>NC_059160.1:45438245-45774638 GCF_019923935.1 Bubalus bubalis | reverse complement strand
TAGAATGGACTGGTTGGATTCTCCTTGTAGTCCAAGGGACTCTCAAGAGTCTTCTCCAACACACACAGTTCATCAATTCTTTGGCACTCAGCTTTCTTCACAGTCTAACTCTCATATTCATACATGACCACTGGAAAAAACCATAGCCTTGACTAGACGAACCTTTGTTGGCAAGTATGTCCTGCTTTTGAATATGCTATCTAGGTTGGTCATAACGTTTCCTTCCAAGGATAAGTGTCTTTTAATTTCATGGCTGCAATCACATCTGCAGTGGTTTTGGAACCCAGAAAAAAAGTCTGACACTGTTTCCACTGTTTCCCCATCTATTTCCCATGAAGTGATGGGACCAGTGCCATGATCTTCATTTTCTGAATGTTGAGCTTTAAGCCAACTTTTTCACTCTCCACTTTCACCTTCATCAAGAGGCTTTTTAGTTCCTCTTCACTTTCTGCATAAGGGTGGTGTCATCTGCATATCTGAGGTTTTTGATATTTCTCCTGGTAATCTTGATTCCAGCTTGTGCTTCTTCCAGTCCAGCGTTTCTCATGATGTACTCTGCATATAAGTTAAATAAGCAGGTGACAATATACAGCCTTGACGTACTCCTTTTCCTATTTGGAACCAGTCTGTTGTTCCATGTCCCAGTTCTAACTGTTGTTTTCCTGACCTGCATATAGGTTTCTCAAGGCAGATCGGTGGTCTGTATTCCCATTTCTTTCAGAATTTTCCACATTTCTTGTGATTCACAAGTCAAAGGCTTTGGCATAGTCAATAAAAGCAGAAATAGATGTTTTCTGGAACTCTCTTGCTTTTTCCATGATCCAGTGGATTGGCAATTTGATCTCTGGTTCCTCTGCCTTTTCTAAAACCAGCTTGAAACACTCTGGAAGTTCATGGTTCATGTATGCTGAAGCCGACTTGAAAATTTTGAGCATTACTTTAGTAGGTGTGAGATGAGTGCAATTGTGTGGTAGTTTGAGCATTCTTTGGCATTGCCTTTCTTTGGGATAGGAATGAAAACTGACCTTTCCCAGTCCTGTGGCCACTGCTGAGTTTTCCAAATGTGCTGGCATATTGAGTGCAGCACTCTCACACCATCATCTTTTCAGGATTTGAAAGAGCTCAACTGTAATTCCATCACCTTCACTAGCTTTGTTCATAGTGATGCTTCTTAGGCCCACTTGACTTCACATTCCAGGATGTCTGGCTCTAGGTCATGATCAGACCATTGTGATTATCTGGGTCATGAAGATCTTTTTTGTACAGTTCTTCTGTGTATCTTGCCACCTCTTCATATCTCTTCCTCTTCGTTAGGTCCATACCATTTCTGTACTTTTTTTGAGCCCATCTTTCATGAAATGTTTCCCTTGGTATCTCTAATTTTCTTGAAGAGATCTCTAGTCTTTCCCATTCTGTTGTTTTCCTCTATTCTTTGCATTGATTGCTGAGGAAGGCTTTCTTATCTCGCTTGGCTGTCTGGGGAGGCCTACAAATAGCTGTGAAAAGAGAGAATGAAAAGCAAAGAAGAAAAGGAAAGATATAAGCATCAGAATGCAGTTCCAAAGAATAGCAAGGAGAGACAAGAAAGCCTTCTCAGAAACCACTTACTTTGAACTAAAGATGACACTGGTGCAGATACAGGGAGAGGCAAGGGAACTAGCAACGAGACACAGAAATACAAAAGGGCTGAAAATGGGGGATAGTCAGAGAGGCAGGATCATTGGGATCCAAGAGAAGTAGCAGGGGCTGCTCTATTGCCCTTCCTGGGGTCTGATGCCCCAGCAAGAAGAGTCTCCCCCTGGTGGTGGCCTCTAGCCCGACTTCTCCAACAACTCGCCTTTGATTCCAGCATTTTATCTTAATTAAGCTGTGAGTTCTTTTGTCTGCTTGTTTCTTTAATTGAAGTAGAGTTGCCCACTCCAGTATTCTTGCCTGGATATCCCATGGACAGAGGAGCTTGGTGGGCTACAGTCCATGGGTCGCAAAGAGTCGGACACGACTTCACTTTCACTTTCACTTGATTTACAATATTCTGTTAGTTCAGGTGAACATCGAAGTGATTCAGTTATACATAATCTATGTATATACTTATATTCTTTTTAATTTTTTTCATTACAGATTATTAAGTTACTATTATTCCCTGTGCTATACATAAAGTCCTTGTTTTTTAATCTATTTTATGTATGTAGTGTATCTGTTAATCCCATACTCCTAGTTTACCCCTCTCTCTCTTTAGTAACAACAAGTTATATTTTCTATGACTATGAAGCTGTTTTGGTTTGTTCATAAGTTCATTTGGACTCTTTTTTTTTTTTTTGGCCACGCCAAGCAGTTTGTGGGATCTCAGATCCCCGACATGGGATAAACGTGGCCATAGCAGCAAAACCACCAAATTCAAACCACTAGAGCACCAGGGAACCACATAGACTGTTTCTTAGATTCTCCATATAAGTGATATTATATATCTGTCTTTTCTGCCAGACTTACTTCACTTAGTATGATCACTCTAGATCCATACATGTTACTACAAAAGGCATTATTTTATCCTGCTTATGGCTGAGTAATTACATTGTTGTATGTGCCACATTGTCTTTATCCCTTCATCTGTTGACAGACATTTAGGTTACTTCCATGTTTTGGCTATTGTAAATAGTGCTGCTATGATCTGATGCATGTATCTTTTCAAATCGGAACTTTTTCTTTTCCAAATATATGCCCTGAGTGGGATCATTGGATCACATGATAGCTCTATTTTTAGTTTTTAAGGAACTTCTTTACTGTTTTCCATAACGGCCCACACCAATTTATATTCCCAGCAACAGTGTAGGAGGCTTGCCTTTTCTCCACATCATCTCCATATTGATTGTCTGTAGACTTTTACTTGATGGCCCTCTTTTTGGTAGGGAGTGATCTCTTATTGTTTTTGATTAGCATACACAGAGGATGAGATGGTGGATGCATCACTGACTCAATGGAGATGAGTTTGAGTGGACTCGGGAGTTGGTGATGGACAGGGAGGCCTGGCGTGCTGTGGTCCATGGGTCGTGAAGAGTCGGACACGACTGAGCGCCTGAACTGAACTGAATGAATAATTAGCAGTGTTCAGCCTCTTTGCATGTGCTGGCTAGCCAGCTGTGTATCTTCCCTGAAGGATGGTCTGTGTGGAACTTCAGGCAGCGGCTTCTTGACGACAGTGGTGGTGGTGGTGGCGGCAGCGGTGACGACGACTCAGGGGACGGAGCATCTGACACGCATCCAGGCGCCCTTTGAGTTCAGGCTGCACCGAGACCAGCGACGTTCCCGTGAAATTCCCAGTGTTGTGTAGGAACAGAGATTGATTTGGGAAAAAGAAAGAAAGATGAAGCAGAAGCATCAACAGGTCAAGGAACTATGCGGTGTGTCAAGGAGATCAACCAGCCTGGGGTCAACAGACAAGGCCTCTCTGACCCTCAGTTTCCTCCTCAGTTGGGGATGAAGCAGAACAAGATATTCTAGGACCATCTGCCTCTCTCCACATTGTGTTCTACAGACTTTAATTCAATAAATATGAACTGATTGACTGAGGCTTCCCTGCATTGATTGATGAGCTCAACTGGGCTCCGGGTACCTGACCTCCTTCCCCATGAGCCCATCTCCCAGGGTCTCAGGAAGCACGTCCTCCATGGCTCCTCCTGCCTGCCTGCTGGGCTCCCATAAAGTTGTTTCCCTCAGACCCTGGAGCCCCGCAGGCCCCATGGGACACCAGGGGGAGCCCATGTCATCTGACTTGGGCTGAGCAGGGGGATGCTCCTCCTCCAGCTCGGGGACAAGGATGGACATGGGGCACCCGAGGGTGATTGAGAGCAGAGGGATTGTGTGCAGGTGTGAGGAGGGGGGTCAGCTGTAAACAGAGGGGCAGAGAGAGAGCACACGCCTCACCCAGGCTGCCTTCACATTTCACCAGGACTCCTGTAGGAACTTTCAGAACGGTCTTCCTGTGTTTATTTTGGGGCCCTGCCCTGCCTCACCTGTCTATTCCCCACATGGGGCTGGAATGACTCTTACGAATATTGATCTTAGCTCTACCTGCTTCCCCTTCTCCACGGCTGCCCATGACTCTGAGCACGGACTCTGTTCCTCTTTCCTGTGGGGAAATTCTCCCCTGTGGAGCCTGGGCTGGGCCACCGCTGTGTCAGCACTGTCACCTGGGTCCTAATCAAAACCTCACTGTCCCTCTGAGAGCACGTGCTTGTCACCCCAGTGGAGAACAGGAGGAAGCTGGATCCAGGTCCAGGAGTGGCCACAGCCCCCACCTGGGAAGCCATCCTGGGTGGGTCCTCCGGGTGCCTTGAACCTCTTCCCTGGATCCATGTTGAGCTGATTGGTCAGGAGATGCAGGGTCCTGTTTCAGGAGGAAGTGAAGCAAGCATGTGGTGTTCCTGTAACACAGCTTATCCTGGGCCCAGGGTGGTGGACCACCCTCCTTGGAGCCCAGGCCACGGGGCTGTCTGTCACTACTTGCTGTGCTTCCCAATGTGGGAGAGATGGGCACTGGTCTTTCCTGACACCCAGGACCTGAGTTCCTTCTGGCAGGGCCTGTTTTGGGCTAAATGGCACCCCACTCCAGTACTCTTGCCTGGAAAATCCCATGGATGGAGGAGCCTGGTAGGCTGCAGTCCTTGGGTCGCTAAGACTCGGACACGACTGATCGACTTCACTTTCACTTTTCACTTTCATGCATTGGAGAAGGAAATGGCAACCCACTCCACTATTCTTTCCTGGAGAATCCCAGGAGGAGGACCTGGTGGGCTGCCGTCTATGGGGTTGCACAGAGTCGGACACGACTGAAGTGACTTAGCAGCAGCTCCTCGCTTGGCCCTAAGTTTGCTAGTTCTAAGCTGCTGCTTCTAGTTCTCACAAATGCCTTGAAGTTCACAGAGCTGCCTTCATACCAACCGGCAACACAGCCTCCAGCTGCCTTGTTCCCGGGGCTTAGATCTAAGAGAACAGGGTGTCTTGAATCTGCAGAGGTCCATACTTAGAATCCACCGGTTATCCTCAGGAAGTTGTGCTGCTGACAGAGAATATCTAACAACTGGTTACACTCACATGTCTGTTGGAGCTGGTCTGGACCCAGCCTCTGCGACAAGGACAGTTGGTGAGGAGCCCCTTGTACTGTCCCAGTGAGGCTCTCAAGCCACCTGTGGTGTTGCCCGTCACCCTGCACAGCCCCACACTGCTCAGCCACCCCTGCTTAGCCCCTGCACTTCTGAAGGATGTTGAAGCCAGTCTTGACTTTAAAGTACGTTTTTCAAAAGAACCTTTTGGACTTACTTGGTGGTCCAGTGGTAAAGAAGCTGCCTGGCAATGCAGGGAACATGGGTTTGATCCCTGGTCTGGGAGGATCCACATGCTGGAGCAACTAAGCCTGTGCACCGAAACTACTGAGCCCGCTCCCTAGAGCCCGTGCTCTGCAAAAGAGAAGCCCTGCAATGAGAAGCCCATGTAGTAGCCAACCAAGAGTAGCGCACTTGCTGCAACTAGAGAAAGTAGCCCCTGTCCCCACAGCAGTGAAGACCCAGGGCAGTCAAATAAACAACAAGGATGCTGTTTCCCTAGTTACCTAAGTTAATGCCTCCTGAGCCCCACTATCTACTGCCACCTTTGTTAGAAATGCACGTGGGCACAGACTCCAGCAGGTAAGGTCCATACAGAGCCGAAGTTCTGTATTTCTTACCAGTCCCGTGCTAACTCCAGCTGCCCCCTCCTGTGTCCCTGCAGCCCCAATCTCCCTGCACCAGGAGAAGGCTGCCCACAGAGCAGGAGGGCCAACCCAGGCTCCAGGCCCCTTCCCTGGCCCTGGCCTTGCTCCAGGGTTCTGTGATGGCCGGGGTGCCACATGGTCAGCAGCTGGCTCTCCTCCTCTGGATCGAAGCCCTGGAGCTCGAGAGCAACCTGTACCGCATGGGCCAGAGCAAAGTCTTCTTCCGGGCTGGCGTGCTGGCCCACCTGATGGAGCGAGACCTGAAGATCACGGACGTCATCATCAGCTTCCAGGCCTGCTGCTGGGGCTACTTGACCAGGAGGTGAATTCCAGGACACCCACCCCACCCAGCCTGATCCTTGCTTGGGGTCCCTAGCTATCCTGTGGTGGAGGGCACTTAGGAAATGGGGCCTGGGCACCCTCATGCTGGCAGTTTTCCCCCGGGGAGGTCCACATGGCTTTCCCTGCCCCTCAGTTTCTGCCTGAGGTTTAAAGTAAGCAGGTGGTAGGGATGACTGTGCTTGGATTTTCCCTCCAGGAAAGCTCCTGCCTCCCACTGTTCCTCCCTGTATCCCTTCTGTAGGGGTGACACCCAGAGCTGGCTGTCCCCAGAGACCCCAAGCTCTGGAAAGGAGGCATCCTTGAGTCCGGCAGCTCCTGCAAGCTCAGGAGCGGCTTGTGCAGGTCAGTGGGCAGGGAAGCGGCCTGTTTGCCCCTTGACTCCCCTGTGTCTGGGCTCTGGGGGGTGTGTTCTGGCCTGAGCTGTGAGCACTGGGGACAGAATGTCAAATGGATGTTTGCAGGATGTGAGCTGCTGACACTCTCCCACCAAACACAAGTCCCTGAGTTCCTAGAAGAACATCCCCACCTCTCCCCTCCTCTCAGCTCCCTTACCTGCAAAATGCAACAGATACATAACAGTTGGCTTTAAGAAAACTATGGTTGGCTATCCTCATGGAATAATCTCCTGTCCCTCCCTCAAACCTGGATGGAGGGGACCATAATGGCCTAGGGGCATTTCCTGGGGTGAAGCAGCCCTGAGGGGGTGCAGGTGGGCCTCCATGGGGCATCCAGGGCCACTGCGTCTCTTCTGCTTGAGGCAAACCGAGATGTTCACCAGTAGTCCTGATGCAGAACTCTCAGACTGTGGGAACTCGACCTCCATTTCTTCATCTGTGAAACGGAGCCAGCACTCCTAGAGCTGATGTGAGATTCAACAGAAAGGCATGGACAGTGCGAGCACAGCACCTGGCACTTGCTCAGCCCCGTCCACAGAGGCTCTTTGCTCAGGAACCCAAGCAGGAGACAGGGCCAGCTCTCCGTTGCAGATGTCTCTGAGTTGCCAGGACACTGGTTTTCTGATAAAAGTCCTCCATTTGGAGAGAAAAAAATCTGTTGTCAGATGGAGATAATCCGAGGTAGCACAGGGCAGCGTGCTCTCAGCCCTTCCCACGAACTTCTGCATCCACCTTATGGCAGTGACCACCAAGGCTGGGCCTCCTCCTGTGGGCCCCCGGGACTAAAGGCGTGAGTTCCATCCCTGCCAGCAGGGCTAAATCCAGAGGGATCTGATCATAAGGGGTGGAGGTGGGGCTTAGAGTGGCTGAGGGGTGACGTGAGGCCCCTCTTCCAGGTACCATGGGCGCAGAGCAGGAAACAGTGGGCTCTGCAGGCGAGGTCACGGAGAGCTTCTCAGAGGAGGTGATGCCAGATTCGGGCTTTGCAGAAAGATTTGTCCCAGTTGGGTGCAGCAGGTGTCCCTGGCAGAAGAACCTGTGTGAGCCAATTCTGGAAGCCACATGAACATGGCCCTCCACAGCAGAGTGTGAACAGTATGCACTGAGCAACTTGTGTGTTCTGGACAGTACCACGTGCTGGTGGCACAAAGGTGAACGAGGCAGGCCGGCTGGTGAGTGTGGGGTTGGTGGGTGAGAAGATGGAATTATGGAGGAGTGATTTGCCAAGGGTCTCACGCTGTGTTGGTGGCAGGTCTTCCTTCAAGGAGCCCGAGGCAGGGTGGACTGAGTCAAGAAGGACGTGGAATGTCAGGACTGGACTTGTTTCTCTAGGATGTCAGCAGGAGGGGGAATAGCCCAGGGTACAGCCTGATGGGCAGGATGTTTATTTGACTCAGGAACTCAGAAATAAGGGTTTTGATTTTCACTTTTGCTTCCTAGAGTATATCTGGGCCCAGAGGGTGTATGTGGTCATTGCAGAGATGCATAGGTCGTGGTTGCATCTGCACAGATGTGAACTGGATCTTGTTCACACTTGGACAGAAGAAGGTTCCTGAGTAAGCAGGTGGGTAAGTCCCCGCCCATCCCATCTACCCACCCTCAGGATGACTGTCTGAGAAAAGGATGATTGTCACTAACTGACAGAAGAAGAATGGAAGCTCAGAGAGGTGAGGTCAGCAGGTTAAGCAGGGGCAGAGCCTGGATGTGAAGGCGGGTGTGTCTGAGGGCTTCCTACCAGCCGAGGGACCCTAAACAGAGCAGAGGGAGGGCCACACCTGCTCAGGTGGGCTCAGCTCAGGATGTGGACTTCTGAGACATGATCAGAGACCCCAGAAAGAAGATGTATACTCCGGGTACTCAGCCATTTAGGAAATTAAAGAAAGCAGATGGGGTGGAGGAGGACAAGGAGTCAGAGCCTCTCCTCCTATGACCTGGCCACCTTGAAGCTGTCCCGAGGGTGCTAGGCTAGGGCTGATGGAGAAAAGGGGATTTTTTTTCAGATACAAGGAATCAAGGTTTGTTGAAAAACCCTGACTCTGAGTGCCAGGCTCAGTGCCAGGCCCTGGGGACACTGTGGCCTGGAGACGGGCAGGACACCAAGCGGGGAGTCGAAGGGCATTGGCTTCCTGTGTTTGCCAGGCCCTCTGCTCAGGATGTGGGTGATGGGTGGTCCTGTGTGGGGAAGGTGGCCCTGCTGGAAGAAGTGAGAAGGGCTCACTGCACAAGGTCCATATACATCCCGGTGGTGCAATATTAAGATAAAAAGCCAAACTCTACAGACATCAGTATAATAGCCTTTTCTAAAACCAACTTGAGCATCTGGGAGTTCATGGTTCACATACTGTTGAAGCCTGGCTTGGAGAACTTTGAACATCGCTTTGCTAGCATGTGAGATGAGTGCAATTGTGTGGTAGTTTGAGCATTCTTTGGCATTGCCTTTCTTTCTGACTGGAATGAAAACTGGTCTTTTGCAGACTTGTGGCCACTGCTGAGTTTCTTTCAGTCCCTTGAGTTTTTTTTATCTCTGGTGTACGTTGGATCCTTTTGAAAGATTGATTGATTAGGATCTTTAGTTTCTTCTCCATTCTCTTCCTCTCTCCCCCCTTCTCCCCTCCTCCTCTCCTTCCATTTCTAATTTTAACAGGGGAACTGGGGTTGTGCTGTGTCATCGAGAAGCTGGTAGTTTCATGTCCCCATAAGGGGTCCCACCCCTCATATTTTAGCCAGGCTGTGCCAAGGAGGATGGAGGGTGCCCAGAGCCCTGGACAGGAGGAGCCAGAGAAGAACAGGGCCCCTGATGATGCGGGAAGGGTTCTCAGACCTGGAGAAACTGAGCAAAAATGGACTACACCAGGAAAGTGTGGCCTTCAAGAGGAGCTGGAGAGCAACTGGGGAAGGTGACAGGGAGGCTTGGGGTGGGCCTCCAGGGACAAGCAACCCGTCACGTGGTGAGGCCAGTGGGGAAGCACGTGTCGTGGGGAGGGCAGCCTGTGCCAATGAGGTGTCAGTCTCGAGCAGCAGGCCCTGTGGAGACAGAGAGTGTGAGGAAGACAGGAGCTGGGGCAGTCGGGAGGGTCCGGGTGCTCGGCCAGGGGCTTTCTTAGCACCCCTTTCCCTTCCCAGGGAGGGTGACTGCAGGCACAGGAGGGAGATGGTTGGTGAGAATCTGTCTGCCCACGAGGAGGGAAGGGATGCATGACTGGCCATGCAGCTGGGCAGGGCCAGGCTTCTCCAGGGTCCTCCCCTCTCCCACCAACAGCCTTTCCAGAAAGGGACCAATCAGAGGCTCACAGAGGAGGAAGCCCTGGATAGGAATCCAGAAGAGGAAGCACTATCAGCATCCACACCTAGCTGAGGCCCCAGACAAGGGTCAGGACCAGGCCAAGAATGGGAGGGAAGGACGGAAGTATGAGTCCAGTGTTCAACGCATTTACAATTGTTTGTCGTTATCCAGGAGCTGGCCCTCTGTCTGAGCCCTCCTCTTCTTTCTGACTTGACTCTGTTCTCATGTTTCATGATTTCAATAGGCTGACCTGGCTCCTGGGGTCCTGCAGCTTTGGGGCAGAGGAGGAGGCAGGGCACCAGCCAGCTCTCCTCTTCCATATACTTGAAGGAGGGCCTGCCTTTGTGAATTCTCTTCCACCCACATGATGCTGTGCCAGAGTCCAGCCCTGGTGGATCCAGGGAATTCGAAGGGGAGATGGCTTCAGTGATCAGGATACGATAGAATTAAGATATAAAGAGTGGTTAATAGGGATAACTCAGCGAAGAAATTCAGTGAAGAAAAGAGGCTGAATAACTTGCTTTACACGGAGAACCAAAAAAGGTTCGGAGAGGAGAGGAGGCACTAAGGCTTCCTCAGTCAGATCTTAGAAGCCCAGGCATTATTAGTAGGCTTGGTGAGCCTCCACGCTCCAGATGGGAATTCAGCCAGAAGGTGAGAGAAAGAACAACATGGGGAGACCGAGCTTTGGTGAGTAAGACCCGCACTTTATTTTCCAAAGTAGTTTTTATACCTTAAGTTGTGCATAGAGGATAATGGGGGAAGGGTAGAGTCATGCAAGGTCAGCAGTCCTTGATTCTTATGGAAGCCTGGCTTTCTTCCTGCAAACTTATCATATGCAAAAGTTTAGGTGATTTACATCATCTTCTGGCCAGGAGGCCTATTAACATTTTATGACCCTTTCTTCAGAAAACTTATTTTTCTCTAAAGGTGATTATTCTAAAGTCAGGCACCACCCTCCAAAAGCATTAGATAAAGTTGCATTCCTATAGGACAAAGGTGTGATGGGCTATAACAAGAAAAGAATTAACTCAAGGGTCCAAGGTTACAAACATTAAAGCTACTACTACATTTCTATACACCAATTATATTAATCAATACACTCCCAGGGACACAGTAAATAAGGGATATAGAAACTTAGCAGCAAACATTGGCCCAATAAATGAAAACCCTTCACCAATATAATTTCTAATCAACCCACTATACTATACTAATAATCTAACTGCTCAAAGGAATCTGTATTTAGAAAGTTTAGAACATCTCATGCCTCTCACGGTTGGGAGGCTGTGAACAATCACATGTGGTCGGACAGGCCTGACAGGCAGGCTAGAGAACCTTCAGAGGAGTTTGTAGGTTGAAACACTCTTGTCACGCCCAGGAATTTTTATTAACTGGAGCTCTAAGTTAACTCCTTCTCCAAGAGAAGTGGTGGGGGACAGCCCCTCGTAAAGTCAGAGGTGTAGGTGAGAGCACAAAGCGGTAAAGTAGGCAGACTCTAGTTTTGGGGGTAGATGCTCGAGAATTTCCAGGGGGACTCCTGAGGCTCGATCCCACCTTTGCGTATGCCGAGCCTCCTTCCTCATGACATTTGCCACGGGTGGAGTTCCTCATGCTGGCTCCCGGCAATGGTGCCTCCAGCCTTCACCACCAGGCACACTCCTTAAAAACAAGCTAATGGTTATGCTTCCTGAGGGAGAGCTGTGAACATCTCAGAGGAAGGTGCAGAAAGAAAGATTCTAGGCTTGGAGCTTGGTGAGGGTATTTAGGGGAAGCTCTAAGGAAATGGGGCTGCTCTAGATTGGGAGCTGCAGAGAATGGGAGGCAGCACTACCAACGGGCTCTCAGTACCTCATCTATGGAGAGGGGAGAGCAGACCGAGGCTGAAGGTGTGATTGGTAAGAAGGAGCAGTCCCTCTTTTCAGCCAGGCGAGGGGGCGTGGTGTTGGGGGGTGCAGTGACGGGTGTTTGCTATCTCCTTTGCTCCTGCTCTCAGGGTGACCCTGTGTGAGGCTGGAGTTCTGTGAGAGCCTTTACATCCAATGGGAGAAGAGCAGCACCCTGTTGTGACACCAGGCCAGCCTCCAGATGTCAGGGGTTCTTTCTTTCTCAATCCTTTATAAACATTCGTGTAAACAAACAAAGGAAAATACCTATAGACTTCAAGACTCCTCTTATTATTAAATTCAATTAACAACAAAATATTTCCCATTTCATTTACTCTTCTTTGCACCATAGAAACAAAAGAAAGATACCAGCTCAGTTGTGTCCAACTCTTTGCAGCCTCATGGATTGTAGCCCTCCCAGCTCCTCTGTCCATGAGATTTCCCAGGCAAGAATACTGGAGTGGACAAGCGTTTCTTTTTCCAGGGGATCTTCCCTGCCCAGGCATCGATCCATGTCTCTTTATCTTGCATCTCCTGCATAACCACTAGCATTCTTTTTATCCTTTCTCTCTCTCTTTTTGGCCACACTTTTCTAAAGTCCTCTCCTTTGAATATTATTATGAACTCATGGCCTTTCACAGACTTACCCTGTCTCATTGAAACATTCATAGCAATCATCTTTTATTGTTATTAGTATATGTGGGTGCCCCCTAATGACCACTTCTCTGATCATCTTCAAGAGCATCTTTGTCTTTGCAGCAGCAGAGATGCTGTCTCTGGAATTCACCTCCCCTGCAAGGGGTCTTCCTTCCTTTGAGTGGATGGAAGTCCATGGGTGTACATGTGGGTGGGCAAGATGCTGCCAGACAATTTTTCTTTAAGGTCACAGTTCACTCTCATTATTCTGGTTTAACCCTGTTTTCATGCCTACTTTTCTAGAGAACTACGTTTCATCAACATGACATGTCTCCTAACTGACAGTTGTCACAGCAGGAGGCACACATTTCTTGTTGGCATTTAATTCAGCTTCTTCCATCATCTTTAAGGTGGTGGCACTAGAAACCACCCCATTCTTTGGGTTACTGACTGCTATAAAGTGACTGCTGCTGTCTTAGAGTTAAAACAATCCAGTCCTAAAAGTGCATATGGTTAGAACAGATCAGTTTGTACAGAGGGTTCTTCTCATTCCTTCCCAAGGAAAACCTTCTTCTTTAGATAGTTAATCAATGTCTTTCAATGATATTACTACATTGGGAGCTGCAATAGTGTGAGAATGTGTGCCCAGGAGACAGGAACCTGGACTTGGAGTCTGGCTCTAGCACTAGCTGTGTGCTTTGAGTACATTGCTTCACCTCTCTGAGCTTCAGTTTCCTTTCTTATAGGATCATTGTGAGGACTAAAAGGAAGTGAATTCATACCAAGCAGTTGGGAAGGTTCCTGGTGCAAAGTGGGAAGTCATCAACCACAACAGCCAATAAGTGGTAAGTATTGCATTTTGGTTTTTCTTGACTTAAATTTGATAGCATTTATTTACTTCTTATTAGGAAAATAAGGATTTCATTTATTTTTATACTTTCATTATACCTTTCCCCTTCTTCCCCTTATATCATTATTCCACTAATTGCATATCCTCTGTTATGAAGCTTTGTACTTGTAAGCACTTTATTTACATCTTTGTTTCTTATGCTCTCGACTGGATCTACTATTTCTTGATTCCCAGCTTTGTAAACGGAGATATTAATCCTCCTCCCTTCAGTACTTTGGCTCCCAAGTTCTAGAAGTGTATTTTGATTTTTATATTAACAAGTACATTTAGTTCACATATTTAAACTGTTTCATTTTAAAAGATAAAGGTTATTTTATTAAGATCAGATCAGATCAGTTCAGTCGCTCAGTTGTGTCTGACTCCTTGTGACCCCATGAATCACAGCACGCCAGGCCTCCCGGTCCAGCACCAACTCCCGGAGTTCACTCAGACTCAAGTCCACAGAGTCAGTGATGCCATCCAGCCATCTCATCCTCTGTCGTCCCCTCTCCTCCTTCCCCAATCCCTCCCAGCATCAGAGTCTTTTCCAAAGAGTCAACTCTTCCCATGAGGTGGCCAGAGTACTGGAGTTTCAGCTTTAGCATCATTCCTTCCAAAGAAATCCCAGGGCTGATCTCCTTCAGAATGGACTGGTTGGATCTCCTTGCAGTCCAAGGGACTCTCAAGAGTCTTCTCCAACACCACAGTTCAAAAGCATCAATTCTTCGGCTCTCAGCCTTCTTCACAGTCTAACTCTCACATCCAAACATGACCACAGGAAAAACCATAGCCTTGACTAGACGGACCTTTGTTGGCAAAGTAATGTCTCTGCTTTTGACTATGCTATCTAGGTTGGTCATAACTTTCCTTCCAAGGAGTAAGCGTCTTTTAATTTCATGGCTGCAGTCACCATCTGCAGTGATTTTGGAACCCAGAAAATAAAGTCTGACACTGTTTCCCCATCTATTTCTCATAAAGTGGTGGGACCGGATGCCATGATCTTCGTTTTCTGAATGTTGAGCTTTAAGCCAAAATTTTCACTCTCCACTTTCACTTTCATCAATAGGCTTTTTAGTTCCTCTTCACTTTCTGCCATAAGGGTGGTGTCATCTGCATATCTGAGGTTTTTGATATTTCTCCCGGCAATTTTGATTCCAGCTTGTGTTTCTTTCAGTCTAGCGTTTCTCATTATGTACTTTACATATAAGTTAAATAAACAGGGTGACAATATACAGCCTTGACATACTCCTTTTCCTATTTGGAACTAGTCTGTTGTTCCATGTCCAGTTCTAACTGTTGCTTCCTGACCTGCATACAAATTTCTCAAGAGGCAGATCAGGTGGTCTGGTATTCCCATCACTTTCAGAATTCTCCACAGTTTCTTGTGATCCACACAGTCAAAGGTTTTGGCATAGTCAAGAAAGCAGAAATAGATGTTTTTCTGGAACTCTCTTGCTTTTTCCATAATCCAGTGGATGTTGGCAATTTGATCTCTGGTTCCTCTGCCTTTTCTAAAACCAGCTTGAACATCAGGAAGTTCACGGTTCACATATTGCTGAAGCCTGGCCTGGTGAATTTTGAGCATTACTTTACTAGCGTGTGAGATGAGTGCAATTGTGCAGTAGTTTGAGCATTCTTTGGCATTGCCTTTCTTTGGGATTGGAATGAAAACTGACCTTTTCCAGATAAAGGTTATTTTATAATGACTATAAATGAAATAAAACTAAGATTTTTGAATCACTAATAAACCTGTGAGTTAATACACCTGTGAGTTATAATACACCTGTGAGTTATATCATATTATACATATTAATATTACTTCAGTTTTAAAACAGTCTCCAAAGGACTTGGACATAGATATATTTACTTAAGATTTTTTTTAATCAAACAAAAGAGTTTACATTTTTTGGTGATATTTTAATACATTTTTTAAGAGCTAACTTGTACCATATAGCTTTACATGCTTCTCAGCAGTTCACTTCAGTTCAGTTCAGTTGCTCAGTTGTGTCCAACTCTTTGCAACCCCATGAACTGCAGCACGACAGGACTCCCTGTCCATCACCAACTTCCAGAGCCTACCCAAACTCATGTCCTTTGAGTCGGTGATGCCATCCAACCATCTCATCCTCTGTCATCCCCTTCTCCTCCTGAGCTTTCGTTTTTCCTGATGTTTTTAACTGGCTTCATTTTCACCCCTTGCATGGTTTATCTTCAGCATTTCCTCCATTTCTTTCCAACGGTGCCTCATGTGATACCGAGTCCCCTGTCCCCACAGTCTCTGGACTTCTTATCCCATTCTGGACTGGTTTCTCTCTAGGTCTGCTGCGCGCCCAACTGGGATCCTTGGATTCCGTTCCCATGGGGTTGATGTTCCTGACTCCTGGATCCCATATCTATCTCTCGTGGATATTCTTTACCTTCCTCCATAATTAAACAAATACATCATCTATTTTTTTTTTTCCTGCATCTCATTTTCAAGTAACTTTCTAAAAGTCTGCTGCAGGGTGAAGGCTGCTGTGAATGTGGGATGGGACGTGGGGGTGGTGGGCTTGTCCCCTCCTCTCCCCTTGGCCTCCTTCTCATCTTGCTCTCTCTGGGGCTCTGCCCAGGAGACCATTCTCTCCTGTGAACACGCTCTCTGTTTCTCTCCCTCTACTGTACTTCTCTTTACTCAGCTATCACTTCTCCGTCCAGTGAGTCTTCAAATATTTGTGAAAGACTCTGGTCTCCTATTGCTCCCATGCTTGTTTTTCTTAGCAGCAGAGGGAGAAGAGGGAGGCTATGGTGAGTGGGATGAGCCCAGTGAGTGGGGTGGAATCCAGTCTACCAAGGGCAAGACCTCTGACCTTGGGCAAGTCAGGTAACATCTGTGAGTCAGCTTCCTTATCTGTAAATACTGATAAATGTGCATATCTCAAAGGTTAATGAAATGAAATATGAGTTTTCATTGGTAAAGTTTTACAGCAAATAATAATGCAGAGCAAAGTGAAAGTTGGTCAGTCATGTCCGACTCTTCATGATCCCTTGGATTACACAGTCCATGGAATTCTCCAGGCCAGAATACTGGAGTGGGTAGCCGTTCCCTTCTCCAGGGGATCTTCCCAACCCAGGGATAGAACCCACGTCTCCTATATGGCAGGTGGATTCTTTAGCAACTGAGCCACAAGGGAAGCCCAAGTGAAACTGTTTCCACTCGATTCTGAACCGGGGACCTTTTGCATGTTAGGTGAACATGATAACCACTACACTATGGAAACCATGCACTCTTATCGGTAGATGGTATTATACCTATATATACCTTTACCATCATTTCAGTCAAGTCTCAGGAGGAGTAGTTGATAGAAGCTCTTTTGCTTTCTTAAAAAGAGTAGCTAAACATCATCAACACTTGCTTTCCTTCCTCATCTCCCATGGCAAGGTAATCACATGCAGAACCAAAATAAATGATTTAATTATAAAGATCTGAATTTTTTAAAAGAAGGACCACTGAGAATGGGTATATCTGAAAGGATGGACACCCTCATATATTATAAGTGTGAACATAAATTGCTACAGTTTCTTTGCATGGCATGGTGGCTCCAGGTATGGAAATTTTTTAGGTGTTGATGCCATCTGATCTTAATTCTACTTCTAGATATAGCTTAAGGATACAGTCTCAGATGTAGGTGAAGTTTTACACAAGGAGAATATTCTTTGCACTATTATTTACATAAAGGATTAGAAACTCCATCAAGTCCAATATTCAGGAGGGGAAAGCAAGGAGGACAGAACAGCTGCAGGGGTCTCAGTCACTCAGAGCAGGGATACAGGAATTGGGGCAGGGCTGGTGGGACTCCAGGCCCTTGTGGGGAAAAAGGCTCTTGCAGAAGCAAGGAAGACCTGGGCTATGGGAGCCGTATCACCAGGAACTTTATCAAGGAGAGACTTGATAGGGAGCAAGACATCATTTTGGAAGGAAGAGTCATTTACCAATGAACATATATCCACGAATAAATCTTTTTGTATATATAGGGAGTAGAGCATAGTCATCACACACATGTGATTTGCATCAGAAGACTCAGGGTCTAGTCCAGACTCTGGCACCAGCGTGACAATTTGGACTCAGCTAAGTCTGAGTGAGTTTCAGGAGCCTGCATGTTAAGGACACTGGATCAATGTTATTAATATTAGTTACTACCAATTCAAAAACACAGGTGTCCCAACCTCACCTCATTTCCAGAGTATTCACCTCCTATCTGTTCTTCTAGTCTCTGGCTTTATTGTTCCTATAACTTCGCAGATGGCTGTCTCCTGTCTCATTACCTTCTCCTTGTGCCCCAACAGGAGAGCAGGACTCTGACTTGGTTGGAAGGAGCCGTAGGAGGTGAATGACTTTTCTTAACTAACAACCAGCAGAGCCCAGGAGACAGAGAACCGCACTGGGCTAAGTTCCTGGAGGCACTGGTGGCCGTCCCGGGGGAACCCACTAGAGAACTTGTCCCTCGCTGCTCCCTGCAGCCGCTGCTCCTCACAGTGGAGCTCACAGTGTGTTTTCTCTTCCCAAGGGTGAGGTTACACCTCCTTCCAGCCTGATGCTGACAAGGAGCTGAAGGGAGATCTCTGAGAGCCCCTGCTGCCACCATGAGCTCAGAAAACTTCGGACACTGCTCAGGTAGTCAGCTCTATCTTCTCTGGAAGGTTCCTACTTGTGACCCAGAATTGAAGGTGGTATTTCCAGGCTGAGTTAAACTACAGAGGAATCAAGAACCATGAAGAGAATGGATAGGCATCCTTGAGCTTCCAAGAGAGACCAGGAGATTCCCCTCACCTTGGCGTCTGCCCACAGCCTCCTTCCCGGCCCTCTCCTCAGGGAGCCATGACCAAGGTGCTGACTTCCTGCCTCTCCCACCACCCAGCAAGTGACTCAGTACAGTGGCCGGGAGAGCACACGCGGAGCATGGACAGCAGATGGCAGTCCCCAAGGCCAGGCAGGCCTGGGAGAGGAGGTCCTCCAGCATCATTGGACTTCTCCTGCTCTCTCCCTTGGTCCAAGCCTCCTCCTGCTCCCAGACCTGGGGCATCACCACAGAAGCTGTTTCCTCCAGCTCTTCCCAGCCACCAGCCCAGCCTCTCTGCAAGGGTCAGTGGACCCTGCTCTGAACCCCAGTCTGGCCTTTGCTGCCTCCCACCTGGAGGGGAGGGGTGATGAGGATCACATCTGGCTCCACCCCTCCTCCACCTGGTGGATCCCCTCCCCTGCCCATCCTACAGTCTGTGGTCAGAAGCAGGAATCCTCTCACATGGTAGTTTTACTCAATGGCATGGGGTCCTAAAGTCTTTTTAAAAATTAGGTAACATGAGTTTGTAATGTTTTCTAAGTTTCATGTGTACAATATTATATTTCTACTTCTATATATGCTACTGCATGCTCACCACCAAAAATGAGTTGCAAAGAATCCCCACTGTGTGCTATAGAGTAGAATGAGCAAATCACAAGAGTTTTAAATGGAAGGAGGAATCAAAGTCTTGTCCAAGAAATGTCTGACACTTGACCTTGGATTCAACCTCAGAGCTTTCAGCTCTGTGGCCTTGGGCTGCCCATTGTCCTGTCTGAGTTTCACTTGCCTCTTCTGTGAGATAAGGATAATGCCTCTTTGTGTGGAATTACCAAGAAACACATTTGATATCAAGTCCCAGCCCATACACACATATATAGCCTGGCCACCAACATCTTACCTACAATTCCATAACCTCCAGATCTCTGAAATCACTCAGGGATTTTGATAAGTCATTGAGGAGTAGTCTTACCCTGTAGTGATCTGAGGCTCTTTGTAGTCATTACATTCTTTATCCCATTTAACGTGAGTATTCAATTGTCTCACTACCCAAACATGAAAGCATTCATTTATAGGGCGCTGCCCATCTATTCTGGAAGGGGCAACTAACAAATCACACTTGCTCTCTCTTCTCTTTGTATATGTGTGTTCAGTTGCTCAGTCATGTCCAACTGTTTGCAACCGCATGGACTGCAGCCTGCCAGCCTCCTCTATCCGTGGGATTCTCCAAACAAGAATATTGGAGTGGCTTGCCATGCCCTCCTTCAAGGGATCTTCCTGACTCAGGGATCAAACCTGCCTCTCTTACATCTCCCGCATTGGCGGGCAGGTTCTTTATTACTAGAACTCCCAGGGAATCCCACCTATGCCCTCAATTTAACTGGGAATCCCACGTAGGACCTCATTTCACCTAACCTCCTTACAAGCCCTATCTTCAGAAAGGTCACCAGGGGGTTAACTCTTCAACACAAATTGGGGGGTGGAGGAGGGACAGTCCATCCATAACTCTAGGTGACCTCACCAAGAGCACCCCAGGTGACTGCTGCTCAGAAAGATGAATTTTAACTATTTTATACTCAATAACATTTATTTCCCACCACTAATTCTTCTAATCTTATTCCCTTTTCTTTCATCTATATATTGAGATCTTTTTGAGGAGGTCGTTGAATGTCTCTGGGACATACTGAGCAGAGAGGAACTGCTACTCCTGTTGAATGAATTCCTGGAGAGAATTAAGGCTGAGGCCAGTTTGTCCAGGTAACCGGCACAGGTGCACCAGGAAGGTCACCCACGTCCCCCAGCACCAGGCTAGCTTCCTCCTGGAGTAATGCCTACTCCAGGCAGGACCCTACTGTTGGGGCCAGGGGTGTTCCTTCTCAAGATCCCATCAGGAATGTTTCCTCCATGTCATTTGCTGACAGTGAATGATCGTGGGTTGAGAAGAGATGAAAGTTGCAAGGAAGGCACAGGTTATGTGACCTTGGACAAGTTACTGAACTACTCTCTGCTTTAGTTTCTTCATCTTTTCATTTTTACTGTGAGGACACTGAGATCATGCACGTAAAGTGCTTCCCATAATGACTGACACAGAGTAAGGACTCAATTAATAGTAGCATTTAAAAGTTCCCACCAGCCACAGGATAGAGACTGGGCAGGTTTCACATACAAAGCTTCCATTGTCCTCAGGACACATTACTGAAGTGGATTCGGTGTGTGATAAGAAGCATGGAGTACTGCTCATCAGGGACACTCACCTTGCTTAAAAGCCAAATTACCCTGACCTGTCATCTCCAGCCCCTCCTGGAAGTCAGACTCGTGCCCCAGTGTCCAGCTCTACCAGATGGCAGAACTGATACCATGGGACCCAGAGACCTTGGGTCACTCATCACCTTATCAGATTGACCAGTGACCAAAGGCCCAGGCAGGCAAGGACACTCCTATCAGCCAGAATTCTAGGGGCTTAGGGACCACTTCCCAGTAGCCAAGGGCAAAGGGCAAGGAGACTTCTCACTACACACTGAGGCCTTTGAATGCAGGTTTTCTCCTCCAGTCCTACATGTCTTTGTTTATCTGTGGAGTTCCCACTCCAAAAACTCTTTCAAAGTGGTGGTATTGACCCACCTGTGAGACGTCTTTACCACATACTTTTTCTTTGGCTGAGCCATATGGCCTATGGGATCCTCATTCCCCAACCAGGGATTGAGTCAAGGCCAGCAGTGGGAGTGCAGAGTTGAAACCTCCGGACCACCTGGGAATTCTCTCAAATACCTCTCTTAAGTTGCCAGTATCCTAAGGTGACCTCGTTTACTTATCTAAGTTTAGCTATTTAAAAATGGAGCATCTATAAAGTATGAAAGGTGTTTAAGGTTGAAAGAGAAAATTTTTACATTTATAAAATTCTTTTCTAATGATTTATAGTAACATATCTGTATTTATGCAGAATAGATATTATGGAGCCAATTTTACAGACAAGCAAACTGCCTTTCTAATCCCTTGACCTTCATCATTACAGGGAAGATGCAGATGAAATACACAAATATCTGAACGAATTGAAATGAGTCTTGGTTGAGGAAGACCAAGAAAGACTCCCCAAAGAGCAGCTGGACAGGAGGAGGTTTCTGAATAAGTTTCCTCGGGTGAAACAGCAGCTGGAGGAGTTCATAGGCAAGTTCCATGAGCTCGCAGACAAGGCTGAGATGGTCCATAAGGGATGCACCATCTCCAACATGATGGCCCACAGCACCGGTGCTGTGTCCGGTATTCTGACCATCGTTGGGTGGCTCTGGCACCCGTGACAATGGGGGCCAGTGTGGTGCTCTTGGCCACTGGGATAGGGCTGGGAGCAGCAGCTGGTGTGACCAGTGTGTCCACCAGTATCATCGAACGTGTGAAGAGGTCATCAGCAGAAACCGAAGCCAGTCACATGATGTCAACTCTCATCAAGAGAAGGAAGGTTCTCCTAGAGGTACTCAAGAGCATCCCCACAACAGAGAAAGTCACAAAAGCTGTACAGTGCATTGAAATGCACATCCATGCCATGGAGACAGGCAGTGCCGACCCTGGCTCTGCGGCCAATGCAAGCATCTACATGAGCCCTGGGAGAATCTCGGGCCCAGCCATCCAGTATATAGAGGCAGGTTTCAAAGCCGCAGCTTTAACAATTAGCAAAAGAGCCCAGATTGCAGGTTTGGCCACTGCAGGGCTGTTCCTTCTGGTGGATGTGGGCTTCCTGGTGAAGGCGTCAATGCACTTGCACGATGGTGCAAAGACAGAAGCAGCCGAAAGCCTGAGGCAGTGGGCATGGGAGCTGGAGAGGAAGTTGGAGGAGTTCATCCAGATCTATGAGAGTCTGCAGGAGGACCTGATTTAACCACCCCCAGAGCAGTGCGAGGTCCAGGGACATGTGAGGGTCTAAAGTGCACAGGTACCTTGTTCGAAGGAAAGAGAGGGAGACCACATTAATGAAGCTCGGTGTTAGGTTTTCGGCATTTCTCTGGTTGAGCAAAGCAAGGAAGGGATGGATGTAGGTGAAAGATGAGGAGATAGAAGGAAGTGGCCTGGAGGCGGGATTAAGAGAGGAGGGGGAACCAGAGAATGAGAGGCAGGGAGAAACCACTTTTTTTCATACTAAGAACATTTTATTTTGTATTGGAGTATAGCCGATTAACAATGTTGTGATAGTTTCAGGGGAATACCAAAGGGACTCAGCCATTCATATACACGTACCCATTCTCCCCAAAACTCCCCTCCCATCAGAAACCACTTACTTTGGACTAAAGATGACACTGGAAGCAGAATAAAGGGAGAGGCAGGGGAACTAGCAATGAGAGGCCAGGTATACGAACGGATTGGAAATGGGAGAACGTCAGTTAGGATTGTTGGGATCCAGAAGTAGCAGGGGCTCCTCTATCACCCTCCACAGGCTGTGATGTCCCAGCAAGAAGAGTCTTCCCCTGGTGGTGGTCTCTAGACCTCTCCTCCAACATCAACTCACCTTTGGCTCTAGCTGATTTGTCTTACTTCAGCTCAGTTCAGTTCAGTTGGTCAGTTGTGTCTGACTCTTTGCGACCCCATGGATCGCAGCAGGCCAAGCCTCCTTGTCCAGCACCAACTCCCGGAGTTCACTCAGACTCATGTCCATCGAGTCAGTAATGCCATCCAGCTATCTCATCCTCTGTCACCCCCTTCTTTTCCTGCCCCCAATCCCTCCCAGCATCAGAGTCTTTTCCAATGAGTCAACTCTTTGCATGAGGTGTCCAAAGTACTGGAGTTTCAGCTTTAGCATCATTCCTTCCAAAGAAATCCCAGGGCTGATCTCCTTCAGAAAGGACTGGTTGGATCTCCTTGCAGTCCAAGTGACTCTCAAGAGTCTTCTCCAACACCACACTTCAAAAACATCAAATCTTCAGTGCTCAGCTTTCTTCACAGTCCAAGTCTCACATCCATATATGACCACTGGAAAAACCATAGCTTTGACTGGATGGACCTTTCTTGGCAAAGTAATGTCTCTGCTTTTCAATATGCTATCTAGGTTGGTCATAACTTTCCTTCCAAGGAGTAAGTGTCTTTTAATTTCATGGCTGCAGTCACCATCTGCAGTGATTTTGGAGCCCAAAAATATAAAGTCTGACACTGTTTGCCCATTTATTTCCCATGAAATGATGGGACCAGATGTCATGATCCTCATTTTCTGAATGTTGAGCTTTAAGCCAACTTTTTCACTCTACTCTTTCGCTTTCATCAAGAGGCTTTTGAGTTCCTCTTCACTTTCTGCCATAAGGGTGGTGTCATCTGCATATCTGAGGTTTTTGATATTTCTCGCAGCAATCTTGACTCCAGCTTGTGCCTCTTCCAGTCCAGCATTTCTCATGATGTACTCTGCATATAAGTTAAATAAGCAGGGTGACAATATAAAACCTTGACGTACTCCTTTTCCTATTTCGAACCAGTCTGTTGTTCCATGTCCAGTTCTAACTGTTGCTTCCTGACCTGCATATAGGTTTCTCAAGAGGCAGATCAGGTGGTCTGGTATTCCCATCTCTTGAAGAATTCTCCACAGTTTATTGTGATCCACACAGTCAAAGGCTTTGGCATAGTCAATAAAGCAGAAATAGATGTTTTTCTGGAACTCTCTTGCTTTTTCCATGATCCAGCAGATGTTGGCAATTTGATCTCTGGCTCCTCTGCCTTTTCTAAAACCAGCTTGATCATGTGGAAGTTCACGGTTCACATATTGCTGAAGCCTAGCTTGGAGAATTTTGAGCATTAGTTTACCAGCATGTGAGATGAGTGCAATTGTGTGGGTAGTTTGAGCATTCTTTGGCATTGCCTTTCTTTGGGATAGGAATGAAAACTGACCTTTTCCAGTCCTGTGGCCACTGCTGAGTTTTCCAAATGTGCTGGCATATTGAGTGCAGCACTTTCACAGCATCATCTTCCAGGATTTGAAATAGCTCAACTGGAATTCCATCACCTCCACTAGCTTTGTTCGTAGAGATGATTTCTAAGGCCCACTTGACTTCACATTCCAGGATGTCTGGCTCTAGGTGAGTGATAACACCATTGTGATTATCTTGGTCATGAAGATGTTTTTTGTATAGTTCTTCTGTGCATTCCTGCCTCCTCTTCTTAATATCTTCTTCTTCTGTTAGTTCCATACCATCTGCCCTTTATCAGCCCATCTTCGCATGAAATGTTCCCTTGGTATCTCTAATTTTCTTGAAGAGATCTCTAGTCTTTCCCATTCTGTTGTTTTCCTGTATTTCTTTGCATTGATCGCTGAGGAAGGCTTTCTTATCTCTTCTTGCTATTCTTTGGAACTCTGCATTCAGATGCTTATATCTTTCCTTTTCTCCTTTGCTTTTCACTTCTCTTCTTTTCACAGCTCCTTGTAAGGCCTCCTCAGACAGACATTTTGGTTTTTTGCATTTCTTTTCCATGGGGATGGTCTTTTCCATGAACCTCCGACCATAGTTCATCAGGCACTCTATCAGATCTTGTCCGTTAAATCTATTTCTCACTTCCACTGTATAATCATAAGGGATTTGACTTAGGTCATATTTGAATGGTTTGGTGGTTTTCCCTACTTTCTTCAATTTCAGTCTGAATTTGGCAATAAGAAGTTCATGATCTGAGCCACAATCAGCCCCTGGTCTTGTTTTTGTTGACTGTATAGAGCTTCTCCATCTTTGGCTGCAAAGAATATAATCAATCTGATTTCGGTGTTGACCATCTGGTGATGTCCATGTGTAGAGTCTTCTCTTGTGTTGTTGGAAGAGGGTGTTTGCTATGACCAGTGCATTTTCTTGGCAGAACTCTATTAGTCTTTGTCCTGCTTCATTCCATATTCCAAGGCCAAATTTGCCTGTTACTCCAGGTGTTTCTTGACTTCCTACTTTTGCATTCCAGTCCCCTATGATGAAAAGGACATCTTTTTTGGGTGTTAGTTCTAAAAGGTCTTGTAGGTCTTCATAAAACCATTCCACTTCAGCTTCTTCAGCATTACTGGTTGGGGCATAGAGTAGGATTACCCTGATATTGAATGGTTTGCCTTGGAAATGAACAGAGATCATTCTGTCGTTCTTGAGATTGCATCCAAGTACTGCATTTTGGACTCTTTTGTTGACCATGATGGCTACTCCATTTCTTCTAAGGGATTGCTGCCTGCAGCTGTATATATACTGGTCATCTGTGTCTTACTAGGGCAGTGACTTCTTTTGTTTGTTTGTTTTATTGAAGGATAATTGATTCACAACATTCTGTTAATTTCAGATATACAGCAAAGTGATTTAGTTATACAGGTATCGATTTATTTATCTGGGTTTCCCAGGTGGTAAAGAATATGTCTGCTAAGCAAGAGACACAGGTTTGATTCCTGAGTATGGAAGATTTCCTGGAGGAGGAAATGATACCCCACTCCAATATTCTTGTCTGGGAAATCCCATAGACAGTGGAGCCTGGCGTGTTACAGTCCATGGTGTTGCAGAGTCAGACATGACAGAGCATCTGAGTATGTATATGTCTATGTTCTTTTTTGTTCATTTCCATTACAGTTTATTACAAAGTATTGAATACTGTTCCTATGCTAGTACAGTAGGCAGGCCCTTGTTTATCTGGTGTGTATCTCCCATTTACCTAATTTAGATAATTCCATCTCCTAATTTACCTATTGCCACAAAACTTGTTTTAAAAGTTCATTATCTATGTCTATGAGTCTGTTTCTATTCTGTAAGCAAGTTCATTTCTATTATGTTCTGCATTCTACATATATTAATAACACATATTTGTCTTTGTCTGACTTACTTCACTCAGTATTGTTATCTCTAGATCCTTACATATAGCTACAGATACTATTACTTCATTCTTCTTTATGGCTGAGTAGGATTCCATGGAGTGTATACATGTACCACATTTGCTTTACTCATTAATCTGTCAACAGACATTTAGATTAATATCATGTCTTGGCTGTTATGAATAGTTCTGCTATGAACATCAGGGTATGTGTATCTTTTCAAATTAGAGCTTTAATTTTTTTGTAGAAATATGTCCAGAAGTGGGATTGCTAAATCATAAGGTAGCTCTATTGTTAGTTGTTTAAGAAAACTCCACATGGCCTTCCATAGTGGCTGCACCAATTTACATTCCCGCCAACAGTGTAGGAGGGTTCCCTTTTCTCCACAGCCTCCGAGCATTGTAGATGTAGGGGATGGCCCTGTGATCGCTGTAGGGGAGATAACTTATTGTAGTTTGATTGCATTTCTCTAATAACTAGTGACGCTGAGTGTGTTTCCACGTACCCGCTGGCCGTCTGGACGTCTGCATGGAGAATGGTCTGTGTAGACCTTCAGGCAGTGGCTCTTGACGACAGTGGTGGTGAGGCTGTGGCAGCAGCGGTGTGACAGCACAGTGGGTGGAACACCTGACACGCTGCCAGGAGCTCTTTGGGGCCAGAGTGCACCGAGACACCAGTGACGTTTCATGAAAATCCAAATGCGGAGGAGGAACAGAGGTTGATTAAAAGAAAGAAGAAAGAAGGATGAAACAAGGAGGCAGAAACAGGTCAAGGAACTTTCGGTGTGTCAGGAGATGAAACAGCCTGGGGCCAACAGACACGACTCTCTGACCCTCGGTTTCTTCTTCAGCTGGGGGTGAGGCTGGATAAGATATTTCAGGTGGTTCTGGTTCTCTCCACCTTGTGTTCTCTAGACTCTGGTTCAATAAATACGAGCTGATTCACTGAGGCTTCCTTGCATTGACTGAGGGGCTCAGCTGGGCTCCAGATGCCTGACCTCCTTCCCCGTGAGCCTGTCTCCCAGGGTCTCAGGGAGCACGTCCTCCATGGCTCCTCCTGCCTGCCCGCTGGGCTCCCATCCAATCATTTCCCTAATATCCTAGAGCCCTGCAGGCTTCGTGGGTTGTCTGGGGGACATGGGCTGAGCACTGGAATGCTCCTCCTCCAGCACCGGGGAGCAGAATGGACACCCAAATGTGATTGAGAGCAGAGGGGTTGTGTGCAGGTGTGAGAGAGGGTCAGCCGTAAACAGAGGGGAGAGAGAGACAGCAACATACTTGCCCAGGCTGCCTTCACGTTTCACCAGGACTCCTGCAGGAGCTTCCAGAACTTCCTTCCTGTGTTTACATTCGGGGACTGCCCTGCCTCACTCATCTATTCCCCGCTCAGGCTAGAATGACCCATAAGAAAATCAACCTTAACGCAACTGCTTTCACCTCCTCCATGGCTACCCGTGACTCTGAGCACAGATGCTGAAGCCTAATTGCAGACCAAAGCAGTGTGCAGTAGCGGGGTCCTCTGAGGGCAGAGCTGGAGGCCAGGCTCACTCGATCTTCAGGAGCAGGACTGAGGGGCTGTGGGATGGGAGCAGGCATGGAGGGAAAGTCCATCCAAGGCCATGTTCTGACTTGGTCACCCATCTGGGATTGCACCTGCCTGGACCTTCTGAGGAGCCTTCATGGGGTGCCTCAGGCTCCTCCTCTCCCGGAAGGAGAGGGGAGCATCATGGTGTGGCTCTTGCCCCCATGGGCCTGCTCCACAGGGCACCTACTCTCTGTGTTTCCATGTGTGGAGCATGTGAGCACCTAACTGGCTCCCACGCCTGGAGCCCAAGGCAGGAAGCCAGAGACCCTGGACCTGGAAATGATCCCAGGACGTCTCCTAAGTCCCTCCCACGTGCTGTAAGGCCCTCTGCACACTTTTGTCCAAACCTCCCTCAGAAGACTTTCCTCAGTGCCTCAGGCTCCCTCTTAGCCAGTGTTTCCCTGAGGCTTCAATCAGCTCTTCCATTCCTTCCTGAAGATGTCAGCAGTCATTGCCAGCATCTGTCTGATCCCCAATCATGAGTTTCATTCCTTCTTTAATTCTTTGTAAGTTCCTCGGAAATCCTAATCCTGCACAGACTTCTCCTGGGCAGGGTTCCAGGCACTGGATACAGAACCATTCAGTGTCCATCCCCACGTCATCCTGAACCCTTAGTACTGGACCCCATTCAGCTCAATGTGCAGATGATACAATTCCATAGTGACACCTGTGTCAGGTGAGATCCCTGTGGTTCTGAGCAACAGAAACTGAGTTTGGCTAAGTGAGCACAGAAGACCATGCACTGGAGGGATGCAGACCAGGTCAGAGAATGGAAAGAAGCCCCCAAACCCTCAGAGACCACGTGTTTGTCACCCCAAAGGAGAACAGGAGGAAGCTGGGCCCAAGGTCCAAGAATGTGGCCACAGCCCCCACCCCGGAAGGGCCACCCTGGGTGGGGCCTCCGGGTGCCTGGAACCTCTTCCCTGGATCCATGTTGAGCTGATTGGTCAGGAGGATGCAGGGTGTCCTGTTTCAGGAGGAAGTGAAGCAAGCATGTGGTGTTTCTGTAACACAGCTCATCCTGGGCCCCGGGTAGTCGACCCACCTCCTTGGAGCCCAGGCCACGGGGCTATCTGTCGCCACTTGCTGTGCTTCCCCATTTGTGGAGAGATGGGCACAGGTCTGTCCCGCCACCCAGGACCTGAGTCCCTTCTGGCAGGGCCTGTTTTGGAGGCTTCTAGTTCCTTGCTTGGCCCTGAGTTTGCTTGTTTTAAGCTGCTGCTCCTAGTTCTCACAAATGCCTTGAAGTTCACAGAGCTGCCCTCATACCAAGCGGCACACAGCCTCCAGCAGCCTTGTTCCCAGGGCTTAGACCGAAGAGAACAGGGGTGTTTTGAGTCTGCAGAGGTCCATACTTAAAATATACCGGTTTTCTCAGGAAGTTGTGCTGCTGACACAGAACATCTAACAACTGGTTACACTCAGATGCCTGTGGAGCTGGTCTGGACCCAGCCTCTGTGACAAGGACAATTGGTGAGGAGCACCTTGCACTGTCCCAGTGAGGCTCTCAAGCCACCTGTGGTGTTGCCCGTCACCCTGCACAGGCCCCACACTGCTCAGCCACCCCTGCTTAGCCCCTGCGCTTCTGAAGGACGTTGAAACCAGGCTTGACTTTAAAGTACCTTTTTCAAAAGAAACGTTTTGGGACTTCCCTGGTGGTCCAGTGGTAAAGAAGCTGCCTGCCAATGCAGGGGACACGGGTTTGATCCTTGGTCCGGGAAGATCCGACATGCTGGGAGCAACTAAGCCCGTGCACAGCAACCACTGAGCCCGCTCCCTAGAGCCCGTGCTCTGAAAAAAGAGAAGCCACTGCAATGAGAAGCCCATGTACTCAACCAAGAGTAGCGCACTCGCTGCAACTAGAGAAAGCAGCCCCTGTCCCCACAGCAGTGAAGACCCAGGGACGACTAATAAACAAACAAGGACGCTGTTTCCCTAGTTACCTAAGGTAATGCCTCCTAAGTCCCACTATCTACTGCAACCTTTGTTAGAAATGCACGTGGGCACAGACTCCAGCAGGTAAGGTCCCTACAGGGCCGAGGTTCTGTATTTCTCTGCAGCTTTCACTCATTACCTGTCCCGTGCTAACCCCCACCTGCCCTCTCCTGCATCCCCACAGCCCCACTCTCCCTGCACCAGGAGGAGGCTGCCCACAGAGCAGCAGGGCCAACCCAGGCTCCAGGCCCTTTCCCTGGCCTTGGCCTTGCTCCACGGCTCTGTGGTGGATGGGGTGCCCCGTGGTCAGCAGTAGGCTCTCCTCCTCTGGATCAAAGCCCTGGAGCTCGAGAGCAACCTGTACTGCATGCGCCAGAGCAAGGTCTTCTTCGAGGCTGGCGTGCTGGCGCACCTGGAGGAAGAGCAGGACCTGAAGATCACGGACGTCATCATCGGCTCCCAGGCCTGCTTCAGGGGCTACCTGGACAGGAGGTGAGTCCCGGGACACCTACCTCACCCAGCCTGATCCTCACTCAGGGTCCCTAGCTATCCTGTAGTGGAGGGCACTTTTTTCACACTATGAACTTTCTATTTGTATTGAGGATTAGTTGATTAACAGTGCTGTGAGAGTTTCAGGTGAACAGTGAAGGGACTCAGCCATACACATACATGTATCCATTTTCCCCCTAACTCCCTTCCCAACAGAAACCACTTCAGTCAGTTCAGTTCAGTCGCTCAGTCATATCTGACTCTTTGTAACCCCATTGCAGCAGGCCAGGCCTCCCTGTCTATCACCAACTCCTGGAGTTCACCCAAACCCATGTCCATCAAGTCGGTGATGCCATTCAGCAATCTCATCCTCTGTCGTCCCCTTCTCCTCCTGCCCCCAATCCCTCCCAGCATCAGTCTTTTCCAGTGAGTCAACTCTTCGCATGAGGTGGCCAAAGTACTGGAGTTTCAGCTTTAGCATCAGTCCTTCCAAAGAACACCCAGGGCTGATCTCCTTTAGAATGGACTGGTTGGATCTCCTTGCAGTCCAAGGGACTCTCAAGAGTCTTCTCCAACACCACAGTTCAAAAGCATCAATTCTTCGGCACTCAGCTTTCTTCACAGTCCAACTCTCACATCCATACATGACTACTGGAAAAACCATAGCCTTGACTAGATGGACCTTTGTTGGCAAAGCAATGTCTCTGCTTTTGAATATGCTATCTAGGTTGGTCATAACTTTCCTTCCAAGGAGTAAGTGTCTTTAATTTCGTGGCTGCAGTCACCATCTGCAGTGGTTTTGGAGCCCCCAGAAATAAAGTCTGACACTGTTTCCACTGTTTCCCCATCTACTTCCCAAAAGTGATGGGACCAGATGCCATGATCTTCATTTTCTGAATGTTGAGCTTTAAGCCAACTTTTTCACTCTCCTCCTTCACTTTCATCAAGAGGCTTTTTAGTTCTCTTCACTTTCTGCCATAAGGGTGGTGTCATCTGCATATCTGAGGTTATTGATATTTCTCCCGGCAGTCTTGATTCCAGCTTCTGCTTCTTCCAGCCCAGCATTTCTCATGATGTACTCTGCATATAGTTAAATAAGCAAGGTGACAATATACAGCCTTGACACACTCCTTTTCCTATTTGGAACCAGTTTGTTGTTCTACGTCCAGTTCTAACTGTTGCTTCCTGACCTGCATATAGGTTTCTCAAGAGTCAGGTCAGGTGGTCTGGTATTCCCATCTCTTTCAGAATTTTCCACAGTTTATTGTGATCCACACAGTCAAAGGCTTTGGCATAGTCAATAAAGCAGAAATAGATGTTTTTCTGGAACTCTCTTCCTTTTTTGATGATCCAGCAGATATTGGCAATTTGACCTCTGGTTCCTCTGCCTTTTCTAAAACCAGCTTGAACATCTGGAAGTTCACAGTTCACGTATTACTGAAGCCTGGCTTGGAGAATTTTGAGCATTACTTTACTAGCATATGAAATGAGTACAATTGTGAGGGTAGTTTGGGCATTCTTTGGCATTGCCTTTCTTTGGGATTGGAATGAAAATCAACATTTTCCAGTCCTGTGGCCACTGCTGAGTTTTCCAAATTTGCTGGCATATTGAGTGCAGCACTTTCACAGCATCATCTTCCAGGATTTGGAATAGCTCAACTGGAATTCCATCACCTCCACTAGCTTTGTTTATAGTGATGCTTTCTAAGGCCCACTTGACTTCACATTCCAGGATGTCTGGCTCTAGGTGAGTGATCACACCATCGTGATTATCTTGGTCATGAAGATCTTTTTTGTACAGTTCTGTGTATTGGTGCCATCTCTTCTTAATACCTACTGCTTCTGTTAGGTCCATACCATTTCAGTCCTTTATCGAGCCCATCTTTGCCTGAAATGTTTCCTTGGTATCTCTAATTTTCTTGACGAGATCTCTAGTCTTTCCCATTCTGTTGTTCTCCTTTATTTCTTTGCATTGATTGCTGAGGAAGGCTTTCTTATCAATCCTTGGCTGTCTGGGGAGGCCTTACAAATAGCTGTGAAAAGAAGAGAAGCAAAAAGCAAAGAAGAAAAGGAAAGATATAAGCATCTGAATGCAGAGTTCCAAAGAATAGCAAGGAGAGATAAGAACGCCTTGCTCAGAAACCACTTACTTTGAACTAAAGATGACACTGGGTACAGAATACAGGGAGAGGCAGGGGAACTAGCAATGAGACACAGAAAGACAAAAGGGCTGAACATGGGGGATAGTCAGAGAGGCAGGATCGTTGGGATCCAGGAGAAGTAGCAGGGGCTGCTCTATCGCCCTTCCCGGGGTCTGTTGCCCCAGCAAGAAGAGTCTCCCCCTGGTGGTGGCCTCTAGCCCGACTTCTCCAACAACTCGCCTTTGATCCCAGCATTTTATCTTAATTAGGCTGTGACTTCTTTTGTCTGCTTGTTTCTTTAATTGAAGTATAGTTGATCACAATATTCTGTTAGTTCAGGTGAACATCGAAGTGATTCAATTATACATAATCTATGTATATATCTATATTCTTTTAAATTTTTTTCATTACAGATTATGATAAGATACTGACTATTATTCCCTGTGTTATACATAAAGTCCTTGTTTTTTTAATCTATTTTATGTATGGTAGTGTGCATCTGTTAATCCCACACTCCTAGTTTACCCCTGTCTCTCTTTAGTAACAACAAGTTATGTTTCCTATGACTATGAGTCTGTTTTGGTTTGTTCATAAGTTCATTTGGACTCTTTTCTTTTGGCCATGCCAAGCAGTTTGTGGGATCTCAGGATGCCCGATGTGGATAAACGTGGCCATAGCAGCAAAACCACTAAATGCGAACCACCAGAGCACCAGGGAACCACCTAGACTGTTTCTTAGATTCTCTGTATAAGTGATATTATGTATCTGTCTTTTCTGCCAGACTTCACTTAGCATGTTCACCTCTAGATCCATACATGTTACTACAAAAGGCATTGTTTCATTCTTTTTATGGCTGAGTCATATTCCATTGTTTGTAGGTACCACATTGTCTTTATCCCTTCATCTGTTGATGGACATTTAGGTTGCTTCCATGTCTTGCCTATTGTAAATAGTGCTGCTATGAACATGGGGCGCATGTATCTTTTCGTATTGGAACTTTTTTTTCCCCAAATATATGCCCTGAAGTGGGATCGCTGGATCACCTGATAGCTTGATTTTTAGTTTTTAAGGAACTTCTTTACTGTTTTCCATAACAGCCACACCAATTTACATTCCAGGCAACAGTGTAGAAGGCTTGCCTTTTCTCCACTTCGTCTCCAATATTGACTGTCTGTAGACTTTTACTTGATGGCCCTTGTGATTGGTAGGGGGTGATCTCTTATTGTAGTTTTGATTAGCATACACAGAGGATGAGATGGCTGGATGGCATCACTGACTCAATGGAGATGAGTTTGAGTGGACTCGGGAGTTGGTGATGGACAGGGAGGCCTGGCGTGCTGTGGTCCATGGGGTCGCGAAGAGTCGGACACGACTGAGCGCCTGAACTGAACTGAATGAATAATTAGCAGTGTTCAGCCTCTTTGCATGTGCTGGCTAGCCAGCTGTGTATCTTCCCTGAAGGATGGTCTGTGTGGAACTTCAGGCAGCGGCTTCTTGACGACAGTGGTGGTGGTGGTGGCGGCAGCGGTGACGACGACTCAGGGGACGGAGCATCTGACACGCATCCAGGCGCCCTTTGAGTTCAGGCTGCACCGAGACCAGCGACGTTCCCGTGAAATTCCCAGTGTTGTGTAGGAACAGAGATTGATTTGGGAAAAAGAGAAAGAAAGATGAAGCAGAAGGCATCAACAGGTCAAGGAACTATGCGGTGTGTCAAGGAGATCAACCAGCCTGGGGTCAACAGACAAGGCCTCTCTGACCCTCAGTTTCCTCCTCAGTTGGGGATGAAGCAGAACAAGATATTCTAGGACCATCTGCTTCTGTCCACATTGTGTTCTACAGACTTTAGTTCAATAAATATGAACTGATTGACTGAGGCTTCCTTGCATTGATTGATGAGCTCAGCTGGGCTCCGGGTACCTGACCTCCTTCCCCATGAGCCCATCTCCCAGGGTCTCAGGAAGCATGTCCTCCATGGCTCCTCCTGCCTGCCCGCTGGGCTCCCATAAAGTTGCTTCCCTCAGACCCTGGAGCCCCGCAGACCCCATGGGACACCAGAGGGAGCCCATGTCGTCTGACTTGGGCTGAGCACGGGGATATTCCTACTCCAGCCCCAGGGACAAGGATGGACATGGGGCACCCGAGGGTGATTGAGAGCAGAGGGCTTGTGTGCAGGTGTGAGGAGGGGGGTCAGCCGTAAACAGAGGGGCAGAGAGAGAGCACACGCCTCACCCAGGCTGCCTTCACGTTTCACCAGGACTTCTGTAGGAACCTCCAGAATGGTCTTCCTGTGTTTACCTTGGGGCACTGCTCTGCCTCACCTGTCTATTCGCCACATGGGGCTAGAATGACTCTTAAGAATATTGATCTTAGCTCTACCTGCTTCCTCTCCTCCACAGCTGCCTATGACTCTGAGCACAGACGCTCAAAGCCTCGCTGCAGCCTAGCCTGCTGGAGCCTGTGGACCTTCCTAGGGCAGAGCTGGATGCCAGGCTCACTCCATACCCAGGAGCTGGACTGAGTGGCTTGGGGAAGTGGGCAGGGAGGAGGGAAAGTCCATCCAAGGCCATGTTCTGACCTGGCCACCCATCTGGGATTGCACCTGCCTGGACCTTCTGAGGAGTCTTCATGGGATGCCTCAGGCTCCTCCTCTCCAGGGAGGAGAGGGGAGCATCTGGGTGTGGCTGTCACCCCCATGGGCCTGCTCCACATGGGCACCGACTCTCTGAGTTTCCACGTGTGGAGCATGTGAGCACCTAACAGTTTCCCATGCCTGGAGCCCAGGGCAGGAAGCCAGAGACCTGGGACCTGGAAATGATCCCAGGACATCTCCTAAGTCCCTCCCCACGTGCTGCAGAGCTTTCTCCACACTTTTGTCCAAACCTCCCTCGGAAGAATGTCCTCACGGCCTCGGACTCCCTCTCAGCCCATGTTATCCTGAGGCTTCAACCGGTCCTCTCATTCCTTCTTGAAGATGTCAGCAGTCATGGCCATCGCCTGCCTGACCTTCAGAAATGTGAGTTCATTCCTTCATCGGTTCTTCATCAGTTCCTGGAGAATTCCCATCCTGCACAGACTTCTCTGGGCAGGGTTTCAGGCACTGGGTACAGAACCATCCTGTGTCCACCCCATGTCCCCCCGAACCCTTAGAGCTGGACTTCATTGAGCTCAACGTGCAGCTGAGGCAATTCCATGGTGACCCGTGTCAGGTGAGATCCTTGTAGTTCTGAGCAACAGAAACTGCATCTGGCTAAGTGAGCACAGAAGAGCGTACACTGAGAGGGAAGAAGTCCAGGTCAGAGCATAGAAAGAAGTCCGAAAAGTGCACAGCTCAGGGAGGACAGGAAGCAGGACATGTCCCGCTCCAGAATCCCACAGTCTGTCCCCGGAGGTCCCGTCAGCAGGGGGCTTAGGTCCAAACACCTGGAATGTCAATGTCAAGTTCCCAAGAGACAGAATAACTTGGGCCTGGGGACAGTATCCTTGGACTAATAGTTCAGGCTGAAGGATGAGGAGGATGAATAAGTAACAGGGACCCGAACCCTGGGGGAAAGTCTCAGGTAGAGAGGCTCCAGATTGAGTGCTTCCTGGATGCACACGTGCCCTCTTCCCAGACCAACAGACATGACTCTCCTCACTCTTCTGGGTCCAAGCACCCCACACATGACAGTAAGTGCACCGCCCACTTCCCCAGCTGCAGACTAATACGAATCCCCTCCACCTGCTGCATCTTGCAGTGATGTCATGCGTGAAGGGCCCCAGCGCGATGCCAGAGCATCTCCTGGTCCTTCGGGCTCCTTTCTCAGTCTTCTGCATGTATATCATATATGTGCAGGCAACAGGGAGGTGCAGTGAGACCCCGGCCCCAGGAACATTGCTCTCCTGATACCAGTCTTCACTGGGATCCCACTCCCTGTTCCTCTCTCCTGCGGGAAATTCTCCCCTGTGCAGCCCGGGCTGGGCCATCGCTGTGTCAGCGCTGTCACCTGGGTCCTAATCAGGACCTCACTGCACCTCTGAGAGCAGGTGCTTGTCACCCCAATGGAGAGCAGGAGGAAGCAGGGCCCAGGGACCAGGAGAGTGGCTGAGGCCCCTGCCTGGGGAGGGCCATCCTGGGTGGGCCTACTGGGTGCCTTGATCCTCCTCCCTGATCCATGTTGAGCTGATTGGTCGGGAGAACGCAGGGTGTTCTGTTCCAGGAAGAAGTGAAGCAAGCATGTGGTGTTTCTGTAACACAGCTTATCCTGGGTCCAGTGCAGAGTACCCACCCCACTGGGAGCCCAGACCATGCAGCTGTCTGTCCCCACCTGCTGTCCTGTCCCCCGTGGGGAGAGGTGGGCAGGGATGTGTGCGGCACGTATGTGTCCGCCACCCAGGACCTGAGTGCCTCCGGGCAGATCCTCTGTGGACAATTTCATGTTTCTCTCATGCCTTAGTGCTGGGCATCTTTAAGATCCTGCTCCCATCTCTCAAAAATGCCTGGAAGGTCACATTAAGTTGTTCTTTTTCAAAGGGTGCTGTCCTGGACCTCATACCGGTGATGACCGCTGAGTCTGGGCAGAGCCCTCCCTCCAAAGATAGGGACATTGTTTTTGAAAGACAGCAGACGTGTTATGCCCAACCATTCTTTAACCTGATAATTAAAGAAGCTGTATATTTCATTATGAAAACACTACAACTAACGGTTCAGATTCAGAAAATGGGGTAAAACCTGCTAAGCCACTTCAGTCGTGTCTGACTCTGTGCGACCCCATAGACAGCAGCCCACCAGGCTCCGCCGATCCTGGGATTCTCCAGGCAAGAATAATGAAGTGGGTTGCCATTTCCTTCTCCAATGCAGGAAAGTGAAAAGGGAAAGTGAAGTCACTCAGTCGTGTCCGACTCTTAGCGACCCCATGGACTGCAGCCCACCAGGCTCCTCTGTCCATGGAATTTTCCAGGCAAGAGTACTGGAATGGGGTGCCATTGCCTTCTCTGGGGTAAAACCTAGAGAGGTAAAATAATTCCCCCAGTAAGATTATTGGGCATCTCCCTACAGTGCAGCTATGTTTTTAGAAGCAAACCTCAAAAATCTTGTCATTTCTAATGTACATACTTCTGTTCATCCCTGTATTTTAAAAAGGTCTCTGCCTGGTAACTTTCCTGGTGGCTCAGAGGTTAAAGCATCTGCCTCCAATGCGGGAGACCCGGGTTCGGTCCCTGGGTTGGGAAGATCCCCTGGAGAAGGAGATGGCAACCCACTCTAGTATTCTTGCCTGGAGAATCTCATGGACGGAGGAGCCTGGTAGGCTACAGTCCATGGGGTCGCAAAGAGTCGGACACGACTGAGCGACTTCACTTGACTTGCCTGGTGGCCAGACCCCAAAGAATCTGCCCGCAATGCGGGAGACCCGAGTTCATATCCCTGGGTCGGGAAGACTTCCTGGAGAAGCGAATGGCAACCCACTCCAGGATTCTTGCCTGGAAATTTCATGGACAGAAGAGTCTGGCGAGCTACAGTCCATGGCTTCACAAAGACTTGAACACAACTGAATGACTAACACATCGCAAATGCCTAAGTTCGCTCTGCCCATATTGTTGGAATTTAGGCTCTTGCAACTTCCTTCCTTTAAATAACACTGCAGTGAACATATTTGTGTATGAAGTTTCCCCCTCATCTTTGAGGCTGTTTTTCTGGGGGTAGGCCCTGCAGGTGACATTGTTGGGGTAAAGGGAATGAGCGCTTAAAGGCTCCCTGTGTCTGACCCATCCCCCACCACCGCCCCCGGCCCCAGGTGTCCCTGCAGGCTGACTTCGCCATTGAGGTGTGGCCAAGGCCACCTATGAGCGCATGTTCACACCACCTGGCGCACAGTCTCCAGTGGCTGGATCCCAGGGCATGGACCTAATTGAACGGGGGTGTCCTCAGTCTGTGGAGGTCCTGGCTTAGACGAAAGCTGGTTCTTCTCAGCAAATTGTGTTGCTTGCACAGAGTATCTAACAATTGGTTACACTCGGATGCTGGGTTACACCCAGTCTGGGCCCAGCCTCCTCGTCAATGACAGTTGTTGATGAGAGTCTTGCCCTGTCACAGAGCTGCTACCAAGTCACTTGTGGCCCTTGTGCCCATCCTGCACCTGGCCCCAATTTCTTGGCTTTCCCTGCTTCGTTCCTTAGGTTCCTAAGTATGTCGAAGCCCCTCTAGACTTTACCTGTTTAAAGAAACACTCTTTCTCTAATTACCTAGGGTAATGTACCAGAGCCCCGATATCCACTGCCACCTTTGTTAGAAATGCACGGGGACAGAGATGCCAGCAGGTAAAATCCCTTCAGGGCCCAGGTTCTGTGTTTCTCTGCAAGTCTGACTCCTTACCTGTCCCATGCTGGCCCCCACGTGCCCCCTTCCTGGCATCCCTCCACCCCGCTTTCCCTGCACCAGGAGAAGCAGGAGAAGTCTGTGCGCAGAGCGTTAAGACCGATCCAGGGCCTTGGTCTTTCTCTAGGACTCCGTGGTGGATGGGGCGGCATGTGGTCAGCGGCCAGCTCTCCTCTTCTACATCAAGGTCCTGGAGATCGAGAGCAATGTGTACCACATGGGCCAGAGCAAGGTTTTCTTTGGGATACTGTGCTAGCCCACCTGGAGGAGGAGCGGGACCTGAAGATCACTGACGTCATCATCGGCTTCCAGGCCTGATGCAGGGGCTACCTGGCCGGGAAGTGAGTCCTGGGACGCCCACCACCAGCTCAGGGCCCCCAGCTGTCCTGTGTGGAGGCACTGAGGAAGCAGGGCCTGGCCGCCCTCACCCAGGCAGGTGTTCCCCAGGGAGGCCCACATGGCTTTCCCGTGCCCCTGCTTCCTGGATTTCTGCCTGAGGTTTAAAGTGAGCAGGTGGGAGGGGTGACTGTGCTCCGATTTTCCCTACAGAAAAACCCCTGCCTCCCACTCTTCCTCCCTGTGTCCCTTCTGTAGATGAGACACCCAGATCTGGCTGTCCCCAGAGGACCCCGAGCTCTGGGAAAGAGGCATCTTTGAGTTCCAGCAGTTCCTGTGGGGTCAGAGGCAGACTTGTGCAGGTCAGTGGGCAGGGCAGCTGCCCGTTTGCCCCTTGACTCCTCTGTGTCTGGGCTCTGGGGCTTGTGTCCTGGCCTGAGCCCTGAGCTCTGGGAAAAGGGTATCAAATGAACGTTTGCAGGATGTGGGCTGCTGACATTCTCCCACCAAACACAAATACCTGAGTTGCTGGAACAAAGTGCCCACGTCTCCCCTCCTCTCAGCTCCCTTATCTGCAAAACACATCAGATACATAACAGTTGGCTTTAAGAACAAACTATGGTTGGCTATCCTCATGGAATAATCTCCTGTCCCTCCCTCAAAACCCGAGGGGTGGGGACCATAATGGCCCAGGGACATTTCCAGGGGTGAAGCAGCCCTGAGGGAAGGGCAGGCGGGCCTCCATGGGGCATCCAGGTCCATTGCAGTCACTTCTGCTTGAGGCAAACCGAGAAGTTCACCAGCAGTCCAGCTGCAGGACTCTCAGACTATGGGAACTTGACCTGCATTTCTTCATCTGTGAAACGGAGCCAGCGTTCCTAGAGCTGAGTGAGATTCAACAGGAAAGGCGTGGACGGTGCGATCACAGCGCCTGCCACACGTTCAGCCCCCGTCCACAGAGGATCTTTGCTCAGAAACCAAAGGGAGACAGGGCCAGCTCTCCATTGCAGACCTCTCTGAGTCGCCAGGACACTGGTTTTCTGATAAAAGTTCTCCATTTGGAGAGAAAAAAATCTGTTGTCAGGTGGAGATAAGCCGAGATAGAAAAAGGCAGCGTGCTCTCAGCCCTTCCCACGAACTTCTGCATCCACCTTATGGCAGTGACCACCAAGGCTGGGCCTCCTCATGTGGACTAAATGCACTAGTTCCGTCTCTGCCAGCAGGGCTAAGTCTAGAGGGATCTGATCAAAAGGGATGGGGGGAAGCGCATGGACAGAGTGTCTGAGGGGTGGCCTTAGGCCCCTCTTCTAGGTACCATGGGAGGAAAACAGGAAACAGTGGACTCTAAGGCGAGGTCACGGAGGGCTTCTCAGAGGAGGTGGTGCCAGATTTGGGCTTTGCAGAAAGCATTTCTCCCAGTTGGATGCAGCAGGTTTCCCTGGCAGAAGAACCTAGAAGTGTGAGTGAATCCTAGAAGCCACCTGGACCTGGCCCTCAGCAGCAGAGTGTGAGCAGTATGCACTGAGCAGCTGGGCTGTTCCAGGACTGTACCTCATGCTGGTGGCACGAAGGTGAACGAGGCAGGCAGGCTGGTGAGTGTGGGGTTGGAGGGGTGAGAAGATGGAATCAGAGGGTGGGGAGTGATTTGCCAAGGGACTCACGGTGTGTTGGTGGCAGGTCTTTGTTCATGGACCTGAGACCGAGTGGACTGTGTCAAGAAGGATGTGGAATGTCAGGACTGGGCTTCTTTCTCTAAGGAGGTGGAAATAGTCCCAGGGCGGGGCCTGGTGGGCAGGGTGTTTGTTTGACTTGAACCACTAACAAGTGAGGGTTTTGCTTTCACTTTTGCTTCCCAGAGTATATCTAGGCACAGAGGGTGTGTATGGTCATTGCAGAGATGCACAGCTGGCGGCTGCATCTGCACAGCTGAGAACGTCTGGATCTTGTTCACACTCAGCCAGAGGAAAGCCCATGGGTAAGCAGAGGGGAGGGACCCTGCCCATCTCCCCATCCTCAGGATGAATGTCTGAGAAACGATGATGTCACTAGTTGACAGAAGATGGAAACTGGAAGCGCAGAGAGGTGAGGTCATGGCCGAGGCAGCAGGTTAAGCAGGGGCAGAGCCTGGATGTGGAGGCAGGTGTGTCTGAGGACTTCCTCCCAGCCGAGGGCCCCTAAACAGAGCAGAGGGAGGGCCACAGCTGCTCAGGTGGGCTCAGCTCAGGGTGTGGACTCCTGAGACATGAGCGGCGACCCCAGAAGGAAGGTGGGTGTTGGGTGTGCTTAGTACTTTGGGAAATTGGAGGAAGCAGAGAGGGTAGAGGAGGACAGGGGAGTCAGCGCCTCCCCTCCTATGGCCTGGCCACCTTAAAGCTGTCCCCAGGGTGCTAGGCTGGGGCTGATGGGGGAAAGGGGATTTTTTTCAGTTACAAGGAATCAAGGTTTGTTGAAAAACCTTGCCTCTGAGAGCCAGGCTCAGTGCCAGGCCCTGGGGGACATTGCGGCCTGGAAATAGACAGGAAACCAAGTGGGGAGTCAAAGGGCGTTGGCTTCCTGTGTTTGCCAGGCCCTCTGCTCAGGATGTGGGTGATGGGAGGTCCTGTGTGGGGAAGGTGGCGCTGCTGGAAGATGTGAGAAGGGCTCACTGCACAAGGTCCACATACATCCCGCTGTTGCAATGTTAAGATAAAAAGCCGAACTCTACACACATCAGTATAACAGGAGGGGCATGAGCTTAGATCTATGTTTTTTACCGGCAGAGACAACCCTAGAAACGTTGGGGAATTAAAACCACATTCCCACCCTGCCCTTGCACCCATGTCCAAAGGCCTGGACTTGGCCTCCTCTCTGCCCACAGCGAGCTATGTGACTCTGGGCAAGCTCCCTTCTGGGGAATTGTTTGTTCTATTCTCTTACTAAGTTTTTTAAAGCTGATTTCCATTTTCTCTGTGGGTGCAGATGTTTTTTCTGACCTGGTTTATGGGATCCTTGGCAATATTAATTTCCAAGAGTTCAGTAGGTCAGAATTTCCATTATATCTTGTGGAATGTGTGTATTTAGAAAGGTTTTCTCAAATCAATGTTATTTTTAATGCTTCCTTCAGTCCCTTCAGTTTCTTCTCTCTGGTGCACGTTGGATCCATTTGAAAGATTGATTGATTAGGATCTTTAGTTTCTTCTCCATTCTCTTCCTCTTTCTCCCCTTCTCCCCTCCCTCCCTTTCTAATTTTAACAGGGGGAACTGGGGTTGTGCTGTGTCACCGAGAGGCTGCTTGTTTCATGTCCCCATAAGGGGTCCCACCCCTCATATTTTGGCCAGGCTGCGCCCAGGAGGGAGGAGGGTGTCCAGAGGCCCTGGACAGGAGGAGCAGCAGAGAAGAGACAGGGCCTCTGATGATGCGGGAGGGTTCTCAGACCTGGAGAAACTGAGCAAAAAGGGACCATGACCAGGAAAGTGCGGCCTTCAAGAGGAGCTGGAGAGCAACTGGGGGAAGGTGGCAGAGGGAGGCTTGGAGCTGGGCTGCCAGGGACAAGTACCCCATCAGGCGGTGAGGCCAGTGGGGAAGAGCATGTCGTGGGAGGGGCAGCCTGTGCCAAGTCAGGTGTCAGGCTCGAGCAGCAGGCCCTGTGGATACAGAGAATATGAGGAAGACAGGAGCTGGGGAATCGGGAGGGTCCGGGTGCTCGGCTAGGGACTTTCTTAACGCCCCTTTCCCTTCCCAGGGAGGGTGACTGCAGGCATAGGAGGGAGATGGTTGGGGAGAATCTGTCTGCCCACGAGGAGGGAAGGGATGCATGACTGGCCATGCAGCTGGGCAGGGACAGGCTTCTCCAGGGTCCTCCCCTCTCCACCAACAGCCTTTCCAGAAAGGGACCAATCAGAGGCTCACAGAGGAGGAAGCCCTGGATAGGAATCCAGCAGAGGAAGCACTATCAGCATCCACACCCATCTGAGGCCCCAGACAAGGGTCAGGACCAGGCCAAGAATGGGAGGGAAGGATGGAAGGATGAGGTCGAGGGTTCAGATGCATTTACAAAGTTTTGGCATCACCCAGGATCCAGCCCTTTCTGCCCAAGCCCTCCTCTTCTCTCTGCCTTGGCTCTTGGTCCTCGTGTTTCATGATGTCATTTGGCTGCCCTGGCTCCTGGGTCATGCAGCTTCCAGGCAGAGAGGGTGGCGCAGGACCAGCCAGCTCTCTTCTCCCACCTGCTTCAAGGTAGACCTGCCTGTGTGAATTCTCTCCCATGCACATAAACAGTGCCTCCAGCCTCCACCATCAGGCACACTCCATAGTGAACAAGTTACTCTTCCTGAAGGACAACCCCAGGCATCACAGAGAGAAGGTGATAGAAAGATTCTAGGATGGGAGCTCAGGTGAGGGGATTTGGGGGAGGCTGTAAGGAAATGGGGGCTTCCCTGATAAATCAGTTGGTAAAGAATCTGCCTGCAATGCAGGAGACCCCAGTTTGATTCCTGGGTTGGAAAGATTCCCTGGAGAAGGGAAAGGCTACCCACTGCAGTACTCTGGCCTAGAGAATGCCATGGACTCTATAGTCCGTGGGGTTGCAAAGAGTTGAACATGACTGAGAGACTTTCTCTCACTCACTAAGGAAATGGGTCCACTCTAGCTTAGGTGACACAGAAAATGAGGGGCACTTCTATCAATGGGAGTCTTGGTAACTCATCTTTGGAGAGGGGAGACCAGAGTGAGCATAAAGGTGTGACTGGTAAAGAAGGAGCAGTCATACTTTTCATCCAAGGGAGGGGGTGTGGTGTTGATGGGACGCAGTGATGGGTGTTTGCTGTCTCCTTCGCGCCTGCTCTCAGGGTGACCCTGTGTGAGGCTGGAGTTCTGTGAGAGCCTTTACATCCAACGGGAGAAGAGCATCACCCTATTGTGATACCAGGCCAGCCTTGGGATGTCAGGGGTATTCTTTCCTTCTCAGTCCTTTATAATGGTCACGTAAATAGACAAAAGGGAATATATCCATTGATTTTAAGACTCCTCTTATTATTAAATTCAATAAACAGTGAAATATTTCCCAGTACACTTACTCCTCTTTGCAGCATAGCTACCTTTTGTAAGCTTTATGTCTCCCTTCTTAGCCACACTTGATATAAACTCTTCTCATTGAATTGTTATGAACTCATGGCCTTTCTCAGACTCAACTTGGCCCAATGAAACATGATCATAGTATTCACTTTCCATCATCAGCAGCATTATTATATGTGAGTTACATTAAAGTTGCTCAGTCGGGTCTGACTCTTTGTGATCCCATGGCCTGTCAGAGGAGCCTGACTCCTCTGTCCATGGAATTCTCTAGACCGGAATACTGGAGTGGGTAGCCATTCCTTCTCCAGGGGATCTTCCCAGGGCTCGAACCCAGGTCTCTCACACTGCAAGCAGATTCTTTACCATCTGAGCCACCAGGGAAGCTCATTTTATGTGGGTGCCCCTTCTAAATGCTGCTCTGAACATTTCCGAGAGAATCTTTGCCTTTGGGGGTGTATAGTTGCCAACCTGTGGATATAGATGCCGACCTGTGGAACGGACCTCCCCTTCAAGGAGTCTCGCTTCCTTTGAGTGGGCAGAAGCCCATGGGTGCACGTGTTTGTGGGCAAGGTGCTGCTAGATGATGGATCTGTTTAAGGCCACAGGGAACTGTGATTGTCCCGGTTCACGTGTATGGTCATCCCTCTTTTCCTGAGAGCTTGGCTTCATCATCACACACATGTCTGCCGCCCTGACAGTTGTCACATCGGGTGTCGGCTTACTTCTTATTGTCTCTCAATCCAATTGCTTCCACCAGTTTATGTGGTGGCGCCAGAAATCAACCCATTCTCATGGGTTACTAACTACTATGAAGTGACTTCTGCTTTTATAAAATTAAAAACATCCAAAATGCTAAATGCATATGTTGAAAACAAATCCGTTTATACAGAGGGTTCTGCACACCGTTCGTAGTAAAAATCACTTTCAGTTGTTTGCTTTTTCTTTAGTTAATTAAGCAATATCCTTAGATAACATCCTTACTTACAGGGTCATTGAGAGAAGTAAAAATAAGTGAATGCTTGAGAAGCACTTAGAATGCTGTCTGGTGCAAAGTGGGAAGTCGTCAACCACAATAGCTAATAAACATTAAGTATCATATTTTTCTTTTCCTAATTTAAAAAGTCTGATACTCTTTACTTACTTCTTACCAGGGAAGATAATGTTTTCAGTTATTCTTATACTTTTTCTTATATCCGTCCCTATTTTCTCCTAATATCATTATATCACTAATCTTACATCTTCTCTTAGAAAACTTTGTGGTTATATGCACTTTATTTGTGCCATTGTTTCTTAGGCCCTCAGGTTCAACTGGTGTTTCTTGATTCCCCACTGTGTAAAATGAGACCTTCTCTTTCTCCCTTCAGTGCTTCAGCTCCCAACTTCTAGAAGTGTGATTTAATGTTTATATTGATTGACAGCAAATAAATTAAGCTCTCATATTTAAATGCTTTGCTCTAAAAGTTAAAAGTCAAAGAAGAGAATTTACATTTTTGTGATGTTTTAAATATTTTCTCTTGAGTAACTTGTATTAATACTATGTATTTGCACATACATTTTGGCATAGCTTCAGTTTTTTCTGATGTTTCGAATTGCCTTTGTTTTCACCCCTTGCACTGTCTATCTTCAAATTTCCTCCATTTCTTTGCACAAGTGCCTCATACGATACCGAGTCCCCTGTCCCCACAGACTCTGGACTTTTTACCCCATTCTGAACTGGTTTCTCTCTAGATCTGCCATGTGCCCAGCTGTGATCCTTGGATTCCCTTCTCTCTGGGTTGATGTTCCTGATTCCTGGATCACATTCAGGAATCTTTCTTTCTCTTGGTTATCCTTTGCATCATCACACACACACACACACACACACACACACACACATTTCTTTCCCTTTGCATCTCACTCTCAAGTAACTTGCCAAGGAACGATTGTGAATAGCAGCGTTTCTATTCTCCATTTAGCTCCATTTCTTCTGTCATTTTAAAAGAATTTCTAGAAGCTTTTTTTGACCTTCTTTTCCAATCTTTTTTAGACTTATTTGGTAAACACTTATTAATTTCCAAGATTTTTTTTTGTCTGTTTCAATTTTTCCCACTTCTCAGTGCATCTCATTTTATGAATAAAAATCCTTTCTAATTGACTTAACGACCTGGGTTCAAGTTTTAAAAATTATTTTCTTCCTTCAGAATTGTCCAACCATCTCTTCTGGTGTCATTTCTCATCTGTTAGTCTAAGTCATCTTTTCCACATTGTCATCGTTTCCATGTATCTAATCCTGGATGACCCATTCATATTTAAGAGGGAGTAGAGTTGACTGGTAAGCTGCCCTGTAGAGTGCTTGCCTGAGGACCCCTAAATTCCAGAATACAGAAATATTTTTTCTGGAGTCTCTGAATTAAGATATTCCTCCGTCTGGTGTGGAGTTGGGTGAATATGTGATGGGATGTGGGTTGCTGGGACTATCCCCTGCTTTCTCCTTCTGTGTCACTCTCATTTTGCTCTAAGCAAGCATTCCTCTAGCCTGTACACCTTCTCTCCATTTCTTTCCTCCACTCCTCTTTATTCAGCAGTCACTTCTTCATCCACTCAGTCTTCAAACTATTGCTGAAGACTCTGGGCTCCTGTTGCCCACATTCCTGGCTTTATATTAGCAGCAGAGCACTGAGAGGCGAGATATGGGCTCTTGAGCCCAGTAAGTGGGTTGAAACCTAGTCTGTCATGGACAAGATTTCTGACCTTGGGCAAGTCACATAACATCTATGAAAACAGGAGGGGAGTTGGTGTACATATCTCAGGGGTTACTGGAATAATCCAAATTATATTCAGTGAAGTCTTAGATCAACTATCCGTACAGAACGAAGACCACAAGCACAGAGACGCCTCCTATCAGTAGCCATTATTACAAATGTAAGCACGTTTCCTATCATTTCAGCCAGGTCTCAGAGGAGGAGCTGATAAATGCACTTTTGTCTTCTTACAATACTGCTGAATGTAATCAACATTTGCTTTCTTCCATCATCTACCAAGACAATGTAATCCCAAACAGAATTAAAAAATTGTCTCTCAATAAAGATCTGTTTTGAAGTAGAAACTTCTGAGAATTGGCAAGATTAAAAGAATTGACACCGTCATATATGAATATAACTGTAATCAATTGGTGCAATTTTTTGGCACAACAGAGTGACTCTAGGTATGAAAATATTTAAAATGTTTAGAGCCCTGACCAAATCATTCTACTTCCAGAAACAGCTTAAGGACACAGTCTCAAGTACAGGCAAAGTTTCATACAAGAAGAGTGTTCTTTACACTATTATTTACACAGACAATTAGAAACACCCCAAAGTGCCACAGTCAGGGGAGGACCGCAGAGAGGACTGGGCACCATCCAGGTCCTCAGCTGCCCAGGGCAGGGCTGCAGGGAGGGGTCTGTGGGAGAAAAGCTCGTGCAGAAGGAAGGAGGATGTGGGCTGTGGGAGCTGCAGCACCAGAAACTTTATCAAGGCAGAGATTCAGGCACAGGGAGCAAGACATCATTTTGGAATAAAAAGAGTCATTTACCAATTAACATATATCCCCAGGTAAGTATGTTTGTATATTGTTGAGAGTACAGCATAGTTATCATTAACCTGCTATTTGAATCAGAAAGACTTGGGTTCAAGTCCAGACTCTGCACCAGCATGGAGTCTTGGGCTGACCCATGTTTAGGTGAGTTTCAGGAGCCTGCACATCACAGACACTGAATCAATAGTAGTTACTACCAATTAGTGACACAGGTGTCCCGACCTCACATAGTTCCCAGAGTATTCCTTTCTATGCTCCTTTCTATGTGTTCTGTCTCTGGTTTTACTGCTCCTATAACCTCACAGATGGCTGTCTCCTGTCTGATTACCTTCTCCCTGTGCCCCAACAGGAGAGCAGGACTCTGACTCAGCTTGGAAGGAGCTGTAGGAGGTGAGTGACTTTTCTTTACTAACAGCCAGCAGAGCCCAGGGGACAGGGAAACGCAGAGGGTCAAGTCCCTGATGGCATTGGTGGCCGTCCCAGGGGAACCCACCAGAGGCCTCCCCCTCGCTGTTCCCTGCAGCCGCTGGTCACTCGTGATCTAGCCCGTGATCTAGCCTGCAGTCTGTTTTCTCTTCCCCAAGGGTGAAGCCACACCTCCTTCCAGCCTGACTTGGACCGGTGAGCCGAAGGGACATCCCCGAGACCCTGCTGCTGCCATCATGGTCTCGATAGACCTCTTTTACTGCTCAGGTAGTCAGCTGTCTCTTGTCTGGCTGGTTTCCACTTGTGATCCAGAATTGAGGGTGGTGCCTCCAGGCTGAGACAACCCACAAAGGAATCAAAAACCAAGAAGGGGGTGGCTAAGCATTCCGGAGTCCTCCAGAGAGGCCAGGGGAGCCCCCTGTGTTCGAGGTTCTATCCGTACAGCCTCAATCCCAGCCCTCTCCTCAGGGCACCAGAGCACGGTGTCTACTTCCTCCTCCACTGCCATCCAGCAAGGGACTCAGAAGTGAGGCCAAGACAGCCCGCGGTGAGGGGGACAGCTGATAGGGATCCCCAAGGTCAGGCGGGAGAAGGAGGGGAGGTCCCACAACATCCCTGGAGCTTCTCCTGCCCTCTCCCTTGCTCCAAGCCTCCTTGTGCTCCCAGACCCTGGGGTGTCACCACAGAGGCTGTTTCCTTCAGTTCTCGCCCTGCCACCCCCTCCACCTCAGCCACTCCACAAGGGTTAGGGGACCCTGAATTGAACTCAGGTCAGGACTGTGCCACCTCAGTCCTCAGGGAGGGGTGGTCAGAGCTTTAACATATGAACTGGGGCAGAGGGGACACATATGTTCCACCCATAATACCAGGGACCTTTGGTCAGGAAGATGGACCTTAAACCCTTTCAGTTCAGTTCAGTTCAGGCGCTCAGTCGTGTCCAATCTTTGCAACCCATGGACTGTAGCATGTCAGGCCTCACTGTCCATCACCAACTCACAGAGTTTACTCAAACTCATGTCCATCTCATCCTCTGTTTTCCCCTTCTCCTCCCGCCTTCAATCTTTCCCACCGTTAGGGTCTTTTCAAATGAGTCAGTACTTCGCATCAGGTAGCCAAAGCATTGGAGTTTCAGCCTCAGCATCAACACTTCCAGTGAATAATCAGGACTGATTTCCTTTAGGATGGACTGGTTGGATCTCCTTGCTGTCCAAGGGACTCTCAAGAGTCTTCTCCAATACTATAGTTCAAAAGCATCAATTCTTTGGTGCTCAGCTTTCTTTATAGTCCAACTCTCACGTCCATATATGACTACTGGAAAACCATGGCTTTGACTAGACAGACCTTTGTTGGCAAAGTAATATCTCAGCTTTTGAATATGCTATCTAGGTTGGTCATAACTTTTTCTTCCAAGGAGCAAGCTACTGAATGCCATTTATATTCCACCACAAATTCTTCTAATTTTATTCTTTTTTTTTTTTCACCTAGAGAGTGAAACTGTTTTTCAAGTTGTTGTTGAACATTCCCAGGTCACAGAAAAGAAACTGACGGTCTTACTCCGAAACTGGAAGATATTTGTGGTTAAGGCCAATATACCCAGGTAACATGCATGGGTTTACCAAGAATGTGACTCAGATCCCTCTGCCCCAGGCTAGGTTCCTCCTGGCAGGGACACCTCCTCCAGGCAGCATCCTGTAGTTGGAGTCAAGGATGTTCCTTCTCAAGATCCCAATAGCAGTGTTTCCTTTATGGCATTTGGTGGCAGTGAATGGCCTCGTGTGGTGAAGAGATGAAACCTGCTACAGGGGCAGGTTATGTGACCTTGGACGTGTGACTGAACTACTCTCTGCCTTAGTTTCTTCATCTGTTCAGTTTTATTGTGCAGACAACTGAGATCATGCATGCAAGGTGCTTTGCATGATGGCTGACACAGAGTAGGTGCTCAATTAATATTAACTTTAAAAAAAACTTCTTGGGAAGAGATAGGGGCCAAAGATCTTTTTCCTAGAGAGGAGGACAAAGCAGGGCTCACTTTTGATCAAGTCAGTAAATCCTTCCAACATCCTTTTGTGTTGCCGGGGATTCTGACTAGAGTCTTCCCCGACTTAGGAACTGTACCAACCCTGCAAGATCCAGCTGGTCCATATGACAGAGAGGCGAGAGAGGAACTGGGTGGAGCTGGTGGGGTCCTGGCTCTAGTCCTGCCCAGCTGTGGGGCTCTGGGCTTATGTCTTGGAGCCCCAGATCTGTGTGTCCAGTGGGAATAGCAATTCTATCTGATAGACTATGGTGATGGCCTCAGATGAACTGCAGGTCAGAGGTGGGGAAGCAAATGCAATCATCTCGTCCAAAGGCCCAGGGAGGCCTAGACCAGGGTGAGACCCAGGGTCAGGGTAGAGCAGAGGGTCCAGATTGGAGGACGAGTAGGCAGGGTTGGGCAACAGGACCAGAACTAGAGTGAGGAGAGTGGGCCCCGAGGACACAGAAGTGAAGGGTCTGTGACCCTAGCAGAGGTTCCGGGAGTGGGAGGGGGGACATTTCTTTCTTCCCTGATGGGATCCCCTCATGTGGGCTAGAGGGCCCTGGGTGGTCATGTCCTCCACACCCTGCCTGGGACCTGGGTTCTCTCTCCATCTGGGACCCTCTTCTAGTCCACGTGGAGCGGCCCTGACAGTGGGAAAGCAGTGTGGCTCAGTGAGCCCTCCAGGGTCACAGTGAGTGGCTGCGATTGCGTGTCATTTGAGGGATTCTGAGGAGCCTCATGCATCCCCACTGAGGAGGAGAACAGTTCCACCACCAGCTGTGCAAGTGTCGGTCTCTTCAGGACTAACAATTCAGATGCGTGATTCCTCGAGTCTCTCGAGTCTTGGAGAGGGTCTATAAAGGTGCACATGGCCTTGGGGTGCAGGCACGCTTACCAGCTGACATGCAACATCCGAGAGGCCAAGGATGCTGGGTGATGGGTCAGGAGTCAGTGAGGTGAGCTGGAGAGTCCCAGGGAACCAGGGCTCACAGCACATCTCCTGCTTCCCTGTCAGGTGGGGAAGTGGATGGACCCAGTGACTATTCAATGGAAAGATCAAGGGCACAAGCCTTGGAAGAGAGCAGATGCCAGGCAAAATGATCTTTAAGGTGCCTTCTACCTCTGACTTTTGGTGGGTTTGTTTTTTTTTTTTATAAGTATGCAGAGTTAGCCAACCTGCAAAATCTGAGCACACAGTCCCCAGGACTGTCCTTACATTTAACACCAGTAGCACGTTAGGGGGTTCCCATAATCACCATCGGGTTTGAGAATTCCCTAGAAGGATTCTCCGAGCTCACTGAAGATGTCGTCATCCCGGTTATGGTTTATTACGGGAAAGGATGCAGTTTCAGCCACGGGGCAAGTCTAGGCGGGTTCCACACACAAAGCTTCCGTGTCCTCAGGATGCTTTCCAGCCTTGGATTCAGTGTGTGGCAGGACACACAGGGCTCTGTCTGCCAGGGAATCTCACCCACTTAAAAACAAACTATCCTAACTTGTGGTCTCCAGCTCTTCCCGGCAGTCAGACTAATGCCCTGGAGTCCAGCTCCTCCAGAGGTCAGAACTGATACCACGTGACCCAGAGGCCCCATCACGAAAGTCACCTTTTCTGTTTGTCCAGTGGCCAAAGGCCCAAGGAGATGAGGACACTCCTATCAGCCAGAATATTCTAGGGGCTTAGAGACGACTTCCCAGAATCTAGGGCTAGGAGCAGATTGGCTCCTCACTACACACTAAGGTCCACGAGTGAAGGGTTTTCTGCTCCAATAAAACAGAATACAACCTTCCCAGCCTGTTTTTACAGACAAACAAACTGTCTTAATTCCTTGACCTTCATTATTACAGGGAGGAGGCAAATGCAGTATATGAGTATCTGAACAGGCTGAAAACAAACTTGAGTGTAAATGACCCAGACACACTCCAACAAGACCAGCTGGATGGAAAGAGGCTTTTGGAGGAGATTGCTGTGATGAAACAGGACCTGAAGAAAGCCACAGAAAAGATCCATGCTTTTGCAGACAACGTTGACAAGGTACACAAGGACTGCACGATTTCCAATGTGGTGGCCCACTCCACTGGCGCTGTGTCTGGCATCCTGAGCATCGTTGGCCTGGCTCTGGCACCTCTGACAATGGGGGCCACTCTGCCTCTCTTCGCCACTGGGTTAGGGCTGGGCATAGCGGCTACTGTGACCAATGTGTCCACCATTATCGTGGAAAAAGTAAACACGTCGTCAGCAGAAACCGAAACCATTCAACTGCTGTCCCGTCACAGGGAGAGATGGAAGGTAATCGAGGATATACTCAATGAAAGGAAAGTTCATATTAATCTTGCAAAGAAATTATTCATCTATTTCCTAAAAATCATTGGGAATATCGGCCAATTCATCAAGGTGATCAAAGGCAGCCCTGCCTTAACAGCCCAAGTCAAGTTCTTCATAACCAATGGGAAAACCTTCATTCGTGGCAGCTTTCAGGTGCCAAAAACTTTTGGCGGCATGGCTTTTACAATGGCCAAAGGAGCCCGTATCGCTGGCATAGTCATGTCAAGTATTGGCCTTGTGATAGATGTGGGCTTCCTGGTCAAAGAGTCAATACATTTACATGATGGAGCAAAGGCAGAGTCAGCTGAAAAGCTGAGGCAGAAGGCCCAGGAGTTGGAAAGCACACTGGAGTTTGTCACTGAGATCCATGAGAATCTGGCAGGAGGGCTCGATTCCATCAACCCCAGAGGAGTGCAGGACCTGGAACATTTTCTGGGTGTCTCAGAGGCAGCTTGTTAGAGGATTAAAGGAGGGAGACAGCATTGATGGTCCTGGGTATTAGGAATTTGGCATTTCTGGAGCTGAGCACAGCAAGGGAGGGATGGATGCAGGAGGCAGATGAGGGCAAAGTAAGAGCCTGGAGCTAGGACTAAGGGAGAAGGGGGGCTAAAGAGTGAGGGGAGGAGATAAACCACTTATTTTGGACTAAAGAACACACTGGGGGTAGAATAAAGGCAAAGGCAGGTGGAACTAGCTGTGGAAGGCCAGGAATACAAAAGGGTTGAAAATGAGAGAAAGTCAGAGTGAGGAGTGTTGGGATCCAGGAGAAGTAGCCAGGGCTCCTCTATCGCCCTCCTCAGGGTGTGATGTCCCAGCGAGAAGAGTCTTCCCCTGGTAGTGTTCTCTAGCCCTATGACTCCAGCATCAGCTCACCTTTGATTCCAGCAGGTTTTTATTAATTAGGCAGGGACTTCTTTTGTTTGTTTGTTTTTTTCGAAGTGTAGTTGACTTACAGTGTTGTGTGGGTTTCTGCTGTACAGCCAAATGTATTGATTATACATGCGGTTTTGTGTGCTATACAGTAAATCCTTATTGTTCATCTATTTTATGTAGGGTGATGTGTACCTGTTAATCACATATTCCTATTTACCCTTTCTTTCCTTTCCTATTTTGTACCAAAAGTTTGTTTTCTTTGTCTGTGAGTCTGTTTCTGTTTTGTAGATAAGTTCATTTGTGCTCCTTTTTGGATTCAACATATAATTGAGATCATATAATATTTGTCTTGCTCTGACTGATTTAATTCATTTATAATAATCTCTATGTCAATCCAAGCAGCTGAAAACAGCATTATTTTATTCTCTTATGGCTGGGTACTATTCCAGTTATTTCGCATCTTTTTTCTCTGTTGATGGACACTTAGGTTGCTTCCATGCTATTATAAATAGTGCTGCTATGAACATTGGAGTGCGTGTTACTTTTTGAATTAGAGCTTTTGTCGTTTCCAGAAGTGCTGACTCATACGATAACTCTATATTTAGTTTTTTAAGGAAACTCCATGTTTTTCCACGGGCTTCCCAGGTGACTCAGTGGTAAAGAATCCCCCTGCCAATACAGGAGACGTGTGTTCGATTCCTGGGTTGGGAAGATCCCTGGAGAAGGAAATGGCAATCCACTCCAATATTTTTGCCTGGAAATAGTCCATGGAGAAAAGAGTCTGGCAGGCTACAGTCCATAAGGTCAAGAAGAGCCTGACCCAACTGACGACTAACACCGGATCTCCTCACCTTGTGTTCTCTAGACTTTATTTCAATAAATAGCACTGATTCACTGAGGCTTCCTTGTGTTGACTGATGGGCTCACCTGGGTCCAGATGCCTGAGGTCCTTCCCCGTGAGCCTGTCTCGCAGAGTCTCAGGGAGCACGTCCTCCATGGCTCCTCCTCCCTGCCCACTGGGCTCCCAGCCAGTCGTTTCCCTCAGACCCTGGAACACCCAGGCCCAATGGGACGCCCGGGGGAGCCCGTGTCGTCTGACTTGGGCTGAGCACGGGGATGCTCCTCCTCCAGCCCCGGGGACCAGGATGGACACGGGGCACCTGAGGGTGACTGAGAGCAGAGGGCTTGTGTGCAGGTGTGAGTTGGGGGTCAGCCGTAAACAGAGGGGCAGGGAGAGACAGCACACGCCTCTCCCAGGCTGCCTTCACGTTTCGCCAGGACTCCTGCACGAGCTTCCAGAACGGTCTTCTTATGTCTACCTTGGGGCAGTGCCCCGCCTCACCTGTCTATTCCCCACCGGGGCTAGAATGACTTTAAGAATATTATCTTAGCCCTACCTACTTCACCTCCTCCACGGCTGCCCATGACTCTGAGCACAGATGCTGAAAGCCTCCCTGCAGCCTAGCTTGCTGGAGCCTGTGGTCTCCCAAGGGCAGAGATGGTTGCCAGGCCCACTCCATCACCAGGGGCAGGACTGAGGGCTGTGTAAAGTGGGCAGGAAGGAAGTGAAAGTCCATCCAAGGCCATGTTCTGATCTGGTCACCCATCTGGGATTGCACCTGCCTGGATCTTCTGAGGAGCCTTCATGGGATGCCTCATGCTCCTCGTCTCCAGGGAGGAAAGGGGAGCATCTGGGTGTTGCTCTTACCTCCACGGGCCTGCTCCATGGGGCACCAACTCTCTGTGTTTCCATGTGTGGAGCATGTGAGCTCCTAACTGGCTCCCAAACCTGGAGCCCAGGGCAGGAAGCCAGAGACCTGGAACCTGGAAATGATTCCAGGACGTCTCCTAAGTCCATCCCCACGTGCTGCAGAGCCTTCTCCACACTTTTGTCCAAATCTCCCTCAGAAGACTTTCCTCAGTGCCTCTGACTCCCTCTCAGCCTGTGTTTCCCTGAGACTTCAATCGGCCCTTCCATTCCTTCCTGAAGATGTCAGCAGTCATGGCCAGCATCTGTCTGATCCCCGAATCATGAGTTTCATTCCTTCTTTAATTCTTTGTAAGTTCCTGGGGAATTCAAATCCTGCACAGACTTCTCCTGGGCAGGGTTCCAGGCACTGGATACAGAAGCATTCAGTGTCCATCCCCACGTCCCCATGAACCCTTAGAGCTGGACCCCATTCAGCTCAATGTGCAGATGATGCAATTCCACAGTGACCCCTGTGTCAGGTGAGACCCCTGTGGTTCTGAATACAGAAACTGAGTTTGGCTAACTGAGCACAGAAGAGCGTGCACTGGAGGGATGCAGGCCAGGTCAGAGGATGGAAAGAAGCCCCCAAACTTGCACAATTCAGAAAGGACAGAAAGTAGGGCAGGTCCCCCTGCAGGAGCTCACAGTCTATCCCCAGAGGCCCCTTCCAGCAGGGAGCTTAGGTCCAAGGCCCTGGCATCTCAGTGTCAGGTTCCCAGGAGACAGAGGAGCTTGGGTCTGAGGACTATATTCTTGGACCAATAGGTCAGGCTGAAGGATGGGGAAGATGAATGAGTAATGGGGACCTGAACCCTGGGGGAAAGTCTCAGGTAGAGAGGCTCCAGATTGAGTGCTTCCTGGATGCACACGTGCCCTCTTCCCAGACCAACAGACATGACTCTCCTCACGCTGTTCTGGGTCCAATCACCCCACACATGACAGTAAGTGCACCGCCCACTTCCCCAGCTGGAGACAAACACGAATCCCCTCCACCTGCTGCATCTTGCAGTGATGTCAAGGGTGAAGGGCCCCAGTGCAATGCCAGAGCATGTCCTGGTCCATCGGGCTCCTTTCTCAGTCTTCTGCATGTATATCATATATGTGCAGGCAACAGGGAGGTGCAGTGAAACCCCGGCCCCCAGGAACATTGCTCTCCTGATACCAGTCTTCACTGGGATCCCACTCCCTGTTCCTCTCTCCTGCGGGAAATTCTCCCCTGTGCAGCCTGGGCTGGGCCATCGCTGTGTCAGCACTGTCACCTGGGTCCTAATCAGGACCTCACTGCACCTCTGAGAGCAGGCGCTTGTCACCCCAATGGAGAGCAGGAGGAAGCAGGGCCCAGGGACCAGGAGAGTGGCTGAGGCCCCTGCCTGGGGAGGGCCATCCTGGGTGGGCCTTCTTGGTGCCTTGAGCCTTCTCCCTGATCCATGTTGAGCTGATTGGTCGGGAGAACGCAGGGTGTTCTGTTCCAGGAGGAAGTGAAGCAAGCATGTGGTGTTTCTGTTACACAGCTCATCCTGGGCCCAGTGCAGAGTACGCACCCCTCTGGGAGCCCAGACCATGCAGCTGTCTGTCCCCACCTGCTGTCCTGTCCCCTGTGGGGAGAGGTGGGCAGCGATGTATGCTGCAAACATGTGCCTGCCACCCAGGGGCTGAGTGCCTCCAGGCAGAGCCTCTGTGGACAATTTCATGTTTCTCTCATGCCTTGGTGCTGGGCATCTTTAAGATCCTGCTCCCATCTCTCAAAAATGCCTGGAAGGTCATATTAAGTTGTTCTTTTTCAAAGGGTGCTGTCCTGGACCTCATACCGGTGATGACCGCTGAGTCTGGGCAGAGCCCTCCCTCCAAAGATAGGGACATTGTTTTTGAAAGACAGCAGACGTGTTATGCCCAACCATTCTTTAACCTGATAATTAAAGAAGCTGTATATTTCATTATGAAAACACTACAACTAACGGTTCAGATTCAGAAAATGGGGTAAAACATAGAGAAGTGAAATAGTTCGCCCAGTAAGGTTATTGGCCATCTCCCTACAGTGCAGCTATGTTTTTAGAAGCAAACCTCAAAAATCTTGTCGTTTCTTCTGTACATACTTCAGTTCATCCCTATATTTTAAAAAGGTCTTTGCCTGGTAGCCTGACCCTAATGAATCTGCTTGCAATGTGGGAGACCCGAGTTCATATCCCTGGGTCAGGAAGACTTCCTGGAGAAGGGAATGGCAACCCACTCCTGGATTCTTGCCTGGAGAATTTCATGGACAGAGGAATCTTGCGAGCTACAGTCCATGGCTTCACAAAGACTTGAACACAACTGAATGACTGCTGCTGTTGCTGCTGCTAAGTCGCTTCAGTCGTGTCCGACTCTGTGCGACCCCACAGACGGCAGCCTGCCAGGCTCCCCATCCCTGGGATTCTCCAGGCAAGAATACTGGAGTGGGTTGCCATTTCCTTCTCCAATGCATGAAAGTGAAAAGTGAAAGTGAAGTCGCTCAGTCGTGTCCGACTCTTCGCCACCCCACGGACTGCAGCCTACCAGGCTCCTCCATCTATGGGGTTTTCCAGGCAAGAGTACGGAGTGGCTAACACTTTGCAAATGTCTAAGTTCGCTCTGACCATATTGTTGGAATTTAGGCTCTTGCAACTTCCTTCCGTTTAAATGACACTGCAGTGAACTTATTTGTGTATGAAGTTTCCCCCTCATCTTTGAGGCTGTTTTTCTGGGGGTGGGCCCTGCAGATGACATTGTTGGGATAAAGGGAATGAGTGCTTAAAGGCTCCCTGTATCTGACCCATCCCCCCACCGCTCCCGGCCCCGGGTGTCCCTGCAGGCTGACTTCGCCATCGAGGTGTGGCCAAGGCCACCTATGAGCGCATGTTCACACCACCTGGTGCACAGCCCCCAAGGCTGGATCCCAGGGTGTGGACCTAATTGAACAGGGATGTCCTCAGTCTGTGGAGGTCCTGGTTTAGATGAAAGCTGGTTCTTCTCAGCAAATTGTGTTGCTTGCACAGAGTAGCTAACAATTGGTTACACTTGGACGCTGGGTTACACCCAGTCTGGGCCCAGCCTCTTCATCAATGACAGTTGTTGATGAGAGACTTGCCCTGTCACAGCACTGGTCCCAAGCCACTTGTGGCCCTTGCACGCCATCCTGCACCTGGCCCCCCTGTCTTGGCTTCCCCTGCTTCGCTCCTGAGGTTTCTAAGTATGTTGAAGCCCCTCTAGACTTTATACTACCTGTTTAAAGAAACACTCTTTCTCTCATTACCTAGGGTAATGTACCATAGCCCCGATATCCACTGCCACCTTTGTTAGTAATGCACGGGGCAGAGATGTCAGCAGGTAAATCCCTTCAGGGCCCAGGTTCTGTGTTTCTCTGTAAGTCTGACTCCTTACCTGTCCCGTGCTGGCCCCCACGTGCCCCCTTCCTGGTGTCCCTCCACCGCGCTTTCCCTGCACCAGGAGAAGTCTGTGCGCAGAGCGTTAAGACCGATCCAGGGCCTTGGTCTTTCTCTAGGACTCCGTGGTGGATGGGGTGGCATGTGATCAGCGGCCAGCTCTCCTCTTCTACATCAAGGTCCTGGAGATCGAGAGCAACCTGTACTGCATAGGCCAGAGCAAGGTTTTCTTCCAGGCTAGCGTGCTAGCCAACCTGGAGGAGGAGCGGGACCTGAAGATCACCGATGTCATCATTGGCTTCCAGGCCTGATGCAGGGGCTACCTGGCCGGGAAGTGAGTCCTGGGACACCCAGCCCACCCAGCCTGATCCTGGCTTGGAGTCCCTAGCTAGCCTGTGGTGGAGGGCACTTAGGAAGTGGGGCCTGGGCACCCTCATGCTGGCAGTTTTCCCCCGGGGAGGCCCACAAGGCTTTCCCTGCCCCTGAATTTCTGCCTGAGGTTTAAAGTAAGCTGGCGGGAGGGATGACTGTGCTTGGATTTTCCCTCCAGGAAAGCTCCTGCCTCCCACTGTTTCTCCCTGTGTCCCTTCTGTAGGGGTGACACCTAGATCTGGCTGTCCCCAGAGGACCCCGAGCTCTGGGGAAGAGGCATCCTCGAGCTCCAGCAGCTCCTGTGGAGTCAGAGGCAGACTTGTGCAGGTCAGTGGGCAGGGCAGCTGCCCGTTTGCCCCTTGACTCCTCTGTGTCTGGGCTCTGGGGCTTGTGTCCTGGCCTGAGCTCTGAGCACTGGGACAGAATGTCAAATGGATGTTTGCAGGATGTGAGTTGCTGACACTCTCCCACCAAACACAAGTCCCTGAGTTCCTGGAAGAGCACCCCCACCTCTCCCCTCCTCTCAGCTCCCTTACCTGCAAAACACATCAGATACATAACAGTGGCTTTAAAAACAAACTATGGTTGGCTATCCTCATGGAATAATCTCCTGTCACTCCCTCAAAACCTGGGGGGAGGGGACCATAATGGCCCAGGGACATTTCCTGGGGTGAAGCAGCCCTGAGGGAAGGGCAGGCGGGCCTCCATGGTGCATCCAGGTCCACTGCAGCCACTTCTGCTTGAGGCAAACCGAGAAGTTTACCAGCAGTCCAGCTGCAGGGCTCTCAGACTGTGGGAACTTGACCTACATTTCTTCATCTGTGAAACGGAGCCTGCACTCCTAGAGCTGAGTGAGATTCAACAGGAAAGGTGTGGACGGTGCGAGCACAGCACCTGCCACATGCTCTGCCCCCGTCTACAGAGGCTCTTTACTCAGGAACCAAACGGAGACAGGGCCAGCGCTCCATTGCAGACTTCCCTGAGTCGCCAGGACACTGGTTTTCTGATAAAAGTCTTCCATTTGGAGAGAAAAAAAAATCTGTTGTTGGGTGGAGATAAGCCAAGGTAGAAAAGGGCAGCGTGCTCTCAGCCCTTCCCACGAACTTCTGCATCCACCTTATGGCAGTACCACCAAGGCTGGGCCTCCTCATGTGGGTCATTGGGACTAAAGGCACTAGTTCTGTCCCTGCCAGCAGGGCTAAGTCTAGAGGGATCTGATCAAAAGGGATGGGGGGAAGGTCATGGACAGAGTGGCTAAGGGGTGGCCTTAGGCCCCTCTTCTAGGTACCATGGGAGCAGAATAGGAAACTGTGGCCTCTACAGGTGAGGTCACAGAGGCCTTCTCAGAGGAGGTGATGCCCGATTTGGGCTTTGCAGAAAGCATTTCTCCCGGTTGGATGCAGCAGGTGTCCCTGGCAGAAGAACCTAGAAGTGTGAGTGAATCCTAGAAGCCACCTGGATGTGGCGCTCAGCAGCAGAGTGTGACCAGTATGCACTGAGCAGCTGGGCTGTCCCAGGATTGTACCTCATGCTGGTGGCAAGAAGGTGAACGAGGCAGGCAGGCTGGTGAGTGTGGGGTTGGAGGGGTGAGAAGATGGAATCAGAGGGTGGGGAGTGATTTGCCAAGGGACTCATGGTGTGTTGGTGGCAAGTCTTCCTTCATGGAGCCTGAGACTCAGTGGACTGTGTCAAGAAGGACGTGGAATTTCAGGACTGGGCTTCTTTCTCTAAGGAGGTGGAAATAGTCCCAGGGCAGGTCTGGTGGGCAGGGTGTTTGTTTGACTTGAACCACTAACAAGTGAGGGTTTTGCTTTCACTGTTGCTTCCCAGAGTATATCTAGGCACAGAGGGTGTGTGTGGTCATTGCAGAGATGCACAGCTGGCGGCTGCATCTGCACAGCTGAGAACGTCTGGATCTTGTTCACACTCAGCCAGAGGAAAACCCCTGGGTAAGCAGAGGGGAGGGACCCTGCCCATCTCCCCATCCTCAGGATGAATGTCTGAGAAAGGATGATGTCACTAGTTGACAGAAGATGAAAACTGGAATCTCAGAGAGGCGAGGTCATGGCCGAGGCAGCAGGTTAAGCAGGGGCAGAGCCTGGATGTGGAGGCAGGTGTGTCTGAGGGCTTCCTCCCAGCCAAGGGCCCCTAAACAGAGCAGAGGGAGGGCCACAGCTGCTCAGGTGGGTTCAGCTCAGGATGTGGACTCCTGAGACATGAGCATCGACCCCAGAAGGAAGGCGGGTGTTGGGTGTGCTTAGTACTTTGGGAAATTGGAGGCAGCAGAGTGGGTGGAGGAGGACAGGGGAGTCAGAGCCTGCGCTTCTATGGCCTGGCCATCTTGAAGCTGTCCCCAGGGTGCTAGGCTGGGGCTGATGGGAGAAAGGGGATTTTTTTCAGTTACAAGGAATCAAGGTTTGTTGAAAAACCCTACCTCTGAAAGCCAAGTTCAGTGCCAGGCCCTGGGGGACACTGCGGCCTGGAGAGGGACAGGACACCAAGCGGGGTGTCGAAGGGCGTTGGCTTCCTGTGTTTGTCAGGCCCTCTGCTCAGGATGTGGGTGATTGGAGGTCCTGTGTGGGGAAGGTGGTGCTGCTGGAAGAAGTGAGAAGGGCTCACTGCACAAAGTCCACATACATCCTGGTGTTGCAATGTTAAAATAAAAAGCCAAACTCTACAGTGTAACAGGAGGGGCATGAGCTTACATCTATGTTTTTTACCGGCAGAGACAACCCTAGAAATGTTGGGGTATTAAAACCACATTCCCACTGACCCTCGTACCCATGTGCAAAGGTGTGGTCTTGGCCTCCTCTCTCCCCACAGAGAACTGTGTGACCCTGGGCAAGCTACCTCCTGTGGAATTGTTTGTTCTATTCTCTTACTAAGTTTTTAAAAGCTGATTTCCACTTTTCCCTGTGGATGCAGATGTTTTTTCTGACCTGGTTTATGGGATCCTTGGCAATTTTTATTTCTAAGAGTCCTGTAGGTCAGAATTTCCATTATAACTTGTGGAATGTGTATATTTAGAAAGGCTTTCTCAAATCAATGTTCTTTTTAATGCTTCCTTCAGCCCCTTCAGTTTTTTCTCTCTGGTGTACGTTGGATCCTTTTGAAAGATTGATTGATTAGGATCTTTAGTTTCTTCTCCATTCTCTTCCTCTCTCTCCCCTTCTCCCCTCTCTATCTTTCTAATTTAACAGGTGAACTGGGGTTGTGCTGTGTCATCGAGAAGCTGCTTGTTTCATGTCCCCATAAGGGGTCCCACCCCTCATATTTTGAACAGGCTGTGCCCAGGAGGGTGGAGGGTGCCCAGAGGCCCTGGACTGGAGGAGCAGCAGAGACAGGGCCCCTGATGATGCGGGAAGGTTCTCAGACCTGGAGAAACTGAGCACAAAGGGACCACGACCAGGAAAGTGCAGCCTTCAAGAGAAGCTGGAGAGCAACTGGGGGAAGGTGGCAGAGGGAGGCTTGGAGCTGGACCTCCAGGGACAAGAACCCCATCACGCGGAGAGGCCAGTGGGGAAGCACATGTCGTGGGGAGGGGCAGCTTGTGCCAAGTGAGGTGCCAGTCTCGTGCAGCAGGCCCTGTGGAGACAGAGAGTGTGAGGAAGACAGGAGCTGGGGCAGTCGGGCGGGTCCGGGTGCTCGGCCAGGGACTTTCTTAACGCCCCTTTCCCTTCCCAGGGAGGGTGACTGCAGGCACAGGAGGGAGATGGTTGGGGAGAATCTGTCTGCCCACGAGGAGGGGAGGGATGCATGACTGGCCATGCAGCTGGGCAGGGCCAGGCTTCTCCAGGGCCCTCCCATCTCCCACCAACAGCCTTCTGAAAGGGACCAATCAGAGGCTAACAGAGGAGGAAGCCCTGGATAGGAATCCAGCATTGGAAGCACTATCAGCATCCACACCCATCTGAGGCCCCACACGAGGGTCAGGAAGAGGCCAAGAATGGGAGGGAAGGACGGAAGGATGAGTCCAGTGTTCAACGCATTTACAATTGTTTGTCATCATCCAGGAGTCAGCCTTTCTGCCTGAGCCTCCTCTTCTTTCTACTTGACTCTGTTCTCATGTTTCATGATTTCAATAGGCTGACCTGGCTCCTGGAGTCCTGCAGCTTTGGGGCAGAAAAGGGGCAGGGAGCCCGCCAGCTCTCCTCTTCCATCTACTTAAAGGAGGGCCTGCTTTTGTGACTTCTCTCCCATCCACATGACGGTGCCTCCAGCCTTCGCCACCAGACACACTCCCTAAAAACGAGGTGATGGTTACTCTTCTTGAGGGAGAGCTGTGAACATCGCAGAGGAAGGTGCAGAAAGAAAGATTCTAGGCTTGGAGCTTGGTGAGGGTATTTAGGGGAAGCTCTAAGGAAATGGGGCTGCTCTAGATTGGGAGCTGCAGAGAATGGGAGGCAGCACTACCAACGGGCTCTCAGTACCTCATCTATGGAGAGGGGAGAGCAGAGCGAGGCTGAAGGTGTGATTGGTAAGAAGGAGCAGTCCTGCTTTTCAGCCAGGCGAGGGGGCGTGGTGTTGGGGGGCGCAGTGATGGGTGTTTGCTGTCTCCTTCGCTCCTGCTCTCAGGGTGACCCTGTGTGAGGCTGGAGTTCTGTGAGAGCCTTTACATCCAACGGGAGAAGAGCAGCACCCTGTTGTGACACCAGGCCAGCCTCCAGATGTCAGGGGTTCTTTCTTTCTCAATCCTTTATAAACATTCGTGTGAATAAACAGAAAGGAACATACCCATAGACTTCAAGACTCCTCTTATTATTAAATTCAATTAACAACAAAATATTTCCCATTTCATTTACTCTTCATTGCACCATAGAAACAAAAGAAAGATACCAGCTCAGGTGTGTCCAACTCTTTGCAGCCTCATGGACTATAGCCCTCCCAGCTCCTCTGTCCATGAGATTTCCCAGGCAAGATACTGGAGTGGACAAGCATTTCTTTCTCCAGGGGATCCTCCCTGCCCAGGCATCGATCCCATGTCTCTTTCATCTTGCGTCTCCTGCATAACCACTAGCATTGTTTTTAACCTTTGTCTCTCTCTTTTTGGCCACACTTTTCTAAAGTTCTCTCCTTTGAATATTATTATGAACTCATGGCCTTTCACAGACTCAGCCTGTCTCAATGAAACATTCATAGCAATCATTCTCTTTTATTGTTATTAGTATATGTGGGTGCTCCCTTATGACCACTTCTCTGATCATCTTCAAGAGCATCCTTGTCTTTGCAGGAGCCCAGATGCCAGTCTCTGGAATTCACCTCCCCTGCAAGGGTCTTCCTTCCTTTGAGTGGATGGAAGCCCATGGCTGCACATGTGGGTGGGCAAGATGCTGCCAGACACAGCACAGTTCACTCTCATTATTCTGGTTTAACCCTGTTTTCATGCCTCCTTTTCTAGAGAACTACGTTTCATCAACATGACATGTCTCCTAACTGACAGTTGTCACAGCAGGAGGCACACATTTCTTGTTGGCATTTAATTCAGCTTCTTCCATCATCTTTAAGGTGGTGGCACTAGAAACCACCCCATTCCTGTGGGTTACTGACTGCTATAAAGTGACTTCTGCTGTTTTAGAGTTAAAACAATCCAGTCCTAAAAGTGCATATGGTTAGAACACATCAATTTGTACAGAGCATTCTGCTCATTCCTTGCCAAGGAAAACCTTCTTCTTTAGATAGTTAATCAATGTCTTTAAATGATATTATTACATTGGGAGCTGCAATAGTGTGAGAATGTGTGCCCAGGAGACAGGAACCTGGACTTGGAGTCTGGCTCTAGCACTAGCTGTGTGCTTTGAGTTAATTGCTTCACCTCTCCGAGCTTCAGTTTCCCTTCTTATAGGATCATTGTGAGAACTAAAAGGAAGTGAATTCATACCAAGCAATTGGGAAGGTGCCTGGTGTAAAGTGGAAAGTCATCAACCACAATAGCTAATAAGTGGTAAGTATTGCATTTTGCTTTTTCTTGACTTAAATTTGATAGTATTTATTTACTTCTTAGATGCTTACTCCTTGGAAGGAAAGTTATGACCAACCTAGATAGCATATTCAAAAGCAGAGACATTACTTTGCCAACAAAGCTTCGTCTAGTCAAGGCTATGGTTTTTCCTGTGGTCATGTATGGATGTGAGAGTTGGACTATGAAGAAGGCTGAGTGCCGAAGAATTGATGCTTTTGACTGTGGTGTTGGAGAAGACTCTTGAGAGTCCCTTGGACTGCAAGGAGATCCAACCAGTCCATTCTGAAGGAGATCAGCCCTGGGATTTCTTTGGAAGAAATGATGCTAAAGCTGAAACTCCAGTACTTTGGCCTCCTCATGCGAAGAGTTGACTCATTGGAAAAGACTCATGCTGGGAGGGATTGGGGGCAGGAGGAGAAGGGGATGACAGAGGATGAGATGGCTGGATGGCATCACTGACTCGATGGACATGAGTCTGGGTGAACTCAGGAAGTTGGTGAGGGACAGGGAGGCCTGGCGTGCTGCGATTCATGGGGTCGCAGAGTCAGACACGACTGAACAACTGATCTGATCTGATCTGAACTGATCTGATTTACTTCTTATTAGGAAAAATAAGGATTTCATTTATTATTATACTTTCTATTATACCTTTCCCCTTCTTCGCCTTTTATCATTATTCCACTAATTGTATATCCTCTGTTACGAAGCTTTGTACTTGTAAGCACTTTATTTACATCTTCGTTTCTTATGCTCTCGACTGGACCTACTATTTCTTGATTCCCAGCTTTGTAAACTGAGATATTAATGCTTCTCCTCCCTTCAGTGCTTCGGCTCCCAAGTTCTAGAACTGTAGTTTAATTTTTATATTAACAAGTACATTTACTTCACATATTTAAATACCCTGTTTCCTTTTAAAAGATAAAGGTTATTTTATTAAGATAAAGGTTATTTTATAAAGACTATAAATGAAATAAAACTAAGATTTTTGAATCACTAATAAACCTGTGAGTTAATACACCTGTGAGTTATAATACACCTATGAGTTATATCATATTATATATATTAATATTACTTCACTTTTAAAACAGTCTCCAAAGGACTTGGACATAGATATATTTATTTTAGATTTTTAAAAAATCAAACAAAAGTATTTACATTTTTTTGTGATATTATAATACATTTTTTAAGAGCTAACTTGTACCATATAGCTGCACATGCTTTTCAGCAGTTCACTTCAGTTCAGTTCAGTCACTCAGTCATGTCTGACTCTTTGCGACCCCAAGAACTGTAGCACGCCAGGACTCCCTGTCCATCACCAGCTCCCAGAGCCTACCCAAACTCATGTCCTTTGAGTCGGTGATGCCATCCAACCATCTCATCCTCTGTCGTCCCCTTCTCCTCCTGAGCTTTAGTTATTCCTAATGTTTCTAATTGGCTTCATTTACACCCCTTTCACTGTTTATCTTCAGCATTTCCTCCATTTCTTTCCATCGGTGCCTCATGTGATACCGAGTCTCCTGTCCCCACAGACTCTGGACTTCTTATCCCATTCTGGACAGGTTTCTCTCTAGGTCTGCTGCATGCCCAGCTGGGATCCTAGGATTCCCTTCCCACGGGGTTGATGTTCCTGACTCCTGGATCCCACGTCTACCTCTCTTGTGGGTATCCTTTACTTTCCTCCATAATTAAACATACATGTAATCTATTTTTTTTTTTCCTGCATCTCATTTTGAGTAACTTTCTAAAAGTCTGGTGAAGGGTGAAGGCTGCTGTGAATATGGATGGGATGTGGAAGAGGTGGGCTTGTCCCCTGCTCTCCCCTCGGCCTCCCTCTCATCTTGCTCCCTCTGGGGCTCTGCCCAGCAGACCGTTCTTCTCTCCTGTGAACGCTCCCTGTTTCTCTCCCTCTACTGCACTCCTCTTTACTCAGTTATCACTTCTCCATCCAGTGAGTCTTCAGACATTTGTTAAAGACTCTGCTCTCCTGTTGCTCCCATGCTTGTTTTTATTAGCAGCAGAGGGAGGAGAGGCAGACTATGGGTTCTTGAGCTCATGAGTGGGGTGGAACCAGTGTACCAAGGGCAAGCCTTCTGACCTTAGGTAAGTCAGCTAACATCTATGTGTCAGCTTCCTTATTTGTAAATGAGGATACAATGGTACACATCTCAAAAGCTAATGGAAGAACATATGAGGTACCATTGGTAAAGTTTCAGAGCCGATACCAATGCAGAGCAACGATCACAAACACCAGTTGCTCTTATCAGTGAAAGTGAAAGTTGCTCAGTCATGTCCGACTCTTGGTGATCCCTTGGATTACACAGTCCATGGAATTCTCCAGGCCAGAATACTGGAGTGGGTAGCCGTTCCCTTCTCCAGGGGATCTTCCCAACCCAGGGATAGAACCCACGTCTCCTGAATGGCAGGTGGATTCTTTACCAACTGAGCCACAAGGGAAGCCCAAGTGAAGCTGTTTCCACTTGTTTTTGAACTGGGGACCTTTTGCGTGTTAGGTGAACGTGATAACCACTACACCACAGAAACCAGGCACTCTTATCAGTAGATGGTATTATACCTATATATACCTTTACCATCATTTCAGTCAAGTCTCAGGAGGAGTAGTTGATAGAAGCTCTTTTGCTTTCTTAAAAAGAGTAGCTAAACATCATCAACACTTGCTTTCCTTCCTCATCTCCCATGGCAAGATAATCACATGCAGAGCCAAAATAAATGATTTAATTATAAAGATCTGAATTTTTTTAAAGAAAGACCACTGAGAATGGGTATATCTGAAAGGATGGACACCCTCATATATTATAAGTGCGAACATAAATTGCTACAGTTTCTTTGCATAGCATGGTGGCTCTAGGTATGGAAATTTTTTAGGTGTTGATGTCATCTGATCTTAATTCTACTTCTAGATATAGCTTAAGGATACAGTCTCAGATGTAGGTGAAGTTTTACACAAGGAGAATATTCTTTGCACTATTATTTACATAAAGGATTAGAAACTCCATCAAGTCCAATATTCAGGAGGGGAAAGCAAGGAGGACAGAACAGCTGCAGGGGTCTCAGCCACTGAGAGCAGGGATACAGGAATTGGGGCAGGGCTGGTGGGACTCCAGGCCCTTGTGGGGAAAAAGGCTCTTGCAGAAGCAAGGAAGACCTGGGCTATGCGAGCCGTATCACCAGGAACTTTATCAAGGAGAGACTTGATATGGAACAAGACATCATTTTGGAAGGAAGAGTCATTTACCAATGAACATATATCCACAAATAAATCTTTTTGTATATATAAGGAGTAGAGCATAGTCATCACACACATGTGATTTGCATCAGAAAGACTCAGGGTCTAGTCCAGACTCTGGCACCAGCGTGACAATTTGGACTCAGCTAAGTCTGAGTGAGTTTCAGGAGCCTGCAGGTCAAGGACACTGGATCAATGTTGTCATTAATATTAGTTATTATCAATTCAAAAACACAGGTGTCCCAACCTCACCTCATTTCCAGAGTATTCACCTCCTATCTGTTCTTCTAGTCTCTGGTTTTACTGTTCCTATAACTTCGCAGATGGCTGTCTCCTGTCTGATTTCCTTCCCCTTGTGCCCCAACAGGAGAGCAGGACTCTGACTTGGCTTGGAAGGAGCTATAGGAGGTGAATGACTTTTCTTAACTAACAACCAGCAGAGCCCAGGAACAGAGAGTCACACTGGGCTAAGTTCCTGGGGCACTGGTGGCCGTCTCGGGGGAACCCACCAGAGAACTTGTCCCTCCTTGCTCCCTGCAGCCTCTGCCCCTCACAGTGGAGCTCACAGTCTGTTTTTTCTCCCCAAGGGTGAGGTCACACCTCCTTCCAGCCTGACGCAGACAAGAAGCTGAAGGGAGATCCCTGAGACCCCCTGCTGCCACCATGAGCTCAGAAAACTTCGGATACTGCTCAGGTAGTCAGCTCTCTCTGGAAGGTTCCTACTTGTGACCCAGAATTGAGGGAGGTGTTTCCAGGCTGAGTTAAACTACAGAGGAATCAAGAACCATGAAGAGGATGGATAAGCATCCTTGAGCTTCCAATAGACCAGGAGATTCCTCTCACCCTGGGGTCTGCCCACAGCCTCCTTCCCGGCCCTCTCCTCAGGGAGCCATGACCAAGGTGCTGACTTCCTGCCTCTCCCAACACCCAGCAAGTGACTTAGTACGGTGGCCTGGAGAGCACACTCGGAGCATGGACCACAGATGGCAGTCCCCAAGGCCAGGCAGGCCTGGGAGAGGAGGTCCTCCAGCATCATTGGACTTCTCCTGCTCTCTCCCTTGGCCCAAGCCTCCTCCTGCTCCCAGACCCTGGGGCATCACCACAGAAGCTGTTTCCTCTGGCTCTTCCCAGCCACCATCCCAGCCGCTCTGCAAGGGTCAGTGGACCTTGCTCTGAACCCCAGTCTGGCCTTTGCCGCCTCCCACCTGGAGGGGAGGGGTGAGGATCACATCTGGCTCCACCCCTCCTCCACCTGGTGGATCCCCTCCCCTGCCCATCCTAGAGTCTGTGGTCAGAAGCAGGAATCCTCTCACATGGTAGTTTTGCTCAATGGCATGTGATCCTAAAGTCTTTTTTAAAATTAGGTAACATGAGTTTGTAATGTTTTCTAAGTTTCATGATTACAGCATTATATTTCTACTTCTATATATGCTAGTGCATGCTCACCACCAAAAATGAGTCACAAAGAATCCCCCTTGTGTGCTATAGAGTAGAATGAACAAATCACAGGAATTTTAAATGTAAGGAGAATTCAAAGTCATGTCCAAGAACTGTCTAACTGTTGACCTTGGATTCAACCTCAGAGCTTTCAGCTCTGTGGCCTTGGGCTGTCCATTCTCCTGTCTGAGTTTCACTTGCCTCTTCTGTGAGATAAGGATAATGCCTCTTTGTATGGATTTACCAAGATACACATTTGATATCAAGTCCCACCCACACACATATATATAGCCTGGCCACCAATATCTTACCTACAATTCCATAACCTCCAGATCTCTGAAATCACTCAGGGATTTTGATAACTCATTGAGGAGTGATCTGAGGCTATTTGTAGTCATTACATTCTTTATCCCATTTAACGTGAGTATTCAATTGTTTCACTGCCCAAACATGAAAGCATTCATTTATAGGGTGCTGCCCGTCTATTCTGGAAGTGGTAACTAACAAATCACACTTGCTCTCTCTTCTCTTTGTGTGTGTGTGTTCAGTTGCTCAGTCATGTCCAACTCTTTGCAACCGCATGGACTGCAGCCTGCCAGCCTCCTCTATCTGTGGGATTCTCCAAACAAGAATATGGAGTGGCTTGCCATGCCCTCCTTCAAGGGATCTTCTTGACTCAGGGATCAAACCTGCCTCTCTTACATCTCCCAAGTTGTTGGGCAGGTTCTTTACCACTAGAATTCCCTGGGAATCCCACTTATGACCTCAATTTACCTGGGAATCCCACATAGGATCTCATTTCACCTAACCTCCTTACAAGCCCTATCTTCAGAAAGGTCACCAGGGGGTTAACTCTTCAACACAAATGGCGGGGGGAGGGGGGACAGTCCATCCATAACCCTAGGTGACCTCACCAAGAGCATCCCAGGTGACTCTGCTCAGCAAGAGGAATTTTAACTATTTTATACTCTAACATTTATGTCCCACCACTAATTCATCTAATCTTATTCCCTTTCCTTTCATCCAGATATTGAGATCTTTTTTGAGGATGTTGTTGAGTGCCTCTGGGACATACTGAGCAGAGAGACACTGCTACTCCTGCTGAATGAATTCCTGGAGAGAATTAAGGCTGAGGCCAGTTTGTCCAGGTAACCTGCACAGGTGCACCAGGAAGGTCACCCACGTCCCCCAGCACCAGGCTAGCTTTCTCCTGGAGTAACACCTCCTCCACGCAGGACCCTATTGTTGGGGTCAAGGATGTTCCTTCACAAGATCCCATCAGGAATGTTTCCTCCATGTCATTTGCTGACAGTGAATGATCGTGGGTTGAGAAGAGATGAAACCTGCAAGGAAGGGGCAGGTTATGTGACCTTGGACAAGTTACTGAACTACTTTCTGCTTTAGTTTCTTCATCTTTTCATTGTTATTGTGAGGACACTGAGATCATGCATGTAAAGTGCTTCCCATAATGACTGACACAGAGTAAGTACTCAATCAATTCAGATCAGTTCAGTTCAGTCACTCAGTCGTGTCTGACTCTTTGCGACCCCATGAATCACAGCATGCCAGGCCTCCCTGTCCATCACCAACTCCCGGAGTTCACTCAGACTCACGTCCATCAAGCCAGTGATGCCATCCAGCCATCTCATCCTCTGTCATCCCCTTCTCCTCCTGCCCCCAATCCCTCCCAGCATCAGAGTCTTTTCCAATGAGTCAACTCTTCGTATGAAGTGGCCAAAGTACTGGAGTTTCAGCTTTAGTATCAGTCCTTCCAAAGAAATCCCAGGGCTGATCTCCTTCAGAATGGACTGGTTGGATCTCCTTGCAGTCCAAGGGACTCTCAAGAGTCTTCTCCAACACCACACTTCAAAAGCATCAATTCTTCGGCACTCAGCTTTCTTTACAGTCCAACTCTCACATCCATACATGACCGCTGGAAAAACCATAGCCTTGACTAGACAGACCTTTGTTGGCAAAGTAATGTCTCTGCTTTTGAATATGCTATCTAGGTTGGTCATAACTTTCCTTCCAAGGAGTAAGCGTCTTTTAATTTTATGGCTGCAGTCACCATCTGCAGTGATTTTGGAGCCCAGAAAAATAAAGTCTGACACTGTTTCCACTGTTTCTCCATCTATTTCCATGAAGTGATGGGACCGGATGTCATGATCTTCGTTTTCTGAATGTTGAGCTTTAAGCCAACTTTTTCACTCTCCACTTTCACCAAGAGGTTTTTTAGTTCCTCTTCACTTTCTGCCATAAGGGTGGTGTCATGTGCATATCTGAGGCTCTTGATATTTCTCCCGGCAATCTTGATTCCAGCCTGTGCTTCTTCCAGCCTAGCATTTTTCATGATGTACTCTGCATAGATGTTAAATAAGCAGGGTGACAATATACAGCCTTGACGTACTCCTTTCCTATTTGGAACCAGTCTGTTGTTCCATGTCCAGTTCTAATTGTTGCTTCCTGACCTGCATACAGATTTCTCAAGAGGCAGGTCAGGTGGTCTGGTATTCCCATCTCTTTCAGAATTTCCCACAGTTTCTTGTGATCCACACAGTCAAAGGCTTTGGCATAGTCAATAAAGCAGAAATAGATGTTTTTCTGGAACTCTCTTGCTTTTTCAATGATCCAGCAGATGTTGGCAATTTGATCTCTGGTTCCTCTACCTTTTCTAAAACCAGCTTGAACATCAGGAAGTTCACGGTTCATGTATTGCTGAAGCCTGGCTGGAGAATTTTGGGCATTTCTTTACTAGCGTGTGAGATGAGTGCAATTGTGCGGTAGTTTGAGCATTCTTTGGCATTGTCTTTCTTTGGGATTGGAATGAAAACTGACCTTTTCCAGTCCTGTGGCCACTGCTGAGTTTTCCAAATGTGCTGGCATATTGAGTGCAGCACTTTCACAGCATCATCTTTCAGGATTTGGAATAGCTCAACTGGAATTCCATCACCTTCCACTAGCTTTGTTCGTAGTGATGCTTTCTAAGGCCCACTTGACTTCACATTCCAGGGTATCTGGCTGTAGGTGAGTGATCACACCATCGTGATTATCTTGGTCGTGAAGATCTTTTTTGTACAGTTCTTCTGTGTATTCTTGTCACCTCTTCTTAATATCTTCTGCTTCTGTTAGGTCCATACCATTTGTGTCCTTTATCGAGCCCATCTTTGCATGAAATGTTCCCTTGCTATCTCTAATTTTCTTGAAGAGATCTCCAGTCTTTGCCATTCTGTTGTTTTCCTCTATTTCTTTGCATTGATCACTTAGGAAGTCTTTCTTATCTCTTCTTGCTATTCTTTGGAACTCTGCATTCAGATGCTTATATCTTTCCTTTTCTCCTTTGCCTTTCACTTCTCTTCTTTTCACAGCTATTTGTAAGGCCTCCCCAGGCAGCCATTTTGGTTGTTTGCATTTCTTTTCCATGGGGATGGTCATGATCCCTGTCTCCTGTCCAATGTCATGAACCTCATTCCATAGTTCATCAGGCACTCTATCTAACAGATCTAGGCCCTTAAATCTATTTCTCACTTCCACTGTGTAATCATAAGGGATTTGATTTAGGTCATACCTGAATGGTCTAGTCGTTTTCCCTACTTTCTTCAATTTCAGTGTGAATTTGGCAATACAGATTTCATGATCTGAGCCACAGTCAGCTCCTGGTCTTGTATTTGTTGACTGTATAGAGCTTCTCCATCTTTGGCTGCAAAGAATATAATCAATCTGATTTTGGTTTTGACCATCTGGTGACATCCATGTGTAGAGTCTTCTCTTGTGTTGTTGGAAGAAATGTTACTCAATCAATAGTAACATTTAAAAAACTTGTTGGGAAGAAACAGGGGTCAAGGGTCTTCTTTCTGGTGAGGAAAACGAAGCAGAATTTCCTTTGGGACAAGTTGGAAAATAGTGACACCACCATTTGTGTCCTGGGCTTCTGCCTACAGTCTTTCTATTCCCCATGTTAGGAGCTGTACCAACCCTCCTGGCCCATACAGCAGAGAGACTAGAGAGGAACTGGAGGAGCTGGTGGGATCCTGGATTTAGCCCTGCCCAACTACTGGGCCTGTGGGCTTAAGACTTTGAATCTCAGATCCCTCCTGTGTCCAATGGGAATAGCAATTCAGTCTGATGGATTATGGTGATGGCCTCAGAGTGAACTGCAGGGTCAGAGGTGGGGAACCAAGTGCAATTATTTCGTCCAAAGGACCAGGGAGGCCTGCACCAGGGTCAGACCCAGGGCTCAGGGTGGAGCAGTGGGTCCAGTTTGGAGGACTAGTAGGCAGGCTTGGGCAGCAGGACCAGGACTAGAGTGAAGAGAGTGGGCCCTAAAGACTCAGAACTGAAGGGACTGTGACCCTAGCAGAGGTCCCCTGAGTGGGAAAGGGGAAAAATTTCTTCCCTCCCTGATGGGCTCCCCTCATGCTGGACTAGAGGGCCCTGGGTGACCGTGTCTGCACACCCTGCCTGGGACATGGCTTCTCCCTCCATCTGGGACCCTCTTCTAGTCTAGGTGGAGTCCCCCTGACAGTGGGAAGGCCGTGTGGCTCAGCGAGCCATCCAGGGTCACAATGACTGGCTGTGATTGTGTGACATTTGAGGGATTCTGAGGAGCCTCACGCATCCCCACCCAAGAGGAAAACGCTTCCTCCACCAGCTGTGTAAGTGCTGGTCTCCTCAGGCTCAGCTGTTCAGATGGATATTTCTTCAAGTTCCTTGAATCTTTAGAGGTTCCACAAAGTTGCACACGACTTGAGGTGCAGGCAGTGAAGCTGTCACCAGGTAAATTGTGAGTTAGGTTGGTGACCCCCTGAGCGGTTGAGAGTGCTGGGTGACAGATCAGGATTCAGTGAGGTGAGCTGGAGAGTCCAAGGGAAACCAGGGCTCATAGCACATCTCTCTGTTTCTGTCAACTGGGGCAGTGGGTGGACCCAGTGACCTTCTGCTGAGAAGGTCAATGGCTCAATGCTTAGAAGACAGCAGATGGCAGACCAAATGATTATAAGTGCCTTCTACCTCGAGTTTTTGGGTTTAAAAAATTCTAAGTCATAGAGACAGCCAATCTGCAAATTGTTAGGGCACAGTGCCCAGGACTGCCCTTTCTTTGACTTCAATGGCAAATTTAGGGGATCCCCAAAGCAACTCTCAGTTTCAAGAATTCCCTATAGAATGGACAGGACTCACTGAAATCTTCAAGATCCCAGCTACAGTTTACTACAGGGAAGGATAAAAGTTCCCACCAGCCACAGGGCAGAGACTGGGCAGGTTTCACATACGAAGCTTCCATTGTCCTCAGGACACATTAGTGACCTGGATTCGGTGTGTGATAAGATGCACGGAGTACTGCCCATCAGGGACACTCCCCTTGCTTAAAAGCCAACCCTGACCTGTCATCTCCAGCCCCTCCTGGAAGTCAGACTCGTGCCCTAGTGCCCAGCTCTACCAGATGACAGAACTGATACCATGAGACCCAGAGACCCTGGGTCACTTGTCACCTTCTCAGACTGACCAGTGACCAAAGGCCCAGGCAGGCAAGGACACTCTTATCAGCCAGAATTCTAGGGGCTTAGGGACCACTTCCTGGTAGCCAGGGCAAAGGGCAGGGAGACTTCTCATTACACTCTGAAGCCCCTGAATGAAGGTTTTCTCCTCCAGTCCTACATGTCTTTGTTTATCTGTGGAGTTCCCACTCCAAAATCTCTTTCAAAGTGGTGGTGTTGACTCACCTGTGAGATGTCTTTACCACATACCTTTTCTTTGGCTGAGCTGTATGGCCTGTGGGATCCTCATTCCCCAACCAGGGATTGAGTCAAGGCCAGCAGTGGGAGTGCAGATGTGTAACCTCTGGACCACCTGGGAATTCTCTCCAATACCTCTCTTAAGTTGCCAGTATCCTAAGCTGACTTTCGTCTACCTATTCCAAGTTTAGCTATTTCAAGATGGAGCATCTATAAGGTATGAAACGTGTTTAAGGTTGAAAGAGGAAATTTTACATTTATAAAATTCTTTTCTAATGATTTATAGTAATATATCTGTATTTATGTAGAATAGATATTATGGAGTCAATTTTACAGAGGCGCGAACTGCCTTTCTAATCCCTTGACCTTCATCGTTACAGGGAAGATGTGGATGAACTACACAATTATCTGAATGAATTGAAAAGAGCCTTGGTTGAGGACGACAAAGAAAGACTCTCCAAAGAGCAGCTGGACAGGAGGAGGTTTCTGAATAAGTTTCGTCGGGTGAAATGGCAGCTGGAGGAGTGCATAAGCAAGTTCCATGAGCTCGCAGACAAGGTTGAGAAGGTCCATAAGGGATGTACCATCTCCAACGTGTTGGTCCATAGCACCGGTGCTGTGTCTGGTATTCTGACCATCGTTGGCCTGGCTCTGGCACCCGTGACAATGGGGGCCAGTGTGGTGCTCTTGGCCACTGGGATAGGGCTGGGAGCAGCAGCTACTGTGACCAGTGTGTCCACCAGTATCATCGAACATGTGAATAGGTCATCAGCAGAAACCGAAGCCAGTCGCATGATGTCAACTTTCATGAAGAAATGGAAGGTTCTCCTAGAGGTACTCAAGAGCATCCCCACAACAGAGAAAGTCACAAAAGCTGTACAGTGCATTGAAATACACATCCATGCCATAGAGACAGGCCAAGCCATTCCTGGCTCTGCAGCCAATGCAAACATAGGCGTGAATGCTGGGAGAATCTCATACCCAGCCATCAAGCAGATAGAGACAGGTTTCAAAGCCACAGCTTTAACAATTACCAAAGGAGCCCGGATCGGGGGTTTGGCCACTGCAGGGGTCTTCCTTCTGGTGGATGTGGGCTTTATGGTGAAGGAGTCAATGCACCTGCATGATGGTGCAAAGACAGAAGCAGCTGAAAGCCTGAGGCGGCAGGCATGGGAGTTGGAGAGGAAGTTGGAGGAGCTCACCCAGATCTATGAGAGTCTGCAGGAGGACCTGATTTAACCACCCCCAGAGCAGTGCTGGGTCCAGGAACATGTGAGGGTCTAAAGTGCAGAGGTACTTTGTTAGAGGGAAAGAGAGGGAAACCACATTAATGAAGCTGGGTGTTAGGAATTTGGCATTTCTGTGGTTGAGCACAGCAGGGAAGGGATGAATGTAGGTGATAGATGAGGAGAGAGAAGGAAGAGGCCTGGAGCCTGGATTAAGGGAGGAGGGGGGACCAGAGAATGAGAGGCGGGGAGAAACCACTTTTTTTCATACTAAGAACGTTTTATTTTGTATTGGAGTATAGCCAATTATTAAACAATTAACAATGTTGTGATAGTTTCAGGTGAACAGCAAAGGGACTCAGCCATTCATATACACGTACGCATTCTCCCCCAAACTCCCCTCCCGTCAGAAACCACTTACTTTGGACTAAAGGTGACACTGGAGGCAGAATAAAGGGAGAGGCAGGCGAACTAGCAATGAGAGGCCAGGTATACGAACGGGTTGAAAATGGGAGAAGGTCAGTTAGGATTGTTGGGATCCAGAAGTAGCAGGGGCTACTCTATCGCCCTCCACAGGCTGTGATGTCCCAGCAAGAAGAGACCCCTGGTGGTGGTCTCTAGACCTCTCCTCCAACATCAACTCACCTTTGGCCCTAGTTATATGTCTTACTTCAGTTCAGTTCAGTTCATTCGCTCATTCGGTTCCAACTCTTTGCGACCCCATGGATTGCAGCACGCCAGGCCTCCCTATCCAGCACCAACTCCCGGAGTTCACTCAGACTCACGACCATCGAGTCAGTGATGCCATCCAGCCATCTCATCCTCTGTCATCCCCTTCTCCTCCTGCCCCCAATCCCTCCCAGCATCAGAGTCTTTTCCAATGAGTCAACTCTTCGCATGAGGTGGCCAAAGTACTGGAGTTTCAGCTTTAGCATCATTTCTTCCAAAGAAATCCCAGGGCTGATCTCCTTCAGAATGGACTGGTTGGATCTCCTTGCAGTCCAAGGGACTCTCAAGAGTCTTCTCCAACACCACAGTCAAAAGCATCAATTCTTCAGTGCTCAGCCTTCTTCCCAGTCCAACTCTCACATCCATACATGACCACTGGAAAAACATAGCCTTGACTAGACGGACCTTTGTTGGCAAAGTAACGTCTCTGCTTTTGAATATGCTATCTAGGTTGGTCGTAATTTTCCTCCCAAGAAGTAAGCGTCTTTTAATTTCATGGCTGCAGTCACCATCTGTAGTGATTTTGGAGCCCCCCAAAATAAATCTGACACCGTTTCCACTGTTTCCTCATCTATTTCCCATGAAGTGATGGGACCAGATTCCATGATCTTAGTTTCTGAATGTTGAGCTTTAAGCCAACTTTTTCACTCTCCACTTTCACTTTCATCAAGAGGCTTTTTAGTTCCTCTTCACTTTCTGCCATAAGGGTGGTGTCATCTGCATATCTGAGGTTATTGATATTTCTCCCGGCAATCTTGACTCCAGCTTGTGCCTCTTTTAGCCCAGCGTTTCTCATGATGTACTCTGCATAGACGTTAAATAAGCAAGGTGACAATATACAGCCTTGACGTACTCCTTTTCATATTTGGAACCAGTCTGTTGTTCCATGTCCAGTTCTAACTGTTGCTTCCTGACCTGCATATAGGTTTCTAAAGAGGAAGGTCAGGTGGTCTGATATTCCCATCTCTTTCAGAGTTTTCCAAAGTTTATTGTAATCCACACACTTAAAGGCTTTGGCATAGTCAATAAAGTAGAAATAGATGTTTTTCTGGAACTCTCTTGCCTTTTCCATGATCCAGCAGATGTTGGCAATTTGATCTCTGGTTCCTCTGCCTTTTCTAAAACCAGCCTGAACCTCTGGAAGTTTATGGTTCACGTATTGCTGAAGCCTGGCTTGGAGAATTTTGAGCATTACTTTACTAGCATGTGAGATGAGTGCAATTGTGCGGTAGTTTGAGCATTCTTTGGCATTGCCTTTCTTTGGGATTGGAATGAAAACTGACCTTTTCCAGTCCTGTGGCCACTGCTGAGTTTTCCAAATGTGCTGGCATATTGAGTGCAGCACTTTCACAGCATCATCTTTCAGGATTTGAAATAGCTCAACTGGAATGCCATCACCTCCACTAGCTTTGTTCGTAGTGATGCTTTCTAAGGCCCACTTGACTTCACATTCCAGGATGTCTGGCTCTAGGTGAGTGATCACACCATTGTGATTATCTTGGTCATGAAGATCTTTTTTGTATAGTCTTCTGTGTATTCCTGCCACCTCTTCTTAATATCTTCTGCTTCTGTTAGATCCATACCATCTGTCCTTTATTGAGCCCTTCTTCACATGAAATGTTCCCTTGGTATCTCTAATTTTCTTGAAGAGATCTCTTGTCTTTCCCATTCTGTTGTTTTCCTCTATTTCTTTGCATTGATCGCTTAGGAAGGCTTTTTTATTTCTTCTGGCTATTCTTTGGATGCTTATATCTTTCCTTTTCTCCTTTGCTTTTCGCTTCTCTTCTTTTCACAGATATTTGTAAGGCCTCCCCAGACAGCTATTTTGCTTTTTTGCATTTCTTTTCCATGGGGATGGTCTTGATCCCCGTTTCATGTACAATGTCATGAACCTCTGACCAGGGTTCATCAGGCACTCTATCTATCAGATCTAGGCCCTTAAATCTATTTCTCACTTCCACTGTATAGTCATAAGGGATTTGATTTAGGTCATACCTGAATGGTCTAGTGGTTTTCTCTACTTTATTCAATTTCAGTGTGAATTTGGCAATAAGGAGTTTATGATCTGAGCCACAGTCAGCCCCTGGCCTTGTTTTTGTTGATTGTATAGAGCTTCTCCATCTTTGGCTGCAAAGAATATAATCAATTTGATTTTGGTGTTGACCATCTGGTGATGTCCATGAGTAGAGTCTTCTCTTGTGTTGTTGGAAGAGGGTGTTTGCTATGACCAGTGCATTTTCTTGGCAGAACTCTATTAGTCTTTGTCCTGCTTCATTCCATATTCCAAGGCCAAATTTGCCTGTTACTCCAGGTGTTTCTTGACTTCCTACTTTTGCATTCCAGTCCCCTATGATGAAAAGGACATCTTTTTTGAGTGTTAGTTTTAAAAGGTCTTGTAGGTCTTCATAGAACTGTTTAACTTCAGCTTCTTCAGCGTTACTGGTTGGGACATAGACTTGGATTACTGTGATATTGAATGGTTTGCCTTGGAAACGAACAGAGATCATTCTGTCGTTTTTGAGATTGCATCGAAGTACTGCATTTCGGACTCTTTTGTTGATCATAATGGCCACTCCATTTCTTCTAAGGGATTGCTGCCTGCAGTAGAAGGTATACTGGTCATCTGTGTCTTACTTAGGCAGTGACTTCTTTTGTTTGTTTGTTTTATTGAAGGATAATTGATTTACAACACTCTGTTAATTTTAGGTATACAGCAAAATGATTCAGTTATACAGGTATCGATTTATTTATCTGGGCTTCTCAGGTGGTAAGGAATGTGTCTGCTAAGCAAGAGACACAGCTTTGATTCCTGGGTAGGGAAGATTTCCTGGAGGAGGAAATGATACCCCATTCCAATATTCTTGTCTGGGAAATCCCATAGACAGTGGAGCCTGGCATGTTACAGTTCATGGTGTTGCAAAGAGTCAGCTATGACAGAGCATCTGAGTATGTATATGTCTATGTTCTTTTTTGTTCGTTTCCATTATAGTTTATTACAAAGTATTGAATACTGTTCCTATGCTAGTACAGTAGGCAGGCCCTTGTTTATCTGTGTGTATCTGTTAATCCCATCTCCTAATTCACCTATCCCCACAAAACTTGGTTTAAAAGTTCATTATCTATGTCTATGAGTCTGTTTCTATTCTGTAGGTAAGTTCATTTGTATTATTTTCTGGATTCTACATGTAAGTTAATAACAAATATTTATCTTCATCTGACTTACTTCACTCAGCATAGTAATTTGTAGATCCATACATATCGCTACAGATACTATTACTTCATTCTTCTTTATGGCTGAGTAGGATTCATGGAGTGTATACATGTACCACATTTGCTTTACTCATTAATCTGTCAACAGACATTTAGGTTAATATCGTGTCTTGGCCGTTATGAATAGTACTACTATGAACATCGGGGTATGTGTATCTTTTCAAATTAGAGCTTTAAATTTTTTTGTAGAAATATGTCCAGAAGTAGGATTGCTAAATCATAAGGTAGCTCTATTGTTAGTTGTTTAAGAAAACTCCACATGGCCTTCCATAGTGGCTGCACCAATTTACATTCCCACCAACAGTGTAGGAGGGTTCCCTTTTCTCCACAGCCTCCGAGCATTGTAGATGTAGGGGATGGCCCTGTGATCGCTGTAGGGGAGATAACTTATTGTAGTTTGATTGCATTTCTCTAATAACTAGTGACGTTGAGTGTGTTTTCACGTACCCGCTGGCCGTCTGGACGTTTGCATGAAGAATGGTCTGTGTAGACCTTCAGGCAGTGGCTCTTGACGACAGTGGTGGTGAGGCTGTGGCAGCAGCGGTGTGACAGCACAGTGCATGGAACACCTGACACGCTGCCAGGAGCTCTTTGGGGCCAGAGTGCACCGAGACACCAGTGACGTTTCATGAAAATCCAAATGCGGAGGAGGAACAGAGGTTGATTAAAAGAAAGAAAGAAAGAAGGATGAAACAAGGAGGCGGAAACAGGTCAAGGAACTTTCGGTGTGTCAGGAGATGAACCAGCCTGGGGCCAACAGACACGACTCTCTGACCCTCGGTTTCTTCAGCTGGGGGTGAGGCTGGATACGATATTTCAGGTGGCTCTGGTTCTCTCCACCTTGTGTTCTCTAAACTCTGGTTCAATAAATACGAGCTGATTCACTGAGGCTTCCTTGCATTGACTGAGGGGCTCAGCTGGGCTCCAGATGCCTGACCTCCTTCCCCGGGAGCCTGTCTCCCTGGGTCTCAGGGAGCCCGTCCTCCATGGCTCCTCCTGCCTGCCCGCTGGGCTCCCATCCAATCGTTTCCCTCAGACCCTGGATCGCCACAGGCCCCGTGGGATTCCCGGGGATACCTGTGTCATCTGACTTGAGCTGAGCTCGGGGATGCTCCTCTTCCAGCACCGGGGGGGACCAGGATGGACACAGGGCACCCAAGCGTGATTGAGAGCAGAGGGCTTGAGTGCAGGTGTGAGAGAGGGTCAGCTGTAAGCAGAGGGGAGAGAGAGACAGCACACACCTCATCCAGGCTGCCATCACGTTTCACCAGGGCTCCTGCAGGAGGTTCCAGAACCACCTTCCTGTGTTTACCTTGGGACACTGCCCTGACCCACTCATCTATTCCCCACACAGGGCTAGAATGACCCTTACGTATATTGATGTTTGCAGTACCTGCCTCCAGCTTTTCTCTGGCTGCCCATGACTTGAGCACAGATGCCAAACCTTAACTGCAGACCAAAGCAGTGTGCAAGAGCCTGGGGGCCCCTGAGGGTGGAGCTGGAGGCCAGTGTCACTCCATCACTAGGGGCAGGACTGAGGGGCTGGGGGATGGGAGCAGGGACGGAGGGAAAATCCATCCAAGGCCATGTTCTGACCTGGTCTCCCATCCGGGATTGCACCTGCCTGGACATTCTGAGGAGCCTTCATGGGATACCTCAGTCTCTTCCTCTCCAGGGAGGAAAGGGGAGCATCTGGGTGTGGCTCTCACCCCCATGGGCCTGTTCCACAGGGCACCAACTCTCTGTGTTTCCATGTGTGGAGCATGTGAGCACCAAACAGGCTCCTATTTCTGGAGCCCAGGGTAGGAAGCCAGAGACCCAGGACCTGGAAATGATCCCAGGACAACTCCTCAGTTCCTCCCCACGTGCTGCAGAGCCTTCTCGCACTTTTGTCCAAACCTCCCTTGGAAGACTTTCCTCAGTGTCTCTGACTCTGACTCCCTCTCATCCAGTGTTACCATGAGGCTTCAACTGGACCTCCCATTCCTTCCTGAAGATGTCAGCAAGAAAAAAAGCAAAGTGAAGTCGCTCAGTCATGTCTGATTCTTCGTGACCCTATGGAGCATAGCCTGCAGCCTCTCCCATCCATTGGACTTTCCAGGAAATAATACTGGAGTGGGTTGCCATTTCTTTCTCCAGGGCATCTGGACAAGGATCAACTCAGGGATCGAACCATCAGCAGTCATGGCCATCGCCTGCCTGACTTTCAGAAATAGGAGTTCATTTCTTCATCAGTTCCTGGAGAATTCCCATCCTGCACAGACTTCTGGGCAGGTTTCAGGCACTGGATACAGATCCATTCATTGTCCACCCCCATGTCTCCCTGAACCCTTAGAGCTGGACTCCACTGAGCTCAATGTGTGGTGGATGCATTTCCACAGTGACCCCTGTGTCAGGTGAGATCCCTGTGGTTCTGAGCAACAGAAAGTGAGTCTGACTAAGTGAGCACAGAAAAGGGTGCTGGGGGAAGCAGGGCAGGTCAGAGAAAGGAAAGAAACCCCCAAACTCGCACAGTTCAGGAAGTACAGGAAGCAGGACAGGTCCCCCTGCAGGAGCTCACGGTCTGTCCCCTGAGGCCCCTGCCAGCAGGGGCCTTAGGTCCAGGCACCAGGAATCCCAGTGTCAAATTCTCAGGACACGAAATAGCTTGGGTCCAGGGACTATGTTTTTGGACCAGTAGGTCAGGCTGAAGGATGAGGAAGATGAATGGGTAACAGGGACCCTGAACCCTGGGGATAAAGTCTTAGGTCAACAGGCTCCAGATAGAGTGCTTCCTAGATGCACGTGTGCCCTCTTCTCAGACCAACAGAAAGGACTCTCCTCACCCTGTTCCGGGTCCAAGCACCCCTCACATGACAGTAAGTGCACCGCTCACTTCCCCAGCTGGAGACAAACACGAATCCCCTCCACCTGGTGCAACTCACAGGGATGTCAGGGGTGAAGGGCTCCAGTGCGATGCCAGTGCTTCTCCTGCTCTGTTGAGCCCCTTTCTCAGTACTCTGCATGTGTGTTATACATGTGCAGGCAACAGGGAGGTGCAGTAGGGACCCGATCTCCAGGAATATTGCTCCCCTGATACCAGTCTTCACTGGGATCCCACTCCCTGTTCCTCTTCCCTGCGGGGAAATTCACTCCTGTGGAGCCTGGGCTGGGCCATCGCTGTGACGGCACTGTCACCTGGATCCTCATCGGATCCTCACTGCACCTCTGAGAGCAGGTGGTATCACCCCCACCGAGAACAGGAGGAAGCTGGGCCCAGGGTCCAGGAACATGGCCACGTCCCCTGCCTGGGCAGGACTGTCCGGGGAGGGGCCTCTGTGTGCTTCCAGCCTCTTTCCTGCATCCAGGTTGAGCTGATTGGTCGGGAGGACACAAGGTGTCCTGTCCCGGGAGGAAGTGAAGCAAGCACGTGGTGTTTCTGTAGCACAGCTGTCCTGGGTCCGGGCCAGTGTACCTGCCTTCCTGGAGCCCAGGTCATGCGGCTCTCTGTCGCCACCTGCTGCCCTGTCCCACGTTGGGAGAGACGGGCAGGGGTCTGTGCCACACGCACGTGCCCACCACCCAGGACCTGAGTCCCTCCCAGCAGGGCCTCTGGTGTGGTTTCTAGTTTCTCTGCAGGCCCTGGCACTGGGTGGTTTTAAGCTGCTGCTCCCATGTCTCAAAGGTACCTTGCAATTCACAGAGCCGCCTTCACACCAGCTGCACACAACCTCCTGTTGGCTTGTTCCTGGGGCTTAAACCTAACTGAGCAGTGTTGTGCTAAGTTGCGGGGGTCAGTATTTACACTAAAGCTGCTTCTTTTCAGCAAGTTGTGTTGCTTGCACAGAATATCTACCAAGTGTTTACACTCAGATGAGTGATGAGCTGGGCTGGGCCCCGTCTCCCTGTCAGTGACAATCGGTGACGAGAGACTTGTTCTGTCACAGCCCTGCTTCCAAACCACGTGTAGTCCCAGCCGGCCCTCCTGCCTGTGGCTGCACCATGCTCAGCCTCTGCTGCTTAGCTCCTCTGTCTCCTAAGGCTGCTAAACCCACTCTTGACTTTACATTACCTGTTAAACATAAAAAAATTTAAAAAAAGCTTTTTCTCTATTTACCTAAGGTAAAGCTGCCTGAACCCTGATGTCCACTGCGACCGTTGGTAGAGTGCACATGAGCAAAGACACCCAGATGTAAGATTGTTTCAGGGCTGAGGTTCTGTGTTTGTCTGCAAGTCAAACTCATTACTTCCCCTTTGCTGAGCGCAACTTGTCCTCTTCCCAACCCCTTCTCCACTATACCCCCAGGTCCTGCTTTCCCTGTATCTGGAAAAGCCTGCTCACAGTGCAGCAGGACTGACCCTGACTCCAGGCTCCTCGCCCAGCCTTGGCCTTGCTCCAGAGCTCAGTGGTGGGTGCTGGTATGGGGAGTGGGGTGTGGTATGGGATAAGCATCCAGCCAAGGTGCTCGGTTTCTCCCTCGTGGTCCCCCAGATCCCAGCTCATGACTCAGAAGTGAGGCCAGAACAGCTCACGGCCAGAGAGGACAGCAGAGGGAGTCCCCAAGACCAGACAGGGCAGGGAGTGGAGGTCCCGCAGTATCCCTGAAGCTTCTCCTGCCCTCTCTCTTGGTCCGAGCCTCCGCATGCTCCCAAACCCTGGGGCATCACCACAGAGGCTGTTTCCTCCAACTCTCGCCCTGCCGCCTGCCTAGCTGCTCTGCAAAGATCAGCAGACCCTGAACTGAACCCCAGTCTGGCCTTTGTCACCTCCCCTTTGTGTGACCTGCAGCACAGTTATCTGACCTCACCTGTAAAATGAGAAGAATATTTCCCTATATTGTTATGAGGATGAAATGTAATGTGCTCTGTGGCCTGGGCCACACAGTAGGTCCTGCCGAGTGTGGAACTGTCCCCTCTACCTAGACTGTGTTAGATGCAGGTGGAAAACTCCCCCTCCCCCAGAATCACCTCTCCCTCCATGCTGTGTCACCACACCCGCCCCGGGATCTCATATATAAGCATGTGCTACCAGGTCTGATACCTCAGGGAGGTACTGGCTCTACTGATCTCAAACACCCCTGTAGATACCCACGTGCTCTATTATTTCCTCCACCCACCCACACCCCAATCAATAAATACACAGATTTAGTGCTCTGGGTTCCCTCCATATGAGACCTGGGTTCCTTTCACTCTTACTAAAACAGGAAAAAGAAAAAAAAATAACAACCCTTCATGCTGCAGGATAGACAGAGAGAGAGTGAGCTGGTATCTCTTCCTCTTCAAATAAGGACACAAATCTTCCTGGATTGGGCCCCACACTTATGACCTCATTTCACTGTAATTTCCAATTAAAAGCTCTATCTTCAAATAGACTCATTGAGGTGGGGGTGAGGCTGTGGCTTCAACATATGATTGGGGCAGTTGAACACAGTCCACCCATAACCCCAGGTGAATCCATCAAGAGTACTCCCAGGTGACTGCTGCTCAGGAAGATTAACTTTAACCACTTCATGCTCAGTACCATTTACATTACACCATAATTTCTTCTCATCTTAGTCTTTTATCCAGCTAGGGTAAAAGCTTTTTTGAGGATACCACTGAGTATATCCAGAAGAGAGTAAGCAACAAAGAGCTGCAAAACCTGCTCACTAAGGCAAAACCTAGGAGAATTTTGTGACTGAGGCCCGTTTGTCCAGGTAACCTACACGAGTGCATCATCCCCCCACCTCAGGCTAGCTTCCTCCTGGCAGGCCTCCTCCAGGGGTCAGAGTGGAGCAGAGGGTCCAGGCTGGAGGACTAGTAGGCAGGCTTAGGCAGCAGGACCAGGACTAGAGTGAGGAGAGTGGGCCCCGAGGACACAAACTGAAGGGGCTGTGACCCTGGCAGAAGTCCCCTGAGTGGGAGGGGGACATTTCTTCCCTCCCTGACGGGATCCCCTCAAGCTGGGCTAGAGGGCCCTGGGTGACTGTGTCTGCACACCCTGCCTGGGACCTGGCTTCTCTCTCCATCTGGGACCCTCTTCTAGTCTACAAGGAGCCGCCCTGACAGTGGAAGGCCGTGTGGCTCAGGGAGCCCTCCAGGGTCACAGTGAGTGGCTGCAATTGTGTGTCATTTGAGGGATTCTGGGGAGCCTCAGGCATCCCCACCAAAGAGGAAAACACTTCCTCCACCAGCTGTGCAAGTGCCGGTCTCTTCAGGCTCAGCCATTCAGATGGGTGTTTCCTCAAGTCTCTTGAGTCTTTAGAGTTTCCACAAAGTTGCACACGGCCTTAGGGTGCAGGTATGTGACGCTGTCGCCAGGTCAGGTGTGAGTTAGGCTGGTGACCCCCGAGAGGTCAGGGTGCTGGGCACTGAAGGATGTCAGGATTCCAGTTACGGTTTATTGCAGAGCGGAATTCAGGTTCCATCAGCTCCTGGACAGCGTCTGGGCGGGTTTCACACATGAAGCTTCCATTGTCCTCAGGACGAGTTACTGCTCTGGATTCAGTGTGCCGCAGGGCACACAGAGCACTGCCCCCAGGGGTGCTCACCCTGCTCAAAAACAAATCGTGACTTTTTAAAAAATGTTCATTTTGCCTGAAATATAGCATCAAATAAGTTGGGGAGCTGTCATAGGATGCGATTTCTAGAAAGCTCTGGATATGTGTACTCTGTATTTTGCTTATCCGTGCAAGGTCTGCAGTGCTCAATTTGTGCCTCTCTTCGTATTGTCATAGTCTTTCTTTTCTGTTAGTTGCCAGTAAGTTAATTCGGAGTTAAAGAATTTTAAATGCACGACAACAAAAACCCTTTTGTGATGTTGAATTAAATAGGTCCAGGCCTCTGTCTTTTATTTATTATCGTGATGCTTTATTTGTCTGTTACTGTGATTTCCAAGCTAAAAAATTAAAAACAAATTACTAATACCCTGGCCTGTTGTCTCTGAGTACTCCCAGAGGTCAGACTAATGCCCTAGTGTCCAGCTCCTCTGGAGGGCAGTGCAGATACTACATGACCCGAAGCCACCATCGTATGTCACTTTGTCAGACTGTCGAGTGGCCAAAGGCCCAGGCAGACAAGTGCACTCCTATCAGCCAGAATATTCCAGGAGCTTAGGGGCCACTTCCCAGTTGCCAAGGGCAAAGAGCAGGTTGACTCCTCACTGCACATCAAGGCCCTTGAATGAAAGTTTTCTCCCCCAATCCCACTTGTGTTAGTTTCTCTGTGGACTTTCCACCCACAAGTCCTTTGGAAGTGACGCTGTTGACCTGCCTCTGAGCATCTTTATCAAATACCTCTCTTAAGACTATCTTAAAATGGCTTTTGCTTGTTTATTTCATGATTGAGTAATGGAGTATCCATGAGGTACAAACATGTGTTTAATGTTGAAAATAATTTACATTTGCAAAAATTTTCCCTTGTGATTTATAATAAAATCTCTGGTTTATGCAGAATAGATCCATTGAGCTTATTTTACAGACAAGCAAAGTGTCTTTCTTAATCCCTTGATGTCCCTTGTTACAGGGAAGAAGTGGAGGCATTGCGTCAATTTCTGAATGAGTTGAAGACAGACTTGGCTATGGAAGACCAAGAGAGATTCCAACAGGACCTGCTAGACAGGGAGAGGTTTTTAAAGGAGTTTCCACGGTGAAAAAGGAGCTGGAAGAGAGCATAAGAAAGCTTTATGCACCTGCAGACAGGGTTGACAAGTCGCACAGGGACTGTACCATCTTCAAGGTGGTGGCCAGCTCTACCAGCACTGTGTCTGATGCTCTGAACACCCTTGGCCTGGCTCTGGCACCCCTGACAGCAGGGGCCAGGTGGCGCTCTCGACCATTGGGTTAGGGCTGGGAGCAGCAGCTGCTGTGACCACTGTGTCCACCAGCATCGTGGAACACTTTAGTAGGTCATCAGCAGAAATGGAAGCCAGTGGGCTGTTGTCAACTAGCATCAAAGAAAAGGTGTCTGTGGGAGCTCGATGTCTTGTGCACTAGGGACCGCTTTTTCTATGGCTGCTGCTGCTGCTAAGTCACTTCAGTTGTGTCCGACTCTGTGTTATCCCACAGACAGCAGCCACCAGGCTCCCCCGTCCCTGGGATTTTCTAGGCAAGAACACTGGAGTGGGTTGCCATTTCCTTCTCCAATGCATGAAAACGAAAAGTGAAAGGGAAGTCGCTCAGTCATGTCCAACTCTTAGCGACCCCATGGACTGCAGCCTACCAGGCTCCTCCATCCATGGGATTTTCCAGGCAAAGTACTGGAGTGGGGTGCCATTGAGTCTACAAATCCATGAAAGGGGTTAGGAAAAATGTCCATGCTGCAAAGCTGGTGAAAGAAAACTCTCAGTAGCCCATGCTAAAAGCTTCACAAGCACTGGGCCAGTCTCTGTCCAAACCAGCAAGGAGGTGAGTGAAGCTTTCAAAGGCATGGCTCTGGCAATGACCAAAAAGGCCTGGATCTTTGCTGGGAGCTTTGCAGGAATCTCCCTTCTAGTGGATGTGGGCTTCCTGGTAACAGAGTCAGTGCACTTACATGAGGGGGTAAAGACAGAGTTGGCTGAGAAGCTGAGGCAGCCGGCCAAGGAGCTGGAGGAGAAGTTTTAGCAGGTCATACAGACCTATGAGCGGCTGAAGTAAGGCCCGACTCCCCCCACCCCCAGAGCAGTACAGGAACCAGGGACACACATGAGACCAAGGTTGAGAGCACCTTGTTAGAGGGGAAAGGAGGGGAGACAACACTGATGGAGCTGGTGTTAGGAATCTGGCATTTCTGCAGCTGAGCACAGCAGGGGAGGAATGCATACAGGTGGAAGAGGGGAGAGAGAAGGAAGGAGCCTGGGGCCTAGACTAAGGAGGAGGGGGACTAGTGATTGACGGGAAGGGAGAAACCACTTATTTTGGACTAAAGAACACATTGGGGGCAGAGTAGAGAGGCATGGAAACTAGCAACGAGAGGCCAGGAATATGAAAGGCTTTAAAATGGGAGAAAGTCAAAGAGGAACCATAGCCGGGATCCAGGAGAAGTAGCCTGGGCTCCTCTATCACCCTCCCCAGGGTTTGCTGTCCCAGCAAGAAGAGTCTCCCCCTGGTGGTGGTCTCTAGCCCTCCTTCTCCAGCATCAATGCACCTTTGATCCCAGCAGGAGTATCTTAGTTAGGCAGTGACTTCTTGATGAAGATGGTGGTGGTGGTGGTGGTGGCAGCGATGACTACTCAGTGGGTGGAACATTTGTCGAGATGCAGGTGATATTTGGGACCAGGATACACTGAGTGACTAATGAAGTTCCTATGAAATTCCAAATGCTTGTGAAACAGAGGTTGATTAAAAAAAAAAAAATTACAAAAGAAAGAAACAATGACACCAGAAGGCAACAACAGAACGCTGTGGTGTGTCAAGGTGATCAACCAGCCTGGGGTGAAGAGAGGCAGCCTCTCAGACCCTCGGTTTCTTCTTCAGCTGTGGGTGGGGCTGGGCAAGACATTTCAGGTTCCTTTGTCTCTCCCCATCTTTTGTTCTCCAGACTCTGGGTCAATAAATAGGAGCTGATTCACTGAGGCTTCCTTGCATTGACTGAGAGGCTCAGCTGGGCTCCAGATGCCTGACCTCCTTCCCCAGGAGCCTGTCTCCCAGGATCTCAGGGCGCACATCCTCCATGGCTTCTCCTGCCTGCCCGCTGGGCTCCCATCCAGTAGTTTCCCTCAGACCCTGGAGCCCCCAGGCCCCATGGGACGCACAGGGGTGCCCGTGTCATCTGACTTGGGTTGAGTATGGGGATACTCCTCCTCCAGCCCCTGGGACCAGGATGGACATGGGGCACCCAAGGATGATTGAGAGCAGAGGGCTTGTGTGCAGGTGTAAGAGAGGGTCAGCTGTAAACAGAGGTGCAGAGAGAGAGCACACACCTCACCCAGGCTGCCTTCATGTTTCACCAGGACTCCTGCAGGAGCTTCCCCTCTCCTCTTGGCCAGAGCCTGGACCTCAGAGGGTGAAGACTGAGCTTTGGGACCTTGCTCTTTCTTATCATAAAAGAGAATAATTTGTTTTGCTGGAGGTTCACAGGAATATCATGACCTGACATCAAGAAAAAAGGCTCTGACACCAAGAAGGTTGCAACAACTAACCAGGCCCCTCGCTTACCTTTCTCATAAAAGGCCTTTGCTGAGAGCTTCAGGGAGTTTGGGATTTTTAAGGCATGAGCCTTCTTCGGTTCCAAACTCCAACATTTTGGTATTGTTTGGCCTCACTGTGTGTTGGGAATATGGACTTGCATTCAATAAAACAGGCAGCCCAAAGTATTCTGCTGGAGTCTGTGGTCCCTCAAAGGCAGAGGTGGACGCCAGGCTCACTCCATCCCCAGAGGCAGGACTGAGGGGCTAGGGAGAGTGGGCAGGAAGGAGGGAAGGCCCATACAAGGCCATGCTCTGAGCTGGTCACCCATCTGGGCTTGCACCTGACACGATCTTCTGAGGAGCCTTCATGGAATGGCCTCAGGCTCCTCCAGGCCAGGGAGGAAAGGGGAGCATCTGGGTGTTGCTCTCACCCTCACGGGCCTGCTCCATGGGGCACCAACTCTCTGTTTCCATGTGGAGCATGTGAGCACCTAACAGGCTCCTATCCCATGGTGATCCCTGTCTCAGGTGTCACCTGTGGTTCTGAGCAACAGAAACTGTGTCTGGCTAAGTGAGCACAGAAGAGGGCCCACTGGAGGGAACCAGGGCAGGTCAGAGAAAGGAAAGAAGCCCCCAAACCTGCACAGTTCAGGAAGGACAGGAAGCAGGTCTGGGCCTCCTCCAGGAGCTCACGGTCTGTCTCCTGAGGCCCCTGCCAGCAGTGGGGCTTAGGTTCTGGCACCTAGAATCTCAGAGTCAAAATCCCAGGACACAGGAGAGCTTGGCTTGGGAGACTGTATTCTTGGACCGATAGGTCAGGCTGAAGGATGAGAAGGATGAATGGGTATTAAGGACCTGGACCCTGGGGGGGAAGTCTCAGGTCAAGAGGCTCCAGATTGAGTGCTTCGTGGATGCACACGTGCCCTCCTCTACGACCAACAAAATGACTCTCCTCACCCTGTTCTGGGTCCAAGCACCCCACACAGGACAGTAAGTGCACCACCTTTTCATACGGTTCGGACTGTTCATGTTCATGGGATTCTTGCGGAATGAATGTTTTGGCCACCTGATGTGAAGAGGCGAGTCACTGGAAAAGAGCTTGATGCTGGGGAAGGCTGAGGATTGCTGGCAATTCTGGGCTCTGTCCTTGGGGTTTTTTCAGGCCAGAAGGGTAGCAGACTTATCAGAATTTCAGTCACTTCTATCCGTCCAAGAACTGCAGCTGCCTTCAAGGGAAATCCACAAAAAATGACTATCTCATCCTTTGCCCATCATTCAATCTGTGTTCGACTCTCCTCAAAGTCTTCCTGTTCTGCTTCTCCTGAGCCCTCACGTGGCGGTTCTGCACTCTGTACTTTTGTGTTTTGTACTTTGTACCAGGTCTAGAGTGTGTGATTGTTGTCTGCAGGAGAGTCTGCTTGTCAGGAGCTTGTCTGAAATGATTTTTGAGCCTTACTTCTTTCGCTGACTTGTTGTGTGATCTGGAAGAAGTCGCATCCCTGGCTTTGCCTGTTTCCCTATCTACACAATAAAATAATAACTCTGCCCCTCTTCAGAAGAATCACATGATAAAAAAGTAAATGAATTGCAAATGGCCAAGTGCTCTTCTGATAGAATCATACCCTTCACTCCTCCTGTCCTTCCACAGGCTCTCCAGGGTCCAGGGTACCCCATGACCTCTATCCTAGGGAAGCAGGCCCTTACAGGGAGGGAGAACTTGGACCTCGGTGTTTCAGCCCCCCTCCCACCCCCTTCCCATTGGACATAAATCAGGATGGTGAAGATCCCAACTTTAGAGTCAGACCTGGGCTTCTACTTTTCTTTATATCTCTGAGATCTCGGATAAGCTGTTTCCCTTTCTTTGATGAACAAGGCTGCCCTTTGCCTCCCCGTTGATGGGGAACCCTTCTCTTGACACAGTGCTGTTCACATGCCTCATGTGGTTCTCTCCCTCTGCTTCCACATCAGGCCTGGCAACGCTTATCCTCCTGCGCTTTGCTCATCTGGCTCCTAAGTATGTTAGGTCACTCTTGACTTTGAACTGCCTCTTTTTAAAAAAGCAATCCTGTTTCTCTAGTCACCTAAAGGAATGTTACCTGAGCCTCCATGTCCACTGCCACCTTTGTGAGAAATGCATGTGGGCAGAGACATCCACAGCTAAGGTCCTTCATGGCTGAGTTTCTGCATTTCTCTGCAAGTCTGACTCTTTACCTGCCCCTTGCTGGCCCCTACCTGCCCCCTCTCGGCACCCCCCTACCCCCACTCTGCCTTCACCAGGAGGAGGCTGCCCACTGATCATTAGGGCCAACCCCCGCTCCTGGCCCCTCCCCCGGCCTTGGCCTTGCTCCAGGGCTCCATGGTGGCCCCATGGTCAGCAGCCAGCTCTCATTCTCTGGATCGAAGCTCTGGAGCTCTGCAGCAATCTATACCACATTGGCCAGAGCAAGGTCTTCTTCCAGGCCAGCATGCTGGCCCACCTGGAGGAGGAGTGGGACCCGAAGATCATGGACGTCATCATTGGCTTCCAGGCCTGCTGCAGGGTCTACCTGCCAGGAAGTGAGTCCCGGGACCCCCACACCTTGCTCGGGACCCCCAGCTCTCCTGTAGCAGAGGGCACTGAGGAAGCGGGGCCTGGGCACCCTCATGTTGGCAAGTGTCCCCCGGGGAGGCCACGTGGCTTTCCCTGGCCCCCTGCTTCCTGGATTTCTGCCAGAGGTTTAAAGTGAGTGGGAGGGAGGGGTGACTGTGCTTAGGTTTTCCTTCCAGGAAAGCCCCTGGCCACCGCCTTTCCTCCCTGTGTCCCTCCTGTAGGGGAGACACCCAGAGCTGGTTGCCCCTAGAGGATCCCAAGCTCCAGGGAGAAGGCAACCTTAAGTCTTGACAGCTCCTGTGGGGTTAGGGGCAGGCTTGTGCAGGATAGCAGGAGGGGCAGCTGCACGTTTGCCCCTTGACCCCTCTGTGTCAGTGCTTCCAGCCTGAGCCCTGAGTGCTGGGGTGAAAGCGTGAGAGTATGATGTTTGGATAGATGGACGTTTGCAGGACATGAGCTGCTGATATTCTTCTGCCCAACAACAATGGTTTTCTGAGTGGCTTGAAGAAAGCCCCCGCCTCTCCCCGGACCATGGCTGCCTTATCTGCAAAATCAGATCAAATTCCTGGCCTTTGTTATGGGTGATTGTAAGACCAAATTGCAGTGTGTGGTCCTCATGGAATAACACCCATCACTCTTCTGTCTGTCCCTCAAAACCTGGGAGGAGGTGACCATGATGGCCAAGGGATATCTTCTAGGATGAAGCAACCCAGTGGAAGGTCAGGCTGGCCTCGGTGAAGGGCGTAGGCCCATTGCAGCCTCTTCTGCTTGGGGGCAAAAAAGAAAAAGTCCAACAGCAGTTGAGTTGCAAGACTCTCAGGCTGAGTTACCTTTTCTTCTCCATTTCTTTGTAAAACAGAGCCAACACTCCTTAGAGCTGATGTGAGATTCAACAGGAAAGGCATGGATGGTGCGTGCACAGTGCCTGGCACTTGCTCAGCCCCATCCAGAGGCTCTTTGCTCAGGAACCAAAAGGAGGCAGGGCCAGCTCTCTGTTGTAGACTTCTCTGAGTCGCCAGGACAGTGGTTTTCTGATAAAGTCCTCCATTTGGAGAGAAAATATCAAGTTGTCAGATGGAGATAAGCCAGGGGAGAAAAAGGCAGCGTGCTCTCAGCCCTCCCCATGAACTGCTGCGTCTACCTAATGGCAGTGACCACCAAGGCCAGGCCTCCTCCTGTGGGCTACTGGGACCAAAGACACTAGTTCCATCCCTCCCAGCAGGGCTAAGTCAAGAGGGATCTGATCAAAAGGGGCGGGAGGGGCATGGACAGAGTGTCAGAGGAGTGGCCTTGGGCCCCTCACCCAAGTATCATGGGAGCAGAGCAGGGGACTGTGGACTCTACAGGGGAAGGTCCTAGAGGGCTTCTCAGAGGATGTGATGTCAGATTTGGGCTTCGCTGCATGAACACGATCTTCCAGCTGGTTGCAGCAGGTGACCCTAGCAGAAGGTCCTCTGTAAGTAAGTGCCTAGAATCCACATGGATGTGACACTCAGCAGCAGAAGTATGACCAGTATGCAGTGAGCAGGTGGCATTTTCTGGGATTGGGTCACATGCTGGTGGCATGAAGGTGAATAAGGCAAGCAGGCTAGTGAGTGTGGGTGGGTAGAGAAGGCAGAGGGGGCTGGGAAGAAGCCTGTGGGCTGAGGCCAAGGGCTTCATAGTGTGTTGGTGGCAGGTCTTTTTTCAAGGAGCACAGAGCAGGATGAACTGAGCCAAGAATGACCTAGAATGTCAAGACCGGGCTTGTTTCTCTAAGGGGAGCAGTGGGAGGGTGGGAAAAGCCCAGGGTGGGGCCTGGTGAGCAGAATATCTGATGCAAGTGACTCAGAATTGAAAGTGTTCAATTTCCCTTTTCGGTTCTCCGGGTTTATCTGGACCCACAGAATGTGTGGTTTATTGCAGAGACACACAGCTTGTGGCTACACCTGCAACGCTGAGAACAACTGGATCTTGTTCACACTCAGCCAGAGAAGATTCCTGGGTAAGCAGGGAGGTAGGACCCCCACCCATCTCCCCATCCTCACAACCGTCTGAGAAAGGATGATTGTCACTAGTTGACAGAAGAAGGAATGGAAGCACAGAGAGGTGAGGTCATGGCCGAGGCAGCAGGTTAAGCAGGGGCAGAGCCTGCATGTGGAGGCAGGTATGCTTGGCAGCTTCCTCCCACCCCTGGGCCCCTGGACAGTGCAGAGGGAGGGCGACACCTGCTCAGGTGGGCTCCACTTGGAAGATGGGCTCCTGAGACGAGAGCCGACACCCCAGAAGGAAGATGTATGTTGCAGGTGCTCAGCCCTTTGGGAAACTGGAAGAAACGGAGGGGGTGGAGGAGGAAAGAGGAGTCAGAGCCTCTCCTGCTGTGGCCTGGCCACCTTGAGGCTGCCCGCAGGTGCTGCACTGCCGCTGATGGAGGAAAGGGTTCCTCTTGAGATACAAGGAATCCAGGTTTATCATTACCTTGTCTCTTGAATGCCTGCTCAGTGCCAGTCCCTGCGGGGGGATCTGAGGCCTGAGAGGAGAGGAACAGGAGAGCAAGAGGGGAGATGCAGGGCTTGTTACACAATGCCTCGGTTTTATATTATGATCTCGGTTTTATAATTTTAAGACAAAAAGTCAAGCTGTGAACACATCAGTGTAACAGGAGTGACACAGGCTTTGATCTATGTGTTTTACAGGCAAGGACAATGCTGGAAACTTTTGGGTTACTAAAACCATGTTCTCCCTCTCACATATCCATGTCAGAAAGTCAGAGTGGGCCTCCACTCTGCCCATGGAAAGCCGTGTGACCCTGGGCAAGTCACCTTCCCTGGAATTGTTTCTTCAGTTTCTTACTCAAATTTTTAATATATATACACTTTTTTTTTTTTTTTTTTTTTAGTGTGTCAGGTCCTAGTTGAAACAAATGGGGTGAGTTGCTCCGCAGCATGTGGGATCTTAGTTCCTTGACTAGAGAGCAAACTCGTGTGCCCTACATTGCAAGGCGATTTAACCACTGAACAACCAGGGAAGTCCCTGTTACTCAAATTTTAAAAACTGGTTTCAGTCTTCTGTGGATTTTAGGCTCTGTCTTGTGGATTTTCACCTTGTTGACTCTAGGTATTGGAAACAGTGTCTGCTGGTCTCTCCTTGTAATCTGACCTGGTTTATGGTGTCTTTTGCATCTTTTAATATTTAGAGGACAAATAAATCAGACTTTTCTTTATGGCTTATGGGATTTGTGTCTTGACTAGAAAGGTTTCCTTAGTCAATCTTATTTTTAACATTTTTTTTTTTCTAGGGCCTTTGTAGTGTTTTCTTTCTGGTTTACATTTAGATCTCTTTGGAACTTGGTGATTGATTAGAAGCTTTTTCTTTCTTCCTCTTCCCCTTTCTCCTTTTCTCCTTCTCTTTCAAGCAGGACATATTTAATGGTTACTTTTCTCAGTCAAGGTCTTCCCAGGTGGCGCTCTTGGTAAAGAACTCGCCTGTGAATGCAGAAGACATGAGAGACGTGGGTTCAATCCCTGGGTCAGGAAGATCCCTGGATGAAGGACAAGGCAACCCACTCCAGTGTTCAGTCAAAAAGGAGCACACCCTTTCTTTTGTCTTCAAACCAGCCTTCATGGCAGTCAGGGTATGACTCCACTCTCTTCCCTCAAAGTCCCCAGCAGCAGTAAGGGAACAGAGAGCAAGAGGCTGGAGGGAGCTGGGCCCCACAGCCATGCTTGACCCTGGATTACAATATGGGGCGTTCTCTGTTAGTCTCTGATAGGCCACTTCCTGGAAAGGGTGTTTCTGGGAAACAGGAGGACTTTGGAGAAGCCTGTCCCAGGCTTTGGAATATCTGAATCAAGGGTCAGGCATGTATCAGATTTTAGATAAGTCCCGTGTTTTTCCACAATTCTCTCTTTGTCTCCTCATGTAATAATATCATAGCTGGAGTAAGGAGACATGAGGAAATACAGGTGTTTCCTGCCATCTGAATGTACACTGAAATGCCACCGAAATTTTCCTATGAAAATTTCGCAAATCAAAATGGCATAGAGCATAGACAATCTAGGTCTCACGTCATAGTTTATTGGCAGAGGCTAATCGTTTGGAAAGCAGGGGATGCCTATAAAGGGAATACACTCAGAAATCTGATAATACTGTCTGTCAGAAAGAGCTTTTCATCCAGACAGACAAGGAAAACATATGGAATTACTGCACTGCAGGTAAAACAGGGATTGTGCTGTGTTTTTGAGAAGCTGGTTGTTTTATGACCCTGTAAGGGGTCCCTACACCTCATATTTTCATACTGTTCATGGGATTCTCAAGGCAAGAAAACTGAAGTGGTTTGCCATTCCCTTCTCCAGTGGACCACATTCTATCAGACCTCTCCACCATGACCCTCCCGTCTTGGGTGGCCGCACACAGCATGGCTTAGTTTCATTGAGTTAGACAAGGCTGTGGTCCATGTGATTAGACTGACTAATTTTCTGTGATTATGGTTTCAGTGTGTCTGCCCTCTGATGCCCTCTTGCAACACCTACTGTCTTTCTTGGGTTTCTCTTACCTTGGATGTGGGGTATCTCTTCATGGCTGCTCCAGCAAGGCACCACTGCTGCTCCTTATCTTGGACGAGGGGTATCTCCTCACGGCAGCTCCTCCTGACCTTGAACTTGGAGTAGCTCCTCTCGGCCCTCCTGCTCCTGCGCAGCCACCATGGTGCAGTATGATAGGATACTGAAGAGGAACTCCCTAGGTTGGTGATCAGTGGAGAAATAACTCCAGAAAGAATGAAGGGATGGAGCCAAAGCAAAAACAACACCCAGTTGTGGATGTGACTGGTAATAGAAGCAAGGTCAGATGATGTAAAGAGCAATACTGCATAGGAACCTGGAATGTCAGGTCCATGATCAGGGCAAATTGAAAGTGGTCAAACAGGAGATGGCAAGAGTGAACATCGACATTCTAGGAATCTGCGAACTAAAATGGACTGGAATGGGTGAATTTAACTCAGATGACCATTATATCTACTACTGTGGGCAGGAATCCCATAGAAGAAATGGAGTAGCCATCATGGTCAACAAAAGAGTCCGAAATGCAGTACTTGGATGATCTCTGTTTGTTTCCAAGGCAAACTACTCAATATCACAGTAATCCAAGGCTATGCCCCAATCAATAATGCTGAAGAAGCTGAAGTTGAACCATTCTATGAAGACCTACAAGACCTTTTAGAACTAAGACCCCAAAAAGATGTCCTTTTCATTATAGGGGACTGGAATGCAAAAGTAGGAAGTCAAGAAACACCTGGGGTAACAGGCAAATTGGCCTTGGAGTACGGAATGAAGCAGGGCAAAGACAAATAGAGTTTTGCCAAGAGAACTCACTGGTCATAGCAAACACCCTCTTCCAACAACACAAGAGAAGACTCTACTCATGGACATCACCAGATGGTCAACACCAAAATCAGATTGATTTTATTCTTTGTAGCCAAAGATGGAAAGGCTCAGCAAAAACAAGACCGGGAGCTGACTGTGGCTCAGATCATCAACTCCTTATTGCCAAATTCACACTGAAATTGAAGAAAGTAGGGAAAACCACTAGACCATTCAGGTATGATCTAAATCAAATCCCTTATGACTATACAGTGGAAGTGAGAAATAGATTTAAGGGACTAGATCTGATAGATAGAGTGCCTGATGAACTATGGACAGAGGTTCATGACATTGTACAAGAGACAGGGATCAAGACCATCCCCCTGGAAAAGAAATGCAAAAAAGCAAAATAGCTGTCTGGGGAGACCTTACAAACAGCTGTGAAAAGAAGAGAAGCGAAAAGCAAGGGAGAAAAGGAAAGATATAAGCATTTGAATGCAGAGTTCCAAAGAATAGCAAGGAGAGATAAGAAACCCTTCCTCAGCAATCAATGCAAAGAAATAGAGGAAAACAACAGAATGGGAAAGACTAGAGATCTCTTCAGGAAATTAGAGATACCAAGGGAACATTTCATGCAAAGATGGGCTCGATAAAGGACACAAATGGTATGGACCTAACAGAAGCAGAAGATATTAAGAAGAGGTGGCAGGAATACACAGAAAAACTGTACAAAAAAGATCTTCACAAAAAATATCTTCATGACCCAGATAATCACGATGGTGTGATCACTCACCTACAGCCAGACATCTTGGAATGTGAAGTCAAGTGGGCCTTAGAAAGCATCACTACGAACAAAGCTAATTGAGGTGATAGAATTCCAGTTGAGCTATTTCAAATCCTGAAAGATGATGCTGTGAAAGTGCTGCACTCAAAATGCCAGCACATTTGGAAAACTCAGCAGTGGCCACAGGACTGGAAAAGGTCAGTTTTCATTCCAATCCCAAAGAAAGACAATGCCAAAGAATGCTCAAACTACTGCACAATTGCACTCATCTCGCATGCTAGGAAAGTAATGCTCAAAATTCTCCAAGCCAGGCTCAGCAATATGTGAACCGTGAACTTCCTGATGTTCAAGTTGGTTTTAGAAAAGGCAGAGGAACCAGAGATCAAATTGCCAACATCCGCTGAATCATGGAAAAAGCAAGAGAGTTCCAGAAAAACATCTATTTCTGCTTTATTGACTATGCCAAAGCCTTTGACTGTGTGGATCACAATAAACTGTGGAAAATTCTGAAAGAGATGGGAATACCAGACCACCTGACCTGCCTCTTGAGAAACCTATATGCAGGTCAGGAAGCAACAGTTAGAACTGGACATGGAACAACAGACTGGTTCCAAATAGGAAAAGGAGTACGTCAAGGCTGTATATTGTCACCCTGCTTATTTAACTTATATGCAGAGTACATCATGGAAATGCTGGGCTGGAAGAAACACAAGCTGGAATCAAGATTGCCAGGAGAAATATCAATAACCTCAGATATGCAGATGACACCACCCTTATGGCAGAAAGTGAAGAGGAACTAAAAAGCCTCTTGATGAAAGTGAAAGTGGAGAGTGAAAAAGTTGGCTTAAAGCTCAACATTCAGAAAACGAAGATCATGGCATCTGGTCCCATCACTCCATGGGAAATAGATGGGGAAACTGGCAGACTTTATCTTTTGGGGCTCCAAGACCACTGCAGATGGTGATTGCAACCATGAAATTAAAAGGTGCTTACTCCTTGGAAGGAGATTTATGACCAACCTAGATAGCATATTGAAAAGCAGAGACATTACTTTGCCAACAAAGGTCCGTCTAGTCAAGGCTATGTTTTTTCCAGTGGTCATGTATGGATGTGAGAGTTGGACTGTGAAGAAAGCTGAGTGCTGAAGAATTGATGCTTTTGAAGTGTGGTGTTGGAGAAGACTCTTGAGAGTCCCTTGGACTGCAAGGAGATCCAACCAGTCTATACTAAAGGAGATAAGTCCTGGGTGTTCTTTGGAAGGAATAATGCTAAAGCTGAAACTCCAGTACTTTGGCCACCTCATGCTAAGAGTTGACTCATTGGAAAAGACCCTGATGCTGGGAGGGATTGGGGGCAGGAGGAGAAGGGGACGGCAGAGGATGAGATGGCTGGATGGCATCACCGACTCTATGGGCATGAGTCTGAGTGAACTCCGGGAGTTGGTGATGGACAAGGAGGCCTGGCGTGTTGCAGTTTATGGGGTTGCAAAGAGTCGGACACGACTGAGCAACTGAACTGAACTGGACGCCTCATATTTTAGCCCGGCTGTATCCAGGAGGGCAGAGGGTGCCCTGCTGGTCCTGGACAGGAGGAGTAGCAGAGAAGAGACAGGGTCCCATTCTTTGAGACCCCACGGACCTCACCCCCCCCAGGCTCCTCTGTCCGTGGGGGTTTGCCAAGCAAGAATACTGGAGTGGGTTACCATGCCCTCCTCCAGGGGATCTTCCCAACCCAGGGATCAAACCCACGTCTCCCTCATTGCAGGTGGATTCTTTTCTGACTGAGCCCCAGGGAAACCAAAATGGGTAACAGGGCTTAAGAATTTGTCCATTTGTGTTGAGAAAAAAATGACCACCAAAGGATTTAATAATATCTCTCTCTTAGGAGATTTATCTCTTGTGCTGCAGCCAGAGTTTCCAGAATTACAGCTTAAAGAGAACTCCAGGAGCATAGACACAGTACAAAGGATTGGAGTTAACTGGTAGCTATTTCATTCTAAATGCTAACTGGAGAAGTCTGTCTTTAAATACATTTTGTCGTTAATTTTTTTTCTTGACTCCTGTTTCTTGTTGGTTTAGCTCCCCTGTTGTTTCTCCCATCTCCATCTTGGTCATTTTTCCTTGAGAGCCTCCTTTCCCTCTCTGGGGCCTGTGAGCCAGTTGGGTTTTCCTTCCATCAAGCAAGATGAAGGTACAAACCTTTAAGAGAGTGGTGAAGATTAAGTCCCATTCCCAGTGAAACACACACAGAACTTTCTAGAAAGGAGCCTGAAGAAAATTAGAGATCAGAGTAGATGAAACAAGGACCTCATTGCCCTTGAGGAAGTATATTCCCTTTCATTTAATTTGGGAATAATAAGATCTGACATAGAAAAGAAAAATGCAAGCAAAGTTTTATATAAGAAGAGTGTTGCTTGCACTATTATTTACATGAAGAATTAGAAACAAGCTAAAGTTCAACAGTCAGTAGAGGACAGTAGAGAGGACTTGGCCCCATCCAGGTTCAGAGCATCCAGGGCAGGGCTGGGTGGACTCCAGGCCCTTGTGGCATAAAGGCTCTTGCAGAAACAAGGAGGGTGTGGGCTGTGGGAGCTGTGTTCCTGATAAAGCAGGAACTTTATCAAGGCAGAGGCTCAAGCCTTCAGGGAAGGAAGATATGATTTGGGAATAAAAACAGTCACTTGCCAAATAACAGCTATGCACAAACAAAATTCTATATTAAAGGGAGTGCGAGCTCCGTCCCTTTTTGTGAACTGTGGACTGTAGCCCACCAGGCTCCTCTGTCCCGGCAAGAATACTGGAGTGGGTTCCAGTTCCTCCTCCAGGGGATCTAAGTTCTCAACTCAGGTATCCAATCTGAGTCTCTTGCGTCTTCAGCACTGGGAGGCAGATTGTTTGCCACTGGGTCACCTGGGAAGCCCACATTAAAGGGAGTAGAGCATAGTCATCACAAACCTGGGATTTGGATGAGAAAGACTTTAGTTCAAGTCCAGGCTCTGGCACCAGCATGAAAACTTGGAATAACTGAAGTTCAGGTGAATTTCAGGAGCCTGCATGTCATAGACTCTGGATCAGTATTAGTTATTACTGAAGAATAAAGAAAATGTTCCCAACCTTATGGAATTTCCAGAGTATTCCTTCCTATCTGTTCTTGTCTTTGATTTTATTGCTCCTGTGACTTCAGAGATGGCTGTATCCTCTCTGATTAGCTTTTCCTTGTGCCCCAACAGGACTCTGACTTGGAGAGAGCTGGTGGGAGATGAGCGCTATGCTATGCTATGCTAAGTCGCTTCAGTCGTGTCCGACTCTGTGTGACCCCATAGATGGCAGCCCACCAGGCTCCGCCGTCCCTGGGATTCTCCAGGCAAGAACAGTGGAGTGGGTTGCCGTTTCCTTCTCCAATGCATGAAAGTGAAAAGTGAAAGTGAATTCACTCAGTCGTGTCCGACTCTTAGTGACCCCATGGACTGCAGCCTACCAGGCTCCTCTGTCCGTGGATTTTCCAGGCAAGAGTACTGGAGTGGGGTGCCATTGCCTTTCCTTAACTAGTGGCCAGCAGAGCCCAGGAGACAGCGAACCATGCTGGATTAAGTCCCTGGTGGCACTGGTGGCTGTGGCCGTCCCAGGGGAACCCACCAGAGACATTGCCCCTCACTGCTCTCTGCAGCCACTGCTCACTGGTGATGGAGCCCACCATCCATTTTCTCATACCCAAGGGTGAAGCCACACCTCCTTCAAGCCTGATTCAGACAAAGAGCTGAAGGGACATCTCTGAAACCCTGCTGCTGCCACCATGAGCTTTAACATCTACCCCCCAGGTAATCGGCTGCCTCTTCTCTGGATGGTTCCTACTTATGACCTAGAATTGAGGGTGGTGGCTCCAGGCAGAGTTAACATACAGAGGAATCAAGAACCAAGAAGGGGATGGATATGCATCCTGGAGCCCCCCAGAGGGGCTGCGTGAAGTTCCCCCAGTGGGGGTGTGTCCACAGATCCTCTTTCCCAGTCCTCTCCTTGGGGAGCCACTTTCAAGGTGCTCACTTCCTCACCCACTGCCCTATAGCAAGTGACTCAGAAGTGAGGCCAGGACAGCCCATGGGGAGGGGGACAGCAGAGGAAGTCCCGAAGGCCAGACGGGGAAGGGAGAGGAGGTCCCCCAGGGTCCCTGGAGCTTCTCCTGCCCTCTCCCTTGGTCTGAGCCTCCTCCTGCTCCCAGACCCTGGGGCATCAACGCAGAGACCTTTCCTCCAGCTCTTTCCCTGCCACCCACCCAGCTGCTCTGTGAGGGTCAGCAGATCCTGAGCCCCCATCTGGTCTTTTCTGCCTCCCACCTGTGTGACCTGGAGCACAGTTATCTGATCTCACCTATAAAATGGGAATAATATATCCCTTTATTGTTATGAGGATGAAATATAATGTATGTTCATGGCTTGGGCCAGTGCCTGCCACACAGTAGGTCTGCTTAGGTGTGGTACTGTCCCCTCTACCTGGAATGTGTTAGTTCCAGCTGGAAATTTCTCCCCTCCCCCAGAATCACCCCTTCCCCAGCTGTGTGAGGGCATCTGTACAGCGCTGCCGTAGATAAGCACCTGCTCACCAAGTGATTGCCTCATGCGGGTCCTTTTGATCGCAAATATCCCTGCAGATCCCCAGGTGCTCAGTTATTACCCTGCCCACCCCCTCTCCAACCAATCAATACACAGATTTAGTGTTCTGGCTTCCCTCCATGTGAGCCCTAGGTTCCTTTCTCCCTCAGAGACCCAGGAAAAAGAGGAAAACTAAGAATGTTTCATGTTGCTGGAAAGAGAGAAGGAGAGAGAGAGAGATCTGGTGTCTCTTCTAATAAGGACACCAGTCTTATTGGATTAGGGCCCCATACTTATGACCTCATTTTACCATAATTACCACTTTAAAGGCCCTATCTTCAAATACAGTCACCAGGGGGTTAAAGCTTCAACATATGAATTGAGGGGTGGGGTCGGGGAAACAGTTCCATCTGTAACCCCAGGTGATTCCACCAAGAGTACCCCAGGTCATCGCTGCTCAGAAAGATGAACTTTAATCACTTGATCCTCAGTACCATTTACCTTCCACCATAATTTCTCCAATTTTCTTTTTTTCTGTCTAGCGCTCAGAATATTTTTGCTCAACAGAGCGAGGGAAAAACTGCAACAACAACTGCTTGCTCAAGACAAAGCCTGGGAGAATTTTGTGGCTGAGGTCAATTTGTCCAGGTAAAGAGCACAGGTGCACCAGGAAGGTCACCCAGATCCTCAGGCCCCAGGCTGGTTTCCTCCTGGCAGGCACACCTCCTCCTGGCAGGACGCTATGGTGTGGTGGGGTTGAGGATGTTCCTTCTCAAGAATCCAAGAAGAATGTTTCCTCCATGTCATTCACTGCCAGTGAATGGCCTCAGACTAAGAAGAGATGAAACCTGTAAGGAGGGAGCAGGTTACGTGGCCTTGGACAAGTTACTGATCTCCTTGCCATTACTTTCTTCATCTGTTCAGTTTTATTGAGAGGACACTGAGATCATGCATGCAAAGTGCTTTGCATGATGGCTGACACAGAGTATGTGCTAAATTAGTATTAACTTTTAAAATAACCTTGTTGGGAAGAATCAGGGCCCAATGGCCTCCTTCCAGGAGACGAGAACCAAGTAGAACTTCCTTTGTGAAAAGTCAGGAAATCCTGACATCAACATCATTTTGCATCCCCAGGGATTTTGACTTGAGCCCTTTGATTAGGTTGATTGTATCAACCCTGCAGGATCCTGCTGGCTGATAAGATAGACAGGCTGGAGAGGAACTGGATGGAGCTGGTGCGGTCCTGGCTCTACTATCCGGCTCTGGGACTCTGGGCTTATCTTGGAGTCTCAGATCTGTCCTGTGTTCAGTGGGAATAGCAGTTCAATCTGATGGACTATGGTGATGGCCTCAGGGTGAACTGCAGGGTCAGACGTGGAGAACCAAGTACAATCATAAGGACCAGGGAGGCCTGGACCACGGTCAGACCCAGGGTCAAGGTGGAGCAGAGAGTCCAGGCTGGAGGACTAGTAGGCAGGCTTGGGCAGCAGGGCCAGGACTAGAGTGAGGAGAGTGGGCCCCGAGGACACAAACTGAAGGGGCTGTGTCCCTAGCAGAGGTCCCCTGAGTGGGAGGGGGGACATTTCTTTCTTCCCTGATGGGATCCCCTCATGCTGGGCTGGAGGGCCCTGGGTGGAGGGTCCTGTGGTGGTCGTGTCCTCCACATCCTGCCTAGGACCTGGCTTCTCCCTCCATCAGGGACCCTCTTCTAGTCTATGTGGAGCCTCCCTGACAGTGGAAGGCCGTGTGGCTCAGGGAGCCCTCCAGGGTCACAGTGAGTGGCTGTGATTGTGTATCATTTGAGGGATTCTGGGGAGCCTCACACATCCCCATCAAGAGGAAAACACTTCCTCCACCAGCTGTGCAAGTGCTGGTCTCTTCAGGCTGAGCCATTCAAATGGGTGTTCCCTAAAGTCTCTTGACTCTTTAGAGGTTCCACAAAGTTGCACATGCCTTGGGGTGCAGTCAGGTGAAGCTGTCACAGGCAAAGTGTGAGTTAGGCTGGTGACACGTGCAAGGCCAGGGGTGCTGAGCACTGCAAGTTGTCAGAATTCCAGTTCCAGTTAGTGCACAGTGGGATTCAGGTTCCCATCAGCCACAGGACAGTCTGGACGGGTTTCACACTTCCATTGTTCTCAGGATGAGGTACAGCTAAGGTGGCAGGCTGGTGACCCCTGAGAGGTCAGGGAGCTGGGTGATGGATCAGGAGTCAGTGAGATGGGCTGGAGAGCCATGGGGAACCAGGACTCAGAGCACATCTCCGGCTTCCCTGTCAATTGGGGCAGTGGGTGGACCCAGTGACCTTCTGTGAAAGCCAAGGTTGTCAGGCTTGGGGGAGAGCAGATGCCAGGCAAAATAATCATTAAGGGTCCTTCTAGCTCTAAGTTTTGATTTAAAAAAAAAAATTCTACATACACTGAAGTAGCCAGTCTGCAAAATTAGAGGGCACAGTTCCCCAGACTGTCCTTACGTTTGACACCAACGGTCAATTTCTGGGGTCCAAAAAACCACCCTCAGGTTTGAGTTTTCCCTAGAAGGATGCTCAGAGATCACTGAAAGCTTCATGATTCCAGTTTATAACAGGACAGGATTCGGGTTCCCATCAGCCATAGGGCAGTCTGGGCAGGTTTCACACATGAAGCTTCCATTGTCCTCAGGATGAGTTACTGTCCTGAATTCAGTGTGTGGCAGGATGCACAGAGCACTGCCCACCAGGGATACTCACCTTGTTTAAAAACAAATTACTGTGACCTGTCATCTCCAGCCCCTCCCCGAGGTCAGACAAGTGCCCTAGAGTCCAGCTCCTCCACAGGTCCGAACTGATACCACGTGACACAAGGCCCCATTACGTCACTTTGTCAGACTGTCCAGTGGCCAAAGGCCCAGGCAGATGAGGACACTCATATCAGCCAGACTATTCTAGGGGCTTAGGAACCACTTCCCAGTAGCCAAGGCAAAGAATAGGTTGACTCCTCACCACATGCTGAGGCCCTTGAATGAAGGTTTTCTGCTCTAATCCTGCTTCTCTTAATTTATCTGTGGAGTTCCTACTCTACCAACTCTTTGTAAGTGTTGGTGTTGACCTGCCTCTGAGATGTCTTTGTCGAATGCCGCTCTGAAGTCAAGAGTATCCTAAGATCCTTCACTTATTTTTCCCATGACTGAATAAGTACACGGAGCATCAACAATGTCCAAACATGGGTTCAATGTTGAAAAAAATTTTTAATTTGCAAAATTATTTCCATTTAATTTATACAATAAATTTTCCACTTAATTCATAATCTCTGTGTTTTATGCAAGGTAGATCTTGTTGAGCCTATTTTACAGACAAGCAAATTGTCTTTCTTCATCCTTTGATGTTCATTGTTACAGGGAAGAGGCAGTTGTACTACGTGAATATCTGGACCAACCGGACAGGAAGAGGTGTCTAGAAGAGTTTCCTCAGATTAAACGGGAGCTGGAGAAGAGCATAAAAAAGTTGCGTGAATGCACAGACAATGTTGACAAGGTACACAGGGACTGCACCATCTCCAATGTGGTAGCCAGTTCCACCAGCATTGCATCTGGCTTCCTGACCATCCTTGGCCTGGTTCTGGCACTCTTTACAATGGGCATCAGTCTGGGACTCTCAGCCACTGGATTAGGGCTGGGAGCAGCAGCTGCTGTGACAGGCGTGTCCACCAGCATCGTGGAACTCGTAAACACGTCATCAGTAGAAGCCCAACGTGATTTCCGCAGCATAGCCCAGAAGATTTCCAGTGGAAAAAGTCTCTACGAAGTGAAAGATTTTAGGAAGCATATCCATGCCATCAGGATGGCCAAAAGCAACCCTCAGTTAGCAGCTGGGTGAGTCCCTGGCCAAAGCACCCAGCTGGTGAGGGCAGCTTTTGGAGCCACGGCTCTTGCAATGACCAGAGGAGCCCACACGTATGGTGGAGTCTCTGCAGGTTTGTTCCTCCTGTTCCACATATGGTCCCTGGTGAAATATTCACAGGACTTGCAGGGTGGGGCAAAGACAGAGTCTGCTGAGAGACTGAGGAAACGGGCCCAGAAGCTGGAGATGAATCTGGAGGTGCTCACCCAGATCTATGAGCATCTGAAGTAGGCCCCAATTCGGGCACCCCAGAGCACTGCAGGGACCAGGGACACGTGAGTGGCCAAGCCCCAGAGGCAACTTGCTAGAGGGTAAGATTGCAAAATAAAATTGATGGAGCCGAGTATTAGGAATTCAGTGTTTCTGTAGCTGAGCACAGCAGGGGAGGGGTGCATACAGGTGATAGATAGAGAGAGAGTAGGAAGGAGCCTGAACTGGGGGGTGTGGGCGTGGGGAGAAACCACTTATTTTGGACTAAAGAAGCCACTGGGGGCAGAATAACGGGAGAGGCATGGGAACAAGCAATGAGAGACCAGGAATAGAGAAGGGTTGAAAATGGAAAAAGCCCAAGAGTTAGGACTGCTGGGGTCCAGAAGAAGTAGTAAGGGCTCCTCTATTGCCCTCCCCAGGGTCTGATGCCCCAACAGGAAGAGTTTCTTCCTGGTGATGGTCTCTAGCCCTCCTTCTCCAGCATCAACTCACCTTTGATCCCAGCAGGTTTATCTTAATTAGGCAGTGACTACTCTTTTTTGGTTTTTTATTAAAGCAAAGTTGATTTGCAATATTCTGTTAGTTTCAGGTATACAGCAAAGTGATTCAGTTATACATGTATTTTTTAAAAAATCTATATTCTTTTTAATTTTTTTCCATCATAGGTTAAAAATTTTGAATTCTATCCCCTGTAGTATATAGTAGGTCCTTGTTGTTTATTTTATGTATAGTAGTATGCATCAGTTAATCCCATACTAATTTATCCCTCCCCACTTTGGTAACAATAAGGTTGTTTTCTGTAAGTATTTCTGTTTTGTAAGTAAGTTCACTTGAACTCTTTTTTTTTTTTTTCCTTTTGGCCATGCTAAGCCATTGGTGAGCTCTCAGTTTTCCCAACCAGGGATAAACCTGGGCTACCGTTGTGAAAACACCGAATCCTAACCAAAAGACCGCCAGGGAATTCCCTTAGTATTTTTAACTTTCCACTATTAAGTGATTTCATGTATTTGTCTTTGTCTGACTTACTTCCCTTAGTATCATCAGCTCTGAATCCATACGTGTTGCTACAAAGGGCATTATTTCCTTCTTTTTTATGGCTGAGTACTATTCTATTGCACATAGGTACCACACTGCCTTTACCCATTCTTCTGCTGATGGACACTTAGGTTACTATCATGTCTAGGCTATTGTCAATAGTGTCCTATGGACATTGGGGTGCATATATCTTTTCAAATTTGAGCTTTCCTCTTTCCAGATATTTACCCTGAAGTGGGATTGCTGGATTATATGATAACTCTATTTTTAGTTTTTCAAGAAACCTCCATACTGTCCTCTATAGTGACTGTACCAATTTACATTCCCACCAACAGTGTCTATACATCTTGTCCAGCATTGGTTATTTGTAGACATTTAGATAATGCTCCCTCTGATTGGTGTGAGCTGATACCTTATTGTAGTTTTGATTTGCACTTCCCTAATATCTAATGAGGTTGAGCATCTGTTCATGTGCCTGTTGGTCACCTGTATGTCTTCTTTGAAGAAACATCTATGTAGGTCTTCAGGCAGTGACTCCTAAATAATGATGGTGGTAATGATGGAAGCAGCAGCTATGATGATGATGGCAACACAGTAGATAAGACATTTGACAAGTTGCCAGGGGCTCTTTGGGTCCAGGGAGAAGCAACAGACCAGTGAAGTTCCCACAAAATTCCAAATGTTGCGTGGGAACCGAGGTTGATTAGAAAAAAAGGAAGAAAAATGAAAGCAGTAGACAGCAACAGGTCACGAACTTTGCAGTGAGTCAAGGAAGTCAACCAGCCTGGGGCCAACGGACACAGCCTCTTGGAGCATCCATTTCTTCCTCAGATGGGGTTGGTGCTTGATGAGATATTCCAGGTCTGTCTGACTCTCCCCACCTAGTGTTCTCTAGACTCTGGCTCAATAAATATGAGCTGATTCACTGAGGCTTCCTTGTGTTGACCGACGGGCTCAGCTGGGCTCCGGATGCCTGAGCTCCTTCCCCGTGAGCCTGTCTCCCAGGGTCTCAGGGAGCACGTCCTCCATGGCTCCTCCTGCCTGCCAGCCAGTCGTTTCCTTCAGACCCTGGAGCCACCAAGCCCCATGGGACACCGGGGGGAGCCCGTGTCGTCTGACTTGGGCTGAGCATGGGGATACTCCTCCTCCAGCCCCGGGGACAAGGATGGACACAGGGCACCCAAGGGTGATTGAGGACAGAGGGCTTGTGTGCAGGTGTGAGAGAGGGTCAGCTGTAAACAGAAGGGAGAAAGAGACAGCACACGCCTCACCCAGGCTGCCTTCACGTTTCACCAGGACTCCTGCAGGAACTTCCAGAACCATCTTCCTGTGTTTACCTTGGGGCACTGCCCTACCTCCACCCATCTATTTCCCACAGGGGACTAAAATGACCCTTAAGAATATCGACCTTAGCAGCACCCGCCTCCAGCTCTTCCCTGGCAGCCATGACTCTGAGCACAGACGCCCAAAGCCTCCACATAAAAGGGCCGGGGGATGCACAGCCTTTAGCTTGAGACAGTTAGGAGGAGACTGTCGGCAGGAGACCAGGAGTGGGTGGTCGCAGAGCCCTCCCTCCCACAGTCAGCCTGGCAGCGGTGTCCTCACAGAGTAGAGTGTTATAAGAGGGGGATGGCCGCCTTCTCCCCAGCCCTCCAGGCCTTCCAGCCTCAGGCCTGAAGGTGAGCTGAAGGGTGGGGGACAGGTTGGGGATGGTGACCGGCAGGGCTCCAGAGCCCTCGCTTGGCCGCCCACTGGCCGGGCCCATCCTTGGGAAGACAGTGAACCTCTCATCCATCCCCACCTCTGAGACCTGAGGTGGTGGAGGTCTCCATGGGTCCCAGTCCACAGAGGCCTCAGCAACTGGAGTAACTGGACACTGTCATTAAGGTGACAGCTTTAACCAGCTTCAGTCACTCCATTCAAGTTCCAAGAACTGGGCCAGCTGAGGTCAGTTGTCGACCCCAAGCAGGTGCCAGAGGTCAGGGTTAAGTGGCAAGGACATTGCACAGCATGGCTTCAAGTCCATTCTATGGTGGGGGCTGTTCTCTAAAGGGCAACAGTTGGGAGCTAGGGATTAACCTGAAGGGCATTTGCTGCAACACGTGTTCCTATGGCTCCTATACAATGATCTCTCCAGGTTAAATGAGAAGCCTGAGTGCTGGCTCGGTGCTGGGTGCCTGGCTCCCTCAGTGTTAACAGCTGAGCAGGCTTGGGGACTAAAGGGCACCAGCGGCTGAGATCTGCCTTTTCAGCAGGGCTTGGGTACTGGTGAGAGGGCTTAGACTAAGTGCTAGAGGAAGGGTCCCTGGCAGGGTAACCAGCCCTCACAGGGAAACCCTCCTCTTAGCTAGGACCTGAACCTCAGGGTGAAAGTTGAGCCTTGGGACCTTGCCCTTTCTTGTCAGAACAGAGAATTTGCTTTGCTGGAGGTTTGTAGGAACATCATGACCTACTATCAACAGCAATAATCTGACACTGGGAAGTTTGCCACTAACCTGGCCCTCCCCCCTCACTTTTGTATAAAAGGGCTTTGTTGAGAGCTTTTGGGGAGTTTGGGGTTTTTAACACATGCGCCGCCTGTCTGCTTGCATGGCCCTGCAATAAAACTCTTCTGCTCCAAACTCTGACATTCTTGTATTGCTTGACTGCACTGTGTGTCAGGCAAATGGACATACTTTCAATAAAACATGCAGCCCAAACTATTCTGCTGGGGCCTGGGGTCCCCTGAAGGCAGAGCTGGAGGCCAGGCTCACTCCACCCCCAGAACAGGACTGAGGGCTGGGGCAAGTGGTCAGGGGAGGAGGGAAAGTCCATCCAAGGCATGCTCTGACCTGGCCACCCATCTGGGATTGCACCTGCCTGGACCTTCTGAGGAGCCTTCATGGGATGCCTCAGGCTCCTCCTCTCCAGGGAGGAGAGGGGAGCATCTGGGTGTGGCTCTCACCCCACGGGCCTGCTCCACAGGGCACCGACTCTCTGGGTTTCCACATGTGGAGCACGTGAGCGCCTAACAGGCTCCCATGCCTGGAGCCCAGGGAAGGAAACCAGAGACCCGGGACCTGGAAATGATCCCGGGGTGTCTCCTAAGTCCCTCCCTATGTGCTGCAGAGCCTTCTCCACCCTTTTGTCCAAACCTCCCTCGGAAGACTGTCCTCAGTGCCTCTGACTCTGACTCCCTCTCAGCCCGTGTTTCCCTGAGGCTTCAATCGGCCCTTCCATTCCTTCCTGAAGATGTCAGCAGTCATGGCCAGCATCTGTCTGACCTTCAGAAATATGAGTTCATTCCTTGTCAGTTCTTCATCAGTTCCTGGAGAATTCCCATCCTGCACAGACTTCTCCTGGGCAGGGTTTCAGGCACTGAGTGATACAACCATTCAGTGTCCACCCCCACATCCTCTGAATCCTTAGAGCTGGATCCCATTGAGCTCATTGTGTGGTTGATGCAATTCCACAGTGACCCCCGTGTCAGGTTAGATCCCTGTGTCTGAGCAAGAGAAACTGAGTCTGGCTAAGTGAGCACAGAAGAGGGTGCACTGGAGGGAAGTAGGCCAGGTCAGAGAATGGAAAGAAGCCCCCAAACACACACAGTTCATGAAGGAGAGGGAGCAGGACAGGTCCCCCTGCACGAGCTCACAGTCTGTCCCCAGAGGCCCCTGCCAGCAGGATCTTAGGTCCAAGCACCTGGAATCCCAGTGTCAAGTTCCCACGACACAGAATAACTTGGGTCAGAGGACTGTATTCTTGGACCAATAGGTCAGGCTGAAGGATGAGGAAGAAGAATGTGTAATAGGGACCTGAACCCTTGAGAGAAAGTCTCAGGTCAAGAGGTTCCAGATGTAGTGCTTCCTGGATGTACACGTGCCCTCTTGGATCAACAGACATGACTTTCCTCACCCTGTTCTGGGTCCAAGCACCCCACACACAACAGTAAGTGCACCGCTCACTTCCCCAGCTGGAGATAAACATGAATCACCTCCCCCTGCTGCATCTTGCAGGGATGTCAGGGGTGAAGGGCAATGCCAGTGCATCTCCTGCTCCGTTGGGCTCCTTTCTCAGTACTCTGCATGTATATTATGTATGCGCAGGCAACAGGGAGGTGCAGTAGACACCAGCCTCCAGGAGCGCTGCTCCCTTGATACCAGTTCTTAAGGGTGATTCCACTCAGTGTTCCTCTTTCCTGTAGGAAAATTCACTCCTATGGAGCCTGAGCCCTTTGTTGGTTCCAGTTCAGTAAGACTGTGGAGTTTTCTGTTAACCTGTATCATCTGTCACGGTCTTCCAAGAAGGATTCCTAGAAGAGGCCCATGAGTAGAAGGAATCCGTGAAGTTCTACTCATGTTTCTACTGCTCTCCTGTGTAGCAACCGTATAAATCTCTCTTGATAACCAAGGTCATTACCACATCCAACCCATAACCTCATTGTTATCCACAAATCAAGGAGCATGAGGAATCAGATATGGCATTTCAACGAAACTTTCTGTTCTGCCTTCACAGAGGTAGTACCCTCTTTAGTACTAAAACCTCTAGTCCAGAACGTTCCAGAGTCATGGGCATTGAAAACAAAAACTTTGAGATGGGCTTATAATGGGTAGTCATGAAATGTACTGCCTTGTCTTAGCTTCTTAATTCCTAGATCCATAAAACATGGGTATGGGAGCAAATGCACTAAATACTGGGTGTGGATTCAGAGCATGACACATTCCATGAGACCACAACTCAAGCGTTCAAGATATTTCTCCAGGAGACATGGCACTGAGTCCCCTTCAGGACAGTTCAGTGATATCTCAGGCCATTGCTTCTGAGGGCTAAATTCATTAGGCTCCAAGTCAACTTTGATGAAGGGCAGTCCATGATGTATGGTTAGACGTCGTCTGCCTGCCAGCCGCTTTGTTACAGAGCCCATTTTGAAAGTGTTAGGCTGTCTGGGGAATATAGACTGTCTTATATTCTTTGGGGTTCACACAACTGTTTTTTTAGCCATACCACACCGCTTTTGGGATCTTAGTTCCCGATGAGGGATTGACCCTGCACCCTCAGCAGTAAAAGCAGACAGCCCTAACCACGGTCCACCAGGGAAGTCCCTCACAGAAATTCTTCTGTTTTTTTCTGTAAAATGTATCTCCAATGGTTCCATTTATTTTTTTTTTTTAGTTGGAGGATAATTGCTTTACAATGTTCTGTTGGTTTCTGCCTTACAACAGCCAGAATCAGCACTAACTGTATATATATATCCCGTCCCTTGTGAGCAAATTTCCCTGCTCCTATCGCATTCCTCTAGGGTCCTCACAGAGGCCCAGGCAGGGCTCCCTGTGCTATACAGCAACTTCCCGCCCGTTATACATTTTACACACGTGTGTGCACACTCAGTCATGTCTGACTCTGTGCAACCCCATGGCCTGTAGTCCATCAGGCTCCTCTGTCCGTGGGATTCTCCAGGTAAGAATACTGGAGTGAGTTGACATTTCCTCCTTCAGTTTTACACACGAGAGTGTAAATATGTCGCTGCTACTTTCTTCATCCATCCCACCCTCTCCTTTCTCAGTTGTGTCCACAAGTCCATTCTTGAATGTGTAAATTTAGCTCTTTCACTAAACTTGAAACGTTTTCAGCCATTATTTCTTCAAATATTTTTCCCCACTCCTTTCATTCTTCTCTCCAGCTGGGAACCCAATTCCTCAATTACCTATTAACTTTATATCTTTCAGTGTTTTCCTACAAGTCCATGAGGCTTTTTTTTTTAAACTTTTTTCTTTTGTTTCCTCAGATTGGATAATTTCTTTTAAAATCTATGTTTAAACTCACTCTTTCTCTGCCATCTCCATTCTGTTATTAAGTGCAAACATTTCATTTTAGAATTTCAGATACCATATACTTCAGTTCTAAAATTTTCTCTTGCTCCTTTTTTGTCCTTTGGTATTTTCAATTCCTCTGTTGAGATTTCTATCTTTTCATACACATGTAGTTTCCTTTATCTCATCAAGCATAGTTATAATAACTGCCTTTAAATTTTTGTTTATTAATTCCCACATCTGGATCATTCAGTGTTGACCTCTGTTGATAGTCTTTTCTTTTGAGAATGGATTACATTTTCCTTCCTTTGGGTCAAGTGATTTTTAAAAATATCCTGGACGTTATGAATATTATCTTGAAGAGGCTATGGATTCTTTTAGTGTGTGTGTGCATGTGTGTGCTCAGTTGCTTAGTCGTGTCTTACTCTTGGAAACCCCATGGACTGTAGCCCACCAGCTCCTCTTGTCCATGGGATTCCTCAGGCAAGAATACTGGAGTGGGTTGCCATTTCCTTCTCCAGGGGATCTTCCCGACCCAGGGATGGAATCTGTGTCTCCTGCGACTCCCATATTGGCAGGAAGATTCTTTACCACTGAATCACCTGGGTAGCCCTATTTTTTTATTGGGTTGGCTAAAATGTTAGCTTGGGTTTTTCCCCTGGATGGTATGGAAAAACCTGAACAAACTTTTTGGCCAACCCAATTATATTCCTCCAATAATAATTTTCCCCCTTTAGCAGGCAATTCACTTGGTTAGACTGAAATTGCAAGTCTGTCTTGTCTGCGATGAGAGGCAACTACCATCTTAGCTCAGACTTCTTTTAGTCCGTATAATGCTATGTGGTAAGGATCCATCAGACACTGGTGTAGAAATTGTGCACAGAATTTGGCCTTGCCTTTCTTTCTCTCCTTTCACCATTTCTCCTCCCACAGTCCTGGTTGCTCTGGGTTCTGTCCTCTGGGGTTGCTTTTGGGCCAGAAAAATAGCAGGCTTTCTATCATAGTTTCAGTCCCTTTTATCTGTCCCAGAACTGCAGCTTCCTTCAAGGGAAAGCCACAAAAAAAATGACAAACTTGTCCTCTGCCCATAGTTCAATCCATGTTTTGTTGTTGTTCATTGTTCAATCTCTAAGTCGTGTTCAACTATTTGCGACCCCGTGAACTGCAGCACACCAGGTTTCCCTGTCCTTCAGTATCTCCCAGAGTTTGCTCAAACTCAAGCCCATTGAGTCAATGATGCCATCCAACCAGCTCATCCTCTGTTGCCCCCTTCTCCTCTTGCCTTCACTCTTTCCCAGCATCAGAGTCTTTTCCAGTGAGTCCGTTCTTCGCAACAGGTAACCAAGTATTGGAGCTTCAGCTTCAGTACCAGTTCCTCCAATGAATATTCAGGGTTATTGACTCCCCTCAAAGTCTTTCTGTTCTGCTTCTCCTGAGCCCTCACGTGGCAGTTCTGCACTCTGCACTTTTGTGTTTTGTACTTTGTACCAGGTCTAGAGTGTGTGGCTGTTGCCTGCAGGAGAGTCTGCTTGTCAGGAGCTTGTCTGAAATGATTTTTGAGCCTTACTTCTTTCGCTGACTTGTTGTGTGATCTGGAAGAAGTCGCATCCCTGCCTTTGCCTGTTTCCCTATCTACATAATAAAATAATAACTCTGCCCCTCTTCAGAAGAATCACATGATAAAAAAGTAAATGAATTGCAAATGGCCAAGTTCTCTTCTGATAGAATCATACCCTTCGCTCCTCCTGTCCTTCCACAGGCTCTCCAGGGTCCAGGGTACCCCATGACCTCTATCCTAGGGAAGCAGGCCCTTACAGGGAGGGAGAACTTGGACCTTGGTGTCCCAGCCCCCCTCCCACCCCCTTCCCCTTGGACATGTATCAGAATGATGAAGAAAGGACTTTAGAGTCAGACCTGGGCTTCTATTTTTCTTTATATCTCTGAGATCTTAGATAAGTTGTTTCTCTTCTGAGCCTTGATTTCTTTCTTTTTTTATATATTTACTTGGCTGCTCTAGGTCTTAGTTGCTATGGCATGGGGGATTTTTAGCCATGGCCTGTGAACTCTTAGTTGCAGTGTGTGGGTTCTAGCTCCCTGACCAAAGATTGAACCCTGACCCCCCAGCACTGCGAGCGCAGAGTCTTAGCCACTGGACCACCTGTGGCTCGTCCAGTGAAGTCCCTTAGCCTTGATGTCTTCATTTCTAAAATGGGTACCTCCCTCCTGGAGTGGATGTAAAATTAAATTTAAATTTAAATTTGTAACTGTTTATAAAGACCTCAGTGAACTTCTCTGGTGACCCAGTGGTTAAGTGTCTGCACTTCCAGCACAAGGAGCATGGGTTCGATCATCGGTCGGGGAACTAAGATCCTACACGCTACAAAGAGTGACCAAAAAAAAACAAAAACAAAACCTTAGCATCACAAGCTCTCCACAGTGAATCACTGCTCTCCACAATCACCAGCCAGGAAACAGGATTTGCTTTCCTTCCTCCGGTCCCTTCTGAGTTGAATCCTTGCCATTCCCTCAGCTTCCTCTGTTTGTTGAGAAAAGGATGTGTGGTCAAGCAGGGATAAGCCACTGCAGAAAAATCCAGGTTTCCTATAAACAGGCTCCCAGGAGCCTCGGTGTGCATTTGAGCACCGTTCTCCACCAACCCCTGCTTTTTTTTTTTTTTCAAATCCTGCCTTTATTTATTTTTTAAAATTTATTTATTTTAATTGGAGGCTAATTACTTTACAATATTGTATTGGTTTTGCCATACATCAACATGCATCTGCCACGGGTATACTCATGTTCCCCATCCTGAACCCCCCTCCCACCTCCCTCCCCATACCATCCCTCTGGGTCATCCCAGTGCACCAGCCCCGAGCATCCTGTATCATGCATTGAACCTGGACTGGCGTTTCGTTTCACATATGATATTATACATGTTTCAGTGCCATTCTCCCAAATCATCCCACCCTTTCCCTCTTGCACAGAGTCCAAAAGACAACCCCTGCTTTTTAATTTCTACTTTCATTCAGAACGCAATTCACCTCTGCCCACTCAAGCCTAGGTCTCGCTCAGGACACTGAGGATACGTGGATGTACTTGGGAAAGCCAGAGTCTAGTCATCAGAATCTGGTAGAAGGATACAGGCCAGGAAGAACCCTCTGGGGAGGACTCTGGAAGGTTTCTTTAAGTAGGCTTTGTCTGCTTTGGGCTTTGGAGGAGGACCTAGATCTTTCCAGGTTACAGACGTGTTTCCAGTGGAGGAAATGGCATGAGAAAACACCTGGATGCACTCAGTCAGTAAACAGTATCCGACACAACCATCAGTTCAGCTGTTTCTGGTCTGACACCCACATGTATTCCTACACCATAGCTAATCAGATCAGATCAGATCAGTCGCTCAGTCGTGTCCGACTCTTTGCGACCCCATGAATCGCAGCACGCCAGGCCTCCCTGTCCATCACCAACTCCCAAAAGAGGGGTTGGGAAGGATGCCTCCAAACCTATGAAATTTCATGGCAGCACACTGTAGGGAGAGAGCAATTGGCCAGGCGGCGGCAGTCAGGCTCTCTCGCCCCACTCCACTCTTGTCCTGCAGCTGGGATCACTTGTGGCACTGCGCACACACATCACGGTGTGGTCCTTGTAAGCACCCCCTGAAACGCTCTTGTAGTTGAGGAGAGGCGGGTCGAGGCGCCTTGAGTTCTGTGGAGTTGTCGTCATTGTCATTGCTACTCTCAGCCGTTAGAGCAAAGCATAGCTACCTTGCTGCTTCAAACAAATATGTCTGCCATTCCTACCGCTCCTGTCTTCCTCCAGCTTCCCTGCTCGCGCCTTGCCTACCCTGGGTCAAGGGAACCGTGAGAAACAGCAAGACACACACTAACCAGAATCATAACAATCCTGATAAATATTCCTCCCTGGTTAAACCTCCACCAAAACATGTATCTAGTATCACCGCCCAGCAACGCTTTGCAGCCTTAAGTCCTGGGGCTCCTGATTATTTTCTTCTGGATGTAAGTACTGGTGAGTTTTGCTTCTCATGGAGACTATTTCTTCCAAAATAAAAATCAGATCAGAGGGATGGTATGGGGAGGGAGGTGGGAGCGGGGGTTCAGAATTGGGAACACATGTACACCTGTGGCGGATTCATGTTGATGTATGGCAAAACCAATACAATATTGTAATGTAATTAGCCTCTAATTAAAATAAATAAATTTAAATTAAAAAAATCAGATTCTGGGTGTAGCCTTCTGGATTAACCCATCATTTTAATGCAGTGGGAAATGACTACTCAGCCTCTGAATCTGTACTCACAGCTTCACCGAAGAGTTTAAGTCGTAGAAACCTCAGAGTGTCTGCAGCTACTCGACCAGCCACAACTTGTACAGAAGAGAGCAGCCAGGAACGACTCAGGTCTGCAGGTTGACAGGAAAAGATGGTCTGGCATGTCCCGCATATCGTTAGCTTTTGCCAAGTCTTTCTGTTTGATCGTGTGAAAACTTGCCCCAGATTGCTTTCAAAACTTGAATGTTCTGGGTAAACCCACTTTATTGTTTTCCCTGGGTATAAAATAAGCTTTATTCCTTTTTCTTAAAAAAAAAAAAAGTATGTTTAATTAGAAGATAGCTTTACAATGTTTTGTTGGTTTCTGCCATACATCAACATGAATCAGCCATAGGTATACGCATGTCCTCTCCCTCATGAACCTTCCTCCCACCCCAACCTAAATACAATCCCACCTCTCTAGGTTGTCACTGAGCACTGGGAAACCCACTTTATACCAACATCATTCTACTAGAGTTACTTGAGTATAAAACCGCAAAAAATAAACAAAAAGCCCAAACAACAAAGATCATGTATGGTGTCACTGAGGACTTCTTACATCCCAGGCTGCAAGCCAAGAGCCAGGGATGAAGTGGGTTTGGGGTTGGAAAAGGGGCAGCAGGAAACGAGCCCAGAGTGGACAAGTAACTAAGGTCACACAGTCACGAAGTGCCAGGGCCTGTGCAACCCCAGCTGATCTGAACCCACTGAAACTGGGTCTGAACAGTGGTTCTAAACCTGGACTGTCCTCTGTGTTGGCCAGCCTAGGGGTGGGCTGACATTGAGCCTGGTGCCCAGGGACTTACTCTGTGTGAGCTCAGTTTTCCTTTCGGGCGTATCTTGGATACTGGAGAGAGAGTGGGGTTATAACTCAGTGACCCACGATCTCAGACTGAGGACTGGGATCTACAGAGGTGATAACAGCCAGGCCTCACTGATCAGTGATCCTGGGGACATGGGGACAGGGGGAGGAGGAACATGGCCTGTGAAAGCAGGATTATTGTCCCCATTTGACAAATGGAGAAACAGGCACAGAAAGATTGGGTAACAGATCCAAGATAGCTGAGCCTGGGTTCAGAACTACTCTTTCCATGTCCCCGATGGCTCAGCAGGTAAAAGAATCCACCTGCAATGTAGGAGACACAGGGAACATGGGTTTGATCTCTGGGTCTGGAAGATCCCTGGAGGAGGGCATGAAAACCCACTCCAGTATACTTGCCTGAAAAAATCCCAGGGATGGAGGAGCCTGGTGGGCTATAGTCCATGGGGTTGCAGAGTCAGACATGACTGAGCCACTAAGCACAAGAACATTCCTCTGAAGAGTAAAGGGGTGGAGGTGACTAAGAGATGCCCAGGCTCCTCATGGGTTCCCAGACCACCTAGGGCATGGACAGGTGACCCCAGGAGACAGCAACCATGGGATGCATGCTCTCCTCCAGGCACCAGTATTCCCTAGTAAGGATGAACCCTAATTTACCTGTTGCTGTTTAGTCACTCAGTAGTGTCTGACTCTTTGTGACCCCATAGACTGTAGCCCGCCAGGCTCCTCTGTCCATGGGATTTCCCAGGCAAGAATACTGGAGTGGGTTGCCATTTCCTTCTTCAGGGAACCTTCCCAACCCAGGGGTCGAACTTGCATCTCTTGCATTGGCAAGGGGATTCTTTACCGCTGAGCCACCAGGGAAGCCCACACCTAATTTACCTACCTATGCCTGGACATGGAACTACAGAGTGGTTCCAAATGCGAAAAGGAGTACGTCAAGGCTGTATATTTGTCACTCTGCTTATTTAACTTCTATGCAGAGTACATCATGAGAAACGCTGGGCTGAAAGAAGCACAAGCTGGAATCAAGATTGCTGGGAGAAATATCAATAACCTCAGATATGCAGATGATACCACCCTTACGGCAGAAAGTGAAGAGGAACTAAAAAGCTTCTTGATGAAAGTGAAAGAGGAGAGTGAAAAAGTTGGCTTAAAGCTCAACATTCAGAATACGAAGATCATGGCATCCGGTCCCATCACTTCATGGCAAATAGATGGGGAAACAGTGTCAAACTATTTTTGGGGGCTCCAAAATCACTGCAGATGGTGATTACAGACATGAAATTGAAAGACGCTTACTCCTTGGAAGGAAAGTTATGGCCAACCTTGATAGCATATTCAAAAGCAGAGACATTACTTTGCCAACAAAGGTGCGTCTAGTCAAGGCTATGGTTTTTCCAGTGGTCATGTATGGATGTGAGAGTTGGACTGTGAAGAAAGCTGAGCACCGAAGAATTGATGCTTTTGAGCTGTGGTGTTGGAGAAGACTCTTGAGAGTCCCTTGGACTGCAAGGAGATCCAACCAGTCTATACTAAAGGAGATCAGCCCTGGGTGTTCTTTGGAAGGAATGATGCTAAAGCTGAAACTCTAGTACTTTGGCCACCTCATGCGAAGAGTTGACTCATTGGAAAAGACCCTGATGCTGGGAGGGATTGGGGGCAGGAGGAGAAGGGGACGACAGAGTATGAGATGGCTGGATGGCATCACCAACTTGATGGACATGAGTTTGAGTGAACTCCGGGAGTTGGTGATGGACAGGGAGGCCTGACGTGCTGCGATTCATGGGGTCGCAAAGAGTTGGACAGGACTGAACGACTGAACTGAACTGAACTGTTGCCTGAATGTGTGTATTGTTACTGAGTTTCCTAAATTTTTAAAAATATAGTAGGAACAATGCTGGGATGACAATCAGCTTTGGGAGACCATGGGCCTCTTGGGAAATTGCCATGCCCCAGAGCACTGGGTTTGCCTTTCCTGGCCTCTACCAGATTCCCCATTGGCAAGAAAATAGATGCTGTCCCTGATCCAGGGAAGCTGTGAGTCATCCATGGTAAACAGAGAACACAGAAGATTCCTTTCCTAGCTGGTCAGGTCAACAGGTGCATGTAACTGCATTAGGGTATGGGGGCAAACTAGAAACCCACAGAGGCTTCTCACCAAGGCCAATGCGTCTGACAGGTCTACACCTCTCCCCTGAAGATTGCAAAGGATGTGTGAGCAGCCTGTCACCAGCAAGGTGTCAAGTCTCACAAGCAATATGGAGAATTTGCTGTCTGGAAATACTTTTGGGTGGCTGGGTGTCTTTTCTTTTGGTTCCTCCATTATTACCTGCCAATCCAACATGTAGGGGAAAGATCTCATGTTGGGGGACTCCATTTAGTTTGAGAAATCAAGGAAGTCTTCCCTGAAGAAATGGCATTTGGGCTCACATTTGAAGACTGAGCGAGGGTGGAGGAGGTTGAAGAAGAAAGTGGTGGTTAGAGGTTTCAAGGCAGAGGCCTGGCACCTGTTAAGATCAGCAGCCCCGAGATCAGGAATCTGGGAGACAGTTCGTGGGGGCTGGAAAGGGAATGGATGGGACTGCCACAGGCCACCCCAGCTTCCCTACACCAGGACTCGTGCTGAATCCTCTGCAGGGGCTGCCTTGTGAGCACCAGACTTTGCCAGCAGCCTCTGAAGGGACGGGAGGTGGCACTGTCGGCACAAACATCGTTGCTGTTGGAGCCGCTTGTCTGCAGCCCCAGGGGACCAGGAGGACAAAGCCTGCTGAGTGGCTGCTTCTGACATTAGCTGTTACAGGAGAGGTAGGGCAGGGAGGGACCCAGGGTGGCACCGGGAAGGAGCCCCAGGGGCAGGATGCGGGCACACAAGAGACCCTGTCTGGGGGCTCCCCTAAACTCTTAGAAGAATCTGATAGGTCCTGGGACCCAGCAAAACAGGAGAAGTGGAGCCAGAGAAATACTGCTTTGTGACTGTCCTGCCCACAACTGAAAGTGAGGTGTGAAGTGTTAGTTGCGCAGTCGTGTCTGACTCTTTGTGACCCCATGGACTGTAGCCCACCAGGCTCCTCTGTCCATGGGATTTCCCAGGAGGGGGTTGCCATGCCCTCCTCCAGGGGATCTTCCCGATCCAGGGATCAAATTCTGGCTTCCTGCGTTGCAGGCAGATTCTACTATCTGAGCCACAGGGAAGTCCTGGAGGGCCAGAGAAGTAGGTTACATGCAGATTTACCATCCATGTTGGGCATGTGGGACTCGTACCTCCCAGCAGGGTGGGCTGGTTTGCCCAGAGATGACAACAGGCCACGTTCCGTTTGGGTCGGGTCCAGATGAGAAAGGCACCCAGAGCTCCTCTGGCCTCAGATCTGCCCACTGACTTGAGGTCGCCAGCCCCACCCCCACCCCCTGCTGAGTAGGACCCCTCTGTGTATTTCCACCTTCTCCCCGGGGTTCCTGCCTCCTTCCCAATGTCCAGCTGTCCCTCTGGGCAGGGTGGTGGTTCTCAAAATCTTTGTGGTTGTCAGCAGAGCTGTTGGCTACATTCTTGTGATTACTCCCCTGCCTTTCAGATACAAGACAGGATTCTACTTTCTGTCTTACTTACGATGCGGTGAGAATGTATCACCAGTTCTAACCAATGAGTTTTTTTTTGAGATTTTTTTTTTTAATGTGGGCCATATTTTAAAGTCTTATTGAATTTGTTACAGTATTGCTTCTGCTTTATGTTTTGGTTTTTTGGGCCCCCAGGCATATGCCATCTTAGTTCCCTGAATCAGGGATGAAACCCACACCCCCTGCATTGGAAGGTAAAGTCTTAACCACTGAACTGCCAGGGAAGTCCCTGACCTATGAGTTTTGAATGCAAATGGTATGTGTCATTTCTAAGCCACATAGCATTTAATCTTGGTTAGAAGACCCTTTTCCTCTACTATGACCACCAGTGATGTGCCAGCAACTGGCTGCTCCCTTATCCTGGGTCCAGGAAAGAAGACTACAGGAGCAGAATTGCACCTGACCCACGGTGGATATGTAGTGTGAGCAAGAAATAAATGTTGTTGTTGTAAACCACTGAGATTCATGGGTTGTTTGTTACTACAGCATAACCTTGACTATCCTGACTGATACAAGCAAAACCCTGGAGATATAGTACTATTTGCAGAGCACTGTAAAAGGTACCTATTTTTATTTTTATTTACTCATTTAAGCATCTTTTATTTTATATCCTTAATAGTTACTGATTCAGAATTTTATTTTATTATTATTTTTAATATAAATTTATTTATTTTAATTGGAGGCTAATTACTTTACAGTATTATATTGGTTTTGCCATACATTGACATGAATCTGCCACGGTGTACTCGTGTTCCCCATCCTGAACCCCCCTCCCACCTCCCTCCCCATACCATCCCTCTGGGTCATCCCAGTGCACCAGCCCGGAACATCCTGTATCATGCATGGAACCTGGTCTGGCAATTTGTTTCACATATGATATTATACATGTTTCAATGCCATTCTCCCAAATCATCCCACCCTTGCCCTCTCCCACAGAGTCCAAGAGACTGTTCTATACATCTGTGTCTCTTTTGCTGTCTCGCATACAGAGTTATCGTTACCATCTTTCTAAATTCCATATATGTGTGTTAGTATACTGTATTGGTGTTTTTCTTTCTGGATTACTTCACTCTGTATAATAGGCTCCAGTTTCATCCACCTCACTAGAACTGATTCAAATGTATTCTTTTTAATGGCTGAGTAGTACTTCATCGTGTATATGTACCACAGCTTTCTTATCCATTTGTCTGCTGATGGACATCTAGGTTGCTTCCATGTCCTGGCTATTATAAACAGTGCTGCGATGAACATTGGGGTACACGTGTCTCTTTTCCTTCTGGTTTCCTCGGTGTGTATGCCCAGCAGTGGGATTTCTGGGTCGTATGGCAGTTCTATTTCCAGTTTTTTAAGGAATCTCCACACTGTTCTCCATAGTGGCTGTACTAGTTTGCATTCCCACCAACAGTGTAAGAGGGTTCCCTTTTCTCCACACCCTCTCCAGCATTTATTGCTTGTAGACTTTTGGATAGCAGCCATTCTGACTGGCATGAAATAAGGTACCTATTTTTAAATTTCTACATAAAGTAGAATTATTAGTAGCAATGAGTGTCATTTATAGGGTGCTTACTATGTGTCAGGGCTTATACTAGGCTCTTTGGCAAATGTTTCCTCATTAATCCTCACTATGGATTCAGTACTGCAGGGCTGTTTAGTATAATTAGTCCACTGCAGAGATCAAGGGACAAAGGTTCAGGGAGAATGAAGGTCAAGACCATAGCTAGTAAGTGGTAGAATTGAGATTCAAATGCAGGATCCTCTGACCCCAAAGCCCTCACTCTTTCCACCACTCAGCTGCTATTACATGTAAAGTAGAATTAGACCTATCAAGGAAAAAAGAAACCCACGCATTTAACAAAGAAATTATCTCTTAATAGAAAGAACATTAACATCTGTCTTTTTACTAAATTGAACGTGAAAACTGATCTTGACAGGCTGAACAAAGATGCTTGCTCTCTGGTGTGATGTTTGACAAGGGATTCATTTTCTCCTGTGATTGAGTTCTACTGGATAATAGGCAGCAGGCACCAGAGGCTGAATGAAAAATTTAAGGTGATAATTCTGTCCATCACTTCACATTTGTATGTACAAGGTGGGAAATAGCCCACCGTATGTGTTTTTGCAATCGGATGGTCTGAGATCATGTGGCCCCCAGAGGGAACTTTGGGAAAAGAAGACCCAGGTGCCCTGCTCGTTCATGCTCTCCTGCCTGCCTCGGACGCCCTTCCTCTCCCCTCTGAACTGCTGATGCTTGAGAACTCAGCTCCACCATCGTTGCATTGGAAGCCCTTTCGGGCCCGCCACGTCACCCCACTGTGATGTACAGAAGTTACCTGGGCATGTGGTATGAGGTCTCACTTCCTGCACAGGAGCGCTCCTTGCAGGCAGAAATGCACTCATTCTTTTTTAAAATGAAACTCTATTTCGCATCTGTAGAACGTAATAGAGGAAGATCCCATGTACCTTTTACCCAGTTTCCCTCAATGGTAACATCTTGCAAAATGTTTAAATGTTGGCAGATAAACATTTAAATGCTATATATGCAAACACACACACTCACAAAGATTTAGCACACATCCGGCCAGTTCTTTACTTTGGGACTAAAGGCTGCTATCTTTTATCGTACCAAATACTGCTTCTTTTGCCTCCTGTTCGATATCACAGCCAGGATATCAATATTGATGGAATCAAGATACAGTCTTTTCATCCCCTCAAGGATCCCTCATGTTGCCCTTTCATAGCCTACTTCTTTGTCAACTCCACCTCTCCCTAGTCTTTGGCATTACCCAGTCTCCTCTTTATGTCCATAATTTTGTCTTTTTGAGAATGTTATATAAACGGAATCATGCAGTATGAAACGTTGGGGGGTTGCCTTTTCACACTCAGCATAATTCTCTGCAGAGTCACATAGATTGCTGCGTGTACCAACCATCCCTTCCCTTACGTTGCTGAGTCATATTCCACGGTGTAGATGTATCACTGTCTGTTTAACCTCTCACTTATCAAAGGCCTCATTCATTGTTAAATCACCAGTACCTCGTAGATGGATACTTGCATGCAAAATAAGTCCCAGCACTAGTTGTGATCAGGAGCATGGGTTCTGGAGTTTTGATTCACCATATGCATGAGCTTGACCAAATTCCTTGACCTCTGTTTTCGTCAGTTTTCTCATCTGTAAAATGGGAATGACTGCAGTACCCATCTTACACAGTTGTTATGAAAATTAAATAAATCAATACTTGTTTTGTGCTTAGCCCAAAGCCTGGCTGATGGGGTGAACTCAAAAATTAATAATATAGTATAATAACTAGTAATAAACAGTCACTGAACTAAGTTGAAAAACCTGGAAGAAGAAAATTCAAACTTGCCAAATATTCAAGTTAGGTGGCCTACTGTAAAAGGAATTATTCTTTTTTTCCTAGAGGCTTCATAGGGTTTTTCTCTAAACATCAAGCTTCCACAGACTCTTTGAAATAGAAATATTTGAAAACTATCAAGTAGAACCCATTGGCAATGCCAGGTCCTTTTGAATGCAGTCCACAGCCTCTCTGAACACAGGTGAGTTGCTGCACTTGAGCAATATTTATTGTGCTCCTACTGTGCATGCCAGGCATTCATCTAGGTGCTAGAAATGCAGCACTGAATAAAATAGACAACCCTTGTCCTTATGACAGGTAATAAAAGAGGAAGCCCTCCTTTACCTCACCCTGGGTTAGGAGGGAAGGATGTGACTCAGAAAGAGGGAGAAAAGATACACTGTGGGTGGACCCAAGAGAATGTGGGCATACCCTCTTACTTTGGCTTTAAAGAAATAAAACTGGTTCTCATCCTCCTGGCTTGACCAGGTGTGGCCTGCTTGCAGGCAGGGGAATGCACTTTTTTAAACCATCTGGTCCTCTCCCCACACCTACCCTACATACCCCCTTCTTTGTCATATGACTGGGGGACACTGCGCTGCAATCACAAAAGGTAACTGGACTGGGCCCCAGAGCAGCTCTCATCACTTCCCCCTGTGCCTGAGCCCAGAGACTGGCGGGAGAGCTGCAGTCCAGCTGCAGTCTGGCCACGGGTTCCTCCAAGAGCCGCTAACTGGCCCATGACCTTGACCTCATTAGCTTGGCACTATCCACCTGAGCTGCATGGATCAGGGCCAGCCAGGGAAATTAGCTCAGACCCACAGGCCCCTAGGAGAGGTGTCAGGCAAAAATAGACCAGAGAAAGCCAGAGAATCCTTAAGCAGGCGGACCTATGGAGGTCATCGGCTCCGGCATCGTCCTAGCTCTCCAGATGGAGGCTGGGGGCAGGGAGGAGATGGGGCCCGGCCAAGGTCATCCTGAGATGACCTTGTGTGGAGCTGAGGGGAGAATGGGGGTCACCGGACTTCCAAAGCCCCATTCTTCCCTCACCTGTGCCTCCCACTGGGCTGTGGGCAGGAAGGGGTGGAAGGACAATAAGAATTACAGATAATGAAGCAATTCATCAGAGGCTGTTTGTTGTTTCTGGCAGGGGTGTCAATTGCACAGAAAGAGTAAGAAGAATAGCGAGTGCCTACCTACTCTACTCAGAGAAGGCAATGGCACCCCACTCCAGTACTCTTGCCTGGAAAATCCCATGGACCGAGGAGCCTGGTGGGCTGCAGTCCATGGGGTCGCTAAGAGTCAGACACGACTGCGCGTTTTTCACTGTTACTTTCCGGAGATGAAGTTAGTTCCGCAGGGCCGAGGCGTCTGGGCCAGAGCCCGTGTTCTGTGCCTTCAAGTTCTGGGAGGTCAGGCTTCCTTCTGTACGAAGTGATGAGCCCTCCCCCACACCTGCCTTCTCTAACAGCCCCTTCTCAGTGATTAGATCCTTCTCTCCCAGCTGACCTGCCCCAGGTCCAGGGGGCTCCGAGCTGCATGGGTGAGCTCAGGCCCAGGGCAAGGTGGGAACCTTATTAAGATGAAGAGCCTATTAGTCCAGCCAGTGCTAAACTGGGGAAGGGGCAGGCAGGAGTGGACTGGGGTCTCTGCTCAGAAGCCAGGCATTGTCCAGCATGACTCCTGTCTGCCTTTGGAAAGCAGCTCAGTTCACCGACTATCTTGAGTGCCTGAGAGGCCACTGTGGGGGTCACCATGGTGACTGAAACCATATTTCCTCTTGTATGGATCTTCCACTCTTCACTCAGCTCCTCCTGTCTCCCTGCAGCCTAACCTAAGGACCACCTCTGGCTTGGTCAAACCTCCTGCTTTTGTGTGTGGTGGGAAGATGCTTCCACAACCATTACATCAGGACCACTTTGGATGACATATACCTCTCCTCCCATAGCTCACTGCTGGAGCCCTGTGTCCCAGCCTGCCCTGGCTAGGTTTCTCCAACATGAGACTGTTTCCCAGCAGGTCAGCACACATGTGGTGAGTATCCAAAGAAAAAAATGAAAACAGACCCCCACCTCACACCATAAAAAAAAAAAATCAGTTACAGGTGTAATGTGAAAGGCAAAACTTTAAGACTTTTAGAAGAAAAATACAGAATAATATTTCTATGCTCTTGGGGCAGGGCAAGGATTTCTGAAGACACGAAAAGCACAAATTATTCAAGATCAATACCTTTGAGCACATACAAATAAATCAGAAGATGAATTTCCCACCATAAAGAGAGGAGGAAAAAACAAATTTCAAACTAGATGGAGATATTTTTAACACCTGAGTGACATAAGATTAATCTCTAAAATATAAAAGGCATTCCTCAAATCATTAGGAAAAGATAAACTAAGGGAAAGACAGACAAAAGGCACAAAGAGGCATTCAGACACAATGACCAACAGAGATCATTAAAAAATGAGAAATGCTCATTAAAACCACAGTTTGACCTTGTACTGCCTGATCCTTGTATTTCACTGCTGCCCCCTGGTAGCTGTGAGGAACCTCAGTTCAGCTCAGCTCAGTTGCTCAGTCATGTCTGACTCTTTCCGACCCCATGGACTGCAGCACACCAGGCCTCTCTGTCCATCACCAACTCCCGGAGTTTACTGAAACTCATGTCCATTGAGTCGGTGATGCCATCCAACCACCTAATCCTCATCTCCTTCTCCTCCCACCTTCAATCTTTCCCAGCATCAGGGTCTTTTCCAATGAGTCAGCTCTTAGCATCAGGTGGCCAAAGTATTGGAGCTTCAGCTTCAGCATCAGAACTTCCAATGAATATACAGGACTGACTTCCTTTAGGATGGACTGGTTGGATCTCCTTGCTGTTCAAGGGACTCTAAAGAGTCTTTTCCAGCACCACAGTTCAAAGCATCAATTCTTCAGCGCTTGCCTTTCTTTATAGTCCAAATCTCACATCCATACATGACTACTGGAAAAACCATAGCTTTGACAAGACAGACTTTTGCTGGCAAAGTAATGTCTCTGCTTTTTAATATGCTGTCAAAGTTGGTCATAACTTTTCTTCCAAGGAGCAAGCGTCTTTTAATTTCATGGCTGCAGTCACCATCTGCAGTGATTTTGGAGCCCCCTCAAAAAAGTATCTCACTGTTTACATTGTTTCCCTATCTATTTGCCACGAAGTGATATTGATGCTTTTGAACTGTGGTGTTGGAGAAGACTCTTGAGTGTCCCTTGGACTGCAAGAAGACCCAACCAGTCCATCCTAAAGGAGATCAGTCCTGGGTGTTCATTGGAAGGACTGATATTGAAGCTGAAACTCCAATACTTTGGCCACCTCATGCAAAGAGTTAACTCATTGGAAAAGACTCTAATGCTGGGAAGGATTCGGGGCAGGAGGAGAAACGGACGACAGAGGATGAGATGGCTGGATGGCATCACCGATTCGATGGACATGGGTTTGGGTAGACTCTGGGAGTTGGTGATGGATAGGGAGGCCTGGAGTGCTGTGATTCATGGGGTCGCAAGAAGTTGGACACGACTGAGCGACTGAACTGAACTGATGGGACCAGATGTCATGATCTTAGTTTCTGAATGTTGAGCTTTAAGCCAACTTTTTCACTCTCCACTTTCACTTTCATCAAGAGGATCTTTAGTTTTTCTTCGCTTTCTGCCATAAGGGTGGTGTCATCTGCATATCTGAGGTTATTGATATTTCTCCCGGCAATCTTGATTCCAGCTTGTGCTTCATCCAGCCCAGCGTTTCTCATGATGTCCTCTGCATATAAGTTAAATAAGCACGGTGACACTCAATGCACTCCTTTCCCGATTTGGAACCAGTCTGTTTCTCCATGTCCAGTTCTAACTGTTGCTTCTTGACATACATACAGATTTCTCAGGAGGCAGGTCAGGTGGTCTGGTATTCCTATCTCTTGAAAAATATTCCAGTTTGCTGTGATCCACACAGTCAAAGACTTGGCATAGTCAATACAGCAGAAGTAGATGATTTTTGGAACTCTCTTGCTTTTTCGATGATCCAACGGATGTTGGCAATTTGATCTCTGGTTCCTCTGCCTTTTCTAAATCCAGCTTGAACATCTGGAAGTTCACAGTTCATGTACTGTTGAAGTGTGGCTTGGAGAATTTTAAGCATTACTTTGCTAGCATGTGAGATGAGTGCAATTGTGTGGTAGTTTGAGCATTCTTTGACATTGCCTTTCTTAGGGATTGGAATGAAAACCGACCTTTTCCAATCCTGTGGCCACTGCTGAGTTTTCCCAATTTGCTGGCATACTGAGTGCAGCACTTTCACAGCATCATTTTCTAGGATTTGAAATAGCCCAGCTGGAATTCCATCACCTCTACTAGCTTTGCTCATAGTGATATTTCCTAAGGCCCACTTGACTTCACATTCCAGGATGTCTGGCTCTAGGTGAGCGATCACACCATCGTAATTATCTGGGTTGTGAAGATCTTTTTGGTATAGTTTTTCTGTGTATTCTTGCCACCTCTTCTTAGCATCTTCTGCTTCTGTTAGGTCCATACCATTTCTGTCCTTTATTGAGCCATTCTTTGCATGAAATGTTCCGTTGATATCTCTAATTTTCTTGAAGAGATCTCTAGTCTTTCCCATTCTATTTTTTCCCTATATTCCTTTGCATTGATCACTGAGGAAAACTTTCTTATCTCTCCTTGCTATTCTTTGCAACTCTGCATTCAAATGGGTATATCTTTCCTTTTCTCCTTTGCCTTTCGCTTCTTTTCTATTCACAGATATTTGTAAGGACTCCTGAGACAGCCTTTTTGCCTTTTTGCACTTCTTTTTCTTGGGAATGATATGATCCCTGCCTCCTGTACAGTGTCATGAACCTTCGTCCATAGTTCATCAGGCACTCTATTAGATCTAATCTCTTGAATCTATTTGTCACTTCCACTGTATAATTGTAAGGGATTTGATTTAGGTCATACCAGATGGTCTAGTGGTTTTCCCTACTTTCTTCAATTTAAGTCTGAATTTGGCAATAAGGAGTTCATGTTCTGAGCCACAGTCAGCTCCCAGTCTTGCTTTTGCTGACTATATAGAGCTTCTCCATCTTTGGCTACGAAGAATATAATCAATCTTATTTCGGTATTAACTATCTAGTGCTGTCCATGAGTAGAGTCTTCTCTTGTGTTGTTGGAAGAGGGTGTTTGCTATGACCAGTGTGTTCTCTTGGCAAAATTCTATTAGCCTTTGCCCTGCTTCATTCTGTACTCCAAGGCCAAATTTTCCTGTTATTCCAGGTATCTCTTGACTTCCTGCTTTTGCATTCCAGTCCCCTATAATGAAAAGGATATCTTTTTGGGGGGTTAATTCTATAAGGTCTTGTCGGTCTTCATAGAACCATTCAACTTCAGCTTCTTCAGCATTACTGGTCGGGGCATAGCCTTGGATTACCGTGATATTGAATGGTTTGCCTTGGAAACGAACAGAGATCACTCTGTCGTTTTTGAGACTGCATCCAAGTACTGCATTTCAGACTCTTTTGCTGACTATGATGGCTACTCCATTTCTTCTAAGGGATTCCTGCCCACAGTAGTAGATAAAATGGTCATCTGAGTTAAATTCACCCATTCCTGTCCATTTTAGTTCGCTGATTCCTAAAATGTCTATTTTCACTCTTTCCACCTCTTGTTTGGCCACTTTCAATTTGCCTTGATTCATGGACCTAACATTCTAGGCTCCTATGCAATATTGCTCTTTACAGCGTTGGACTTTACTTCCATCACCAGTTACATCTACAACTGGGTACTGTTTTTTCTTTGGCTCCATTTCTTCATTCTTTCTGGAGTTATTTCTCCACTGATCTCCAGTAGCATATTGGGCACCTACCGACCTGGGGAGTTCACCTAAGATAGGACCTCACCTGTGGACGTCTCTGCCCACGTGCATTTCTCACAAAGATGGCAGTGGACATGGGGGCTCAGGTAACATTCCTTTAGGTAACTAGAAAAACAGTTTTGTTTTGTTTTTTTTTTTTAAGGCGGTTCAAAGTCAGGAGAGACCTAACATACTTAGGAGCCAGAGGAGCAAGTGCAGAAGCACAAGCGTTGCCAGGCCAGATGTGGAAGTAGAGGGAGAGAGCCACACAAGGCTTGTGAACAGCACTGTGTCAGCAGAAGGGTCTCCCCATCAATGGGGAGGCAAAGGGCAGCCTTGCTTATCAAGGAAAGGGAAACAGCTTATCCGAGATCTCAGAGATATAAAGAAAAGTAGAAGCCCAGGTCTGACTCTAAAGTTGGGATCTTCACCATCCTGATTTATGTCCAAGGGGAAGGGGGTGGGAGGGGGGCTGAAACACCAAGGTCCAAGTTCTCCCTTCCTGTAAGGGCCTGCTTCCCTAGGATAGAGGTCATGGGGCACCCTGGACCTGGGAGAGCCTGTGGAAGGACAGGAGGAGTGAAGGGTATGATTCTATCAGAAGAGCACTTGGCCATTTGCAATTCATTTACTTTTTTATCATGTGATTCTTCTGAAGAGGGGCAGAGTTATTATTTTATTATGTAGATAGGGAAACAGGCAAAGGCAGGGATGCGACTTCTTCCAGATCACACAACAAGTCAGCGAAAGAAGTAAGGCTCAAAAATCATTTCAGACAAGCTCCTGACAAGCAGACTCTCCTGCAGGCAACAATCACACACTCTAGACCTGGTACAAAGTACAAAACACAAAAGTACAGAGTGCAGCACCGCCATGTGAGGGCTCAGGAGAAGCAGAACAGGAAGACTTTGAGGAGAGTCAAACACAGACTGAATGATGGGCAAAGGATGAGATAGTCATTTTTTGTGGATTTCCCTTGAAGGCAGCTGTGACTGAAATTCTGATAAGTCTGCTTCCCTTCTGGCTTGAAAAACCCCAAGGACAGAGTCCAGAATTGCCAGCAATCCTCAGCCTTCCCCAGCATCAGGCTCTTTTCCAGTGACTCGCCTCTTCACATCAGGTGGCCAAAACATTCATCCCGCAAGAACCCCACGAACATGAACAGTCCGAACCGTATGAAAAGGTGGTGCACTTACTGTCCTGTGTGGGGTGCTTGGACCCAGAACAGGGTGAGGAGAGTCATTTTGTTGGTCGTGGAAGAGGGCACGTGTGCATCCACGAAGCACTCAATCTGGAGCCTCTTGACCTGAGACTTTCCCTCAGGGTCCAGGTCCTTATTACCCATTCATCCTTCTCATCCTTCAGCCTGACCTATTGGTCCAAGAATACAGTCTCCCAAGCCAAGCTCTCCTGTGTCCTGGGATTTTGACTCTGAGATTCTAGGTGCCAGGACCTAAGCCCCGCTGCTGGCAGGGGCCTCAGGGGACAGACCGTGAGCTCCTGGAGGGGGCCCAGACCTGCTTCCTGTCCTTCCTGAACTGTGCAGATTTGGGGGCTTCTTTCCTTTCTCTGACCTGCCCCGGTTCCCTCCAGTGGGCCCTCTTCTGTGCTCACTTAGCCAGACACAGTTTCTGTTGCTCAGAACCACAGGTGATGCCTGAGACAGGGGTCACCATGGGATGGGAGCCTGTTAGGTGCTCACATGCTCCACATGGAGACAGAGAGTTGGTGCCCCATGGAGCAGGCCCATGGAGGTGAGAGCAACACCCAGATGTTCCCCTTTCCTCCCTGTCCTGGAGGAGCCTGAGGCCATTCCATGAAGGCTCCTCAGAAGGTCGTGGCAGGTGCAAGCCCAGATGGGTGACCAGCTCAGAGCATGGCCTTGTATGGGCCTTCCCTCCTTCCTGCCCACTCTCCCTAGCCCCTCAGTCCTGCCTCTGGGGATGGAGTGAGCCTGGCGTCCACCTCTGCCTTCAAGGGACCTGAAGCTCCAACAGAATACTTTGGGCTGCCTGTTTTATTGAATGCAAGTCCATATTCCCAACACACAGTGAGGCCAAACAATACCAAAATGTTGGAGTTTGGAACCGAAGAAGGTTCATTGCAGGGCCATGCAAAGAGACGGGTGGCTCATGCCTTAAAAATCCCAAACTCCCTGAAGCTCTCAGCAAAGGCCTTTTATGAGAAAGGTAAGTGAGGGGCCTGGTTAGTTGTTGCAACCTTCTTGGTGTCAGAGCCTTTTTTCTTGATGTCAGGTCATGATATTCCTGTGAACCTCCAGCAAAACAAATTATTCTCTTTTATGATAAGAAAGAGCAAGGTCCCAAAGCTCAACCTTCACCCTCTGAGATCCAGGCTCTGGCCAAGAGGAGAGGGGAAGCTCCTGCAGGAATACTGGTGAAACGTGAAGGCAGCTTGGGTGAGGCGTGTGCTTTCTCTCTGCCCCTCTGTTTATGGGTGACCCTCTCTTACACCTGCACACAAGCCCTCTGCTCTCAATCATCCTTGGGTGCCCCATGTCCATCCTGGTCCCCGGGGCTGGAGGAGGAGTATCCCCATACTCAGCCCAAGTCAGATGACATGGGCTCCCCTGGGCATCCATCTCATGGGGCCTGGGGGCTCCAGGGTCTGAGGGAAACGACTGGATGGGAGCCCAGCGGGCAGGCAGGAGGAGCCATGGAGGATGTGCGCCCTGAGATCCTGGGAGACAGGCTCCTGGGGAAGGAGGTCAGGCATCTGGAGCCCAGCTGAGCCCCTCAGTCAATGCAAGAAAGCCTCAGTGAATCAGCTCCTATTTACTGAACCAGAGTCTGGAGAACAAAAGTGGGGAGAGTCAAAGGAACCTGAAATGTCTTGCCCAGCCCCACCCACAGCTGAAGAAGAAACCGAGGGTCTGAGAGGCTGCCTCTCTCCACCCCAGGCTGGTTGATCACCTTGACACACCACAGCGTTCTGTTGTTGCCTTCTGGTGTCATTGTTTCTTTCTTTTGTAATTTTTTTTTTTTTAATCAACCTCTGTTTCACAAGCATTTGGAATTTCATAGGAACTTCATTAGTCACTCAGTGTATCCTGGTCCCAAATATCACCTGCATCTCGACAAATGTTCCACCCACTGAGTAGTCATCGCTGCCACCACCACCACCACCACCATCTTCATCAAGAAGTCACTGCCTAACTAAGATACTCCTGCTGGGATCAAAGGTGCATTGATGCTGGAGAAGGAGGGCTAGAGACCACCACCAGGGGGAGACTCTTCTTGCTGGGACAGCAAACCCTGGGGAGGGTGATAGAGGAGCCTCAGATGCTTCTCCTGAATCCCGGCTATGGTTCCTCTTTGACTTTCTCCCATTTTAAAGCCTTTCATATTCCAGGCCTCTCATCGTTAGTTGCTGTGCAACGAGGGAACTCTGTCCCCAATGTGTTCTTTAGTCCAAAATAAGTGGTTCTCCCCTCCAATCACTCACTAGTCCCCCTCCTCCCTTAGTCTAGGCCCCAGGCTCCTTCCTTCTCTCTCCCCTCTTCCACCTGTATGCATTCCTCCCCTGCTGTGCTCAGCTGCAGAAATGCCAGATTCCTAACACCCAGCTCCATCAGTGTTGTCTCCCCTCCTTTCCCCTCTAACAAGGTGCTCTCAACCTTGGTCTCACGTGTGTCCCTGGTTCCTGCACTGCTCTGGGGGTGGGGGAGTCGGGCCTTACTTCAGCCTCTCATACGTCTGTATGACCCTCTTCAGCTTCTTCTCCAGCTCCCTGGCCGGCTGCCTCAGCTTCTCAGCCAGCTCTGTCTTTACCCCCTCATGCAAGTGCACTGACTCTGTTACCAGGAAGCCCACATCCACTAGAAGGGAGGTTCCTGCAAAGCCTCCAGCAATGATCCGGACCTTTTTGGTCATTGCCAGAGCCATGCCTTTGAAAGCTTCGCTCACCTCCTTGCTGGTTTGGACAGAGACTTGCCCAGTGCTCGTGAAGCTTTTAGCATGGGCTGCTGAGAGTTGTCTTTCACCAGCTTTGCAGCATGGACATTTTTCCTAACCCCTTTCATGGATTTGTAGACTTTTGCCATAGAAAAAGCGATCCCTAGTGCACACAGACATCAAGCTCCCACAGACACCTTTTCTTTGATGCTAGTTGACAACAGCCCACTGGCTTCCATTTCTGCTGATGACCTGCTAAAGTGTTCCACGATGCTGGTGGACACAGTAGTCACAGCAGCTGCTGCTCCCAGCCCTAAGCCAGCGTTTGAGAGCGCCACCTGGCCCCTGCTGTCAGGGGTGCCAGAGCCAGGCCAAGGGTGTTCAGAGCACCAGACACAGTGCCGGTAGAGCTGGCTACTACCTTGAAGATGGTACAGTCCCTGTGCGACTTGTCAACCCTGTCTGCAGGTGCGTAGAGCTTTCTTATGCTCTCTTCCAGTTCCTTTTTCACCGAGGAAACTCCTTTAAAAACCTCTCCCTGTCTAGCAGGTCCTGTTGGAATCTCTCTTGGTCTTCCATAGCCAAGTCTGTCTTCAACTCATTCAGAAATTGATGCAATGCATCCACTTCTTCCCTGTAACAAGGAACATCAAGGGATTAAGAAAGACACTTTGCTTGTCTGTAAAATAAGCTCAATGGATCTATTCTGCATAAACCACAGAGATTTTATTATAAATCACAAGGGAAGAATTTTACAAATGTAAATTATTTTCAACATTAAACACATGTTTGTACCTCATGGATACTCCATTACTCAATCATGAAATAAACAAGCAAAAGCCATTTTAAGATAGTCTTGAGAGGTATTTGATAAAGATGCCTCAGAGGCAGGTCAACAGCGTCACTTCCAAAGGACTTGTGGGTGGAAAGTCCACAGAGAAACTAACACAAGTGGGATTGGGGGAGAAAACCTTCAACAAGCAGTCAACCTGCTCTTTGCTGTTGGCAGCTGGGAAGTGGCCCCTAAGCTCCTGGAATATTCTGGCTGATAGGAGTGCGCTTGTCTGCCTGGGCCTTTGGCCACTGGACAGTCTGACAAAGTGACATACGATGGTGGCTTCGGGTCTTGTAATATCTGCACTGCCCTCCAGAGGAGCTGGACACTAGGGCATTAGTCTGACCTCTGGGAGTACTCAGAGACAACAGGCCAGGGTATTAGTAGTTTGTTTTTAATTCTTTAGCTTGGAAATCACAGTAACAGACAAATAAAGCATCACGATAATAAATAAAAGACAGAGGCCTGGACCTATTTAATTCAACATCACAAAAGGGTTTTTGTTGTCATGCATTTAAATTCTTTAACTCCGAATTAACTTACTGGCAACTAACAGAAAAGAAAGACTATGACAATATGAAGAGAGGCACAAATTAAGCACTGCAGACCTTGCACGGATAAGCAAAATACAGAGTACACATACCCAGAGCTTTCTAGAAATCACATCCTATGACAGCTCCCCAACTTACTTGATGTTATATTTCAGGCAAAATGAACATTTTAAAACGTCACAATTTGTTTTTGAGCAGGGTGAGCACCCCTGGGGGCAGTGCTCTGTGTGCCCTGCCGCACACTGAATCCAGGGCAGTTACTCGTCCTGAGGACAATGGAAGCTTCATATGTGAAACCCACCCAGACGCTGTCTGGGAGCTGATGGCACCTGAATTCCGCTCTGCAATAAACCGTAACTGGAATCCTGACATCCTTCAGTGCCCAGCATCCTGACCTCTCGGGGGTCACCAGCCTAACTCACACCTGACCTGGCGACAGCGTCACATACCTGCACCCTAAGGCCGTGTGCAACTTTGTGGAAACTCTAAAGACTCAAGAGACTTGAGGAAACACCCATCTGAACGGCTGAGCCTGAAGAGACCGGCACTTGCACAGCTGGTGGAGGAAGTGTTTTCCTCTTTGGTGGGGATGCGTGAGGCTCCTCAGAATCCCTCAAATGACACACAATTGCAGCCACTCACTGTGACCCTGGAGGGCTCCCTGAGCCACACGGCCTTCCACTGTCAGGGCGGCTCCTCGTAGACTAGAAGAGGGTCCCAGATGGAGAGAGAAGCCAGGTCCCAGGCAGGGTGTGCAGACACAGTCACCCAGGGCCCTCTAGCCCAGCTTGAGGGGATCCCGTCAGGGAGGGAAGAAATGTCCCCCTCCCACTCAGGGGACCTCTGCCAGGGTCACAGCCCCTTCAGTTCTGTGTCCACGGAGCCCACTCTCCTCACTCTAGTCCCGGTCCTGCTGCCCAAGCCTGCCTACTAGTCCTCCAGCCTGGACCCTCTGCTCCACTCTAACCCCTGGAGGAGGCCTGCCAGGAGGAAGCTAGCCTGAGGTGGGGGGATGTGGGAAACATTTCTGATGCACCCGTGTAGGTTACCTGGACAAACGAGCCTCAGTCACAAAATTCTCCTGTGTTTTGCCTTAGTGAGCAGGTCTTGCAGCTTTTCGTTGCTTACTCTCTTCTGGATATACTCAATGATATCCTCAAAAAAGCTTTTACCCTAGCTGGATAAAAGACTAAGATGAGAAGAAATTATGGTGTAATGTAAATGGTACTGAGCATAAAATGGTTAAAGTTAATCTTCCTGAGCAGCAGTCACCTGGGGGTACTCTTGATGGATTCACCTGGGGTTATGGGTGGACTGTGTCCAACCGCCCCAATCATATGTTGAAGCCATAGCCTCACCCCCACCTCAATGAGTCTATTTGAAGATAGGGCCTTTAAGGTGGAAATTACAGTGAAATGAGGTAATAAGTGTGGGGCCCAAATCCAAGAAGATTTATGTCCTTATTTGAAGAGGAAGAGATACCAGCTCACTCTCTCTGTCTATCCTGCAGCATGAAGCGTTGTTATTTTTTTTTTTTTTCCTTTTTCCTGTTTTAGTAAGAGTGAAAAGAACCCAGGTCTCATATGGAGGGAACCCAGAGCACTAAATCTGTGTATTTGTTGACTGGGGTGTGGGTGGGTGCGGGAAATGACAGAGAACTTAGTTATCTGCAGAGGTGTTTGAGATCAGTAGAGCCAGTACCTGCCTGAGGTATCATACCTGGTTCAGTTCAGTTCAGTTCAGGTCAGTTCCTCAGGCATGTCTGACACTTTGCGATCCCGTGAATCACAGCCCGCCAGGCCTCCCTGTCCAAAACCAACTCCCGGAGTTCACTCAAACTCATGTCCATCGTGTCGGTGATGCCATCCAGCCATCTCATCCTCTGTCATCCCCTTTTCCTCTTGCCCCCAATCCTTCCCAGCATCAGGGTCTTTTACAATGAGTCAACTCTTCGTATGAGGTGGCCAAAGTAATGGAGTTTCAGCTTTAACATCAGTCCTTCCAATGAACACCCAGGACTGATCTCCTTTAGGATGGACTAGTTGGACCTCCTTGCAGTCCAAGGGACTCTCCAGAGTCTTCTCCAATTCCATACTTCAAAAGCACCAATTCTTCAGCGCTCAGCTTTCTTCACAGACCTGGTAAGCACATGCTTATATATGACATCCCAGGGCGGGTGTGGTGACACAGCATGGAGGGAGAGGTGATTCTGGGGGAGGGGGAGTTTTCCACCTGCATCTAACACAGTCTAGGTAGAGGGGACAGTTCCACACTCGGCAGAACCTACTGTGTGGCCCAGGCCACAGAGCACATTACATTTCATCCTCATAACAATATAGGGAAATATTCTTCTCATTTTACAGGTGAGGTCAGATAACTGTGCTGCAGGTCACACAAGGGGGAGGTGACAAAGGCCAGACTGGGGTTCAGTTCAGGGTCCACTGATCCTTGCAGAGCAGCTAGGCAGGCGGCAGAGCGAGAGTTGGAGGAAACAGCCTCTGTGGTGATGCCCCAGGGTTTGGGAGCATGAGGAGGCTCGGACCAAGAGAGAGGGCCGGAGAAGCTTCAGGGATGCTGTGGGACCTCCACTCCCTGCCCTGTCTGGTCTTGGGGACTCCCTCTCCTCTGCTGTCCCCTCTGGCCGTGGGCTGTTCTGGCCTCACTTCTGAGTCATGAGCTGGCATCTGGGGGACTGGGAGGGAGAAACCGAGCACCTTGGCCATGGCTCCCAGAGAAGAGGGCCAGAAAGGACGCTAGGGACAGACCCCAGGGTTGGGGAAGTCCCCTTGGCCTCCATGGGACGCGAGGATGCTTATCTATTCCCTTCTGATTCTTGATTCTTCTCTAGGTTAATTCAGATAGTTGGCAGCATCTCAGTTCTGGGTCGTAAGTAGGAACCATCCAAACAAGCGACAGCTGACTACCTGAGCAGTCCCGGAGGTCTTCTGGGTTCGTGGCAGTAGCAGGATCTCAGAGATCTCCTTTCAGCTCCTTGTCTGCGTCAGGCTGGAAGGAGGTGTGGCTTCACCCTTGGGAAGGAAAAACAGACTGCAGGCTCTGTCATGAGAGAGCAGTGACTGCAGGGAGCAGCGAGGGGTTTGGTCTCCAGCGGCTTCCACTAGGACGGCCACCAGTGCCACCATGGACTTAGCCCAGCGTGCTTCTCTGTCCCCTGGGCTCTGCTGGCCACTAGTTAAGGAAAGTTCTCATCCTCTCACTGCTCTCTCCACCCTGAGTTAGAGTCCTGCTCTCCTGTTGGGGCATAAGGAGAAGGTAATCAGACAGGAGACAGCCATCTGCGAAGTTATAGGGGCAATAAAACCAGACACAGAAGAACAGATAGGAGGGGATACTCTGGAAATTACGTGAGGGAACACTTGTGTGTACTAATTGGTAATAACTAATATTGATTCATTGCCTATGACATGCAGGCTCCTGAGACTCACCTAAAATTAGGTCAGCCCAAGTTTTCGTGCTGGTGCCAGAGCCTGGTCTTTCCGATCTACATCCCACATTTGTGATGACTATGCCCTATGCCTTTTTTAATATAAAAATATTTATTCGTAGGTATGTTTATTAACAAATGAGTGTTTTCATTCTAAAATGATGTCTTGCTCCCTGTGCTCCAGTCTCTGCTTTGATAAATTTCCTGATGCTGCAGCTCCCACAGCCCAAGCCCTCCTAGCTTCTGCAACAGCCTTTATCCCACAAGGGCCTGAAGTCCCTCCGACCCCACCCAATCCCTGAAGTTCTGCCCTGGGTGGCTGAGGACCCCTGATGGTGCCCAGTCCTCTCTGCTGTCATCCCCTGACTGTTGAACTTTTAGGCTGTTTCTAATTATTTATGTAAATAATAGTGCAAAGAACACCTTTCTTGCAGAAAAGTTTGCCTTCATTTGATAATATTTCTTTAAGCTATTTCTGGAAGTAGAATGACTGAGTCTGAGGGTATCAACACGTAAAAAATTTTCATACCTAGAGCCACACTGTTATGCAAGATCAGATCAGATCAGTCGCTCAGTCGTGTCCGACTTTGCCACCCCATGAATCGCAGCACGCCAGGCCTCCCTGTCCATCACCAACTCCCGGAGTTCACTGAGACTCACGTCCATCGAGTCAGTGATGCCATCCAGCCATCTCATCCTCTGTCATCCCCTTCTCCTCCTGCCCCCAATCCCTCCCAGCATCAGAGTCTTTTCCAATGAGTCAACTCTTCGCATGAGGTGGCCAAAGTACTGGAGTTTCAGCTTTAGCATCATTCCTTCCAAAGAAATCCCAGGGCTGATCTCCTTCAGAATGGACTGGTTGGATCTCCTTGCAGTCCATATACTGCACGCCATAGTGCAGGCAGCTGCGACGGGCACGCCATAGTGCGGCCGAGAGGAGCCACCCCAAGTCCGAGGTCAGGGGCAGAAGCCGGGAGGACCCCATGCCCGAAGGGCGGTGGCCAAGAGGAGTTACCCCATGTCCGAGGTCAGGGGCAGTGGCCGAGAGTACCAGACTGGGACGGTGCAGGAACTGCCCAGAGGAGCTACCCCACGTCTGAGGTCAGTGGGGGCGGCCGGGAGGAGCAACCCACGACAGAGGGCAGGGGCGACGACGAGAGGAGTTACCCCAAGCCCGAGGCCAGGGGCGACGGGCGGGAGGAGCTACCCCATGCCCCTAAGCCCGAGGCCAAGAGCGGCGATGGGGAGGAGCAACCGCACGACTGAGGCCAGGGGCGGTGGCCGGGAGGACCAACCCCATGTCCAAGGAGCCGTGGCTGCGCGGGTGCAGGAGGGCCTAGAGGACTATCCCACACTGAAGGTCAGGAAGGGCAGCAGTGAGGAGAAAACCCTCGTCCAAGGTAAGGAGCAATGGCTGTGCTGTGCTGGAGCAGCCGTGAAGAGATACCCCATGTCCAAGGTAAGAGAAACCCAAGTAAGATGGTAGGTATTGCAAGAGGGCATCAGAGGGCAAACACACTGAAACCATACTCACAGAAAACTAGTCAATCTAATCACACTAGGACCACAGCCTTGTCTAACTCAATGAAACTAAGCCATGCCTGTGGGGCAACCCAAGATGGGCGGGTCATGGTGGAGAGATCTGACAGAATGTGGTCCACTGGAGAAGGGAATGGCAAACCACTTCAGTATTCTTGCCTTGAGAACCCCATGAACAGTATGAAAAGGCAAAATGATAGGATGCTGAAAGAGAAACTCCCCAGGTCAGTAGGTGCCAAATATGCTACTGGAGATTAGTGGAGAAATAACTCCAGAAAGAATGAAGGGATGGAGCCAAAGCAAAAACAATACCCAGCTGTGGATGTGACTGGTGATAGAAGCAAGGTCCCATGCTGTAAAGAGCAATATTGCATAGGAACCTGGAATGTCAGGTCCATGAATCAAGGCAAATTGGAAGTGGTCAAACAAGAGATGGCAAGAGTGAACGTCGACATTCTAGGAATCAGCGAACTGAAATGGACTGGAATGGGTGAATTTAACTCAGATGACCATTATATCTACTACTGCGGGCAGGAATCCCTCAGAAGAAATGGAGTGGCCATCATGGTCAACAAAAGAGTCTGAAATGCAGTACTTGGATGCAATCTCAAAAATGACAGAATGATCTCTGTTCGTTTCCAAGGCAAACCATTCAATATCACAGTAATCCAAGTCTATGCCCCAACCAGTAACGCTGAAGAAGCTGAAGTTGAATGGTTCTATGAAGACCTACAAGACCTTTTAGAACTAACACCCAAAAAAGATGTCCTTTTCATTATAGGGGACTGGAATGCAAAAGTAGGAAGTCAAGAAACACCTGAAGTAACAGGCAAATTTGGCCTTGGAATACAGAATGAAGCAGGGCAAAGACTAATAGAGTTTTGCCAAGAGAATGCACTGGTCATAACAAACACCCTCTTCCAACAACACAAGAGAAGACTCTATACATGGAAATCACCAGATGGTCAACACTGAAATCAGATTGATTATATTCTTTGCAGCCAAAGATGGAGAAGCTCTATACAGTCAGCAAAAACAAGACCAGGGGCTGACTGTGGCTTAGACCATGAACTCCTTATTGCCAAATTCAGACTGAAATTGAAGAAAGTAGGGAAAACCACTAGACCATTCAGGTATGACCTAAATCAAATCCCTTATGATTATATAGTGGAAGTCAGAAATAGATTTAAGGGCCTAGATCTGATAGATAGAGTGCCTGATGAACTATGGAATGAGGTTCGTGACATTGTACAGGAGACAGGGATCAAGACCATTCCCATAGAAAAGAAATGCAAAAAAGCAAAATGGCTGTCTGAGGAGGCCTTACAAATAGCTGTTATGCAAAGAAACTACCAATTTATATTTAGACTCATGATATAGGAGAGTGCCATCCCTTCAATCTTGTCAGTTCTCAGTTGTCTTTTTTTTTTTTTTTTAAGCAGATCTTTATATTGAGAGGTTTTCTTTTGCTTCTGGTTGTAAATATCATGTGCTGGGAGGTAAAGAAAGAAAGCAAATGTTGATTATGTTTAATCCCTTTTTAGAAGGCAAAAGAGCATTTATCAACTACCCCTCCTGAGACCTGACTGAAATGATAGTAAAGATCCTTATTGATATAGCAACAGCTATTGATGAGAGCCTCAAGTGTTTCTGATTTTGCTCTACACTTCAGTTGCTCTAAGATTTTATAAATTATAATGTATATTATTCCAATAACCCTGAGGTGTGTACTATTGTATCCCTGTTTGAAGATAAGGAAACTGAAGCATAGATGTTATGTGTTTTGCCCAAGGTCAGAAATCTTGTTCATGGTAGACTGGGTTCCGATTCACTCTATGGGCTCAAGATGCCATACCTGGCCTCTCCTCAGTTCAGTTCAGTCCTTCAGTCCTGTCTGACTCTTTGCAACCCCATGGACTGCAGCATTCCAGGCTTCCATGTTCATCACTAACTTCCAGAGCTTGCTCAAACTCATGTCCATCGAGTCGGTGATACCATCCAACCATCTCATCCTCTGTTGTCCCCTTCTCCTCCCTCCTTCAATCTTTCCTAGCATCAGGGTCTTTTCCAATGAGTCAGTTCTTTGCATCAGGTAGTCAAAGTATTAGAGCTTCAGCTTCAGCATAAGTTCTTCCAATAAATATTCAGGACTGATTTCCTTTAGGATTGACTGATGTGAACTCCTTGCAGTCCAAGGGACTCTCAAGAGTCTTCTCCAGCACCATCGCTTGAAAGAATCAATTCTTCAGCACTCAGCCTTCTTTATTGTCCAATGCTCACAGCCATACATGACTACTGGAAAAACCATAGCTTTGACTCAACGGACCTTTGTTGGCAAAGTAATGTCTCTGCCTTTCAATATGCTGTCTATGTTGGTCATAGCTTTTCTTCCAAGAAGCAAACGTCTTTTAATTTCATGGGTGCAGTCACCATCTGCAGTGATTTTGGAGCCCAGGAAATTAAAGTCTGTCACCGTTTCCATTGTTTCCCCATCTATTTGCCATGAAGTGATGAGGCCGGATGCCACGATCTTAGTTTTTTGAACATTGAGTTTTAAGCCAGCTTTTTCACTCTCCTCTTTGACTCTCATCAAGAGGTTCTTTAGTTCTTCTTTGCTTTCAGCCATAAGGGTGGTGTTATCTGCATATTTAAGGTTATTGATATTTCTCCCGGTAATCTTGATTCCATCTTGTACTTCATCCAGCCTGGCATTTCTCATGATGTACTCTCCATATAAGTTAAATAAGCAGGGTGACAATATACAGCCTTGATGTACTCCTTTCCCAGTTTGGAACCAGTCTGTTGTTCCATGTCCAGATCTAGCTGTTGCTTCCTGACTTGCATACAGATTTCTCAGGAGGCAGGTCAGGTGGTTTGGTATTCCCATCTCTTGAAGAATTTTCCAGTTTGTTGTGATCCACACAGTCAAAGGCTTTAGTGTAGTCAATGAAGCAGAAGTAGATGTTTTCTGGAATTCTCTTGCTTTTTCTATGATCCAATGAATGTTGTCAGTTTGATCTCTGGTTCCTCTGCCTTTTCTAAATCCAGCTTGGACATCCGAATTTTCTCTGTTCACATACTGTTGAGGCCTAGCTTGGAGAATTTTGAGCATTACCTTGCTAGTGTGTGAGATGAGTGTAATTGTGTGGTAGTTTGAACAGTCTTTGACATTGCCTTTCTTTCTGATTGGAATGAAAACTGACCTTTTCCAATCCTGTAGCCACTGCTGAACTTTCCAAATTTGCTGGCATACTGAGTGCAGCACTTTGACAGCATCATCTTTTAGGATTTGAAATAGCTCAGCTGGAATTCCATCACCTCCACTAGCTTTGTTTCTAGTGATGCTTCCTAAGGCCCACTTGACTTCACATTCCAAGATGTCTGGCTCTAGGTGAGTGACCACACCATTATGGACATCTGGGTCATTAAGAACTTTTTTGTATAGTTCTTCTGTGTGTTCTAGGCCAAAGGACTAGAGCACCCCCCAAATGCCCTTCCTTCTCGGTTATCCAGTCACATCTCAGGAGCCCACATCCTGAGCTGAGCCCACCTGAGCAGGTGTCACCCTCCCTCTGCTCTGTTTAGGGGCCCTGGGGGACGGGAGGAAGCCCTCAGACTCACCTGCCTCCACATCCAGGCTCTGCCCCTGCTTAACCTGCTGCCTCAGACCCTGACCTCACCTCTCTGAGCTTCCATTTCCCTTCTTCTGTCAATTAGTGGCAATCATCCTTTTCTCAGACATTCATCCTGAGGATGGGGAGTTAGGCGGAGTCTTAACCCCCTGCTTACCCAGGAGTCTTCCTCTGCCTGAGTGTGAACAAGATCCAGTTGTTCTCAGCTCTGCAGATGCAGCCACCAGCTGTGCATCTCTTCAATAAACCGCACACACCCTCTGGGCCCAGATATACACCAGGAAGCAAAAGGGAAAGTGAAAGCCCTCATGTCTGAGTCACTCAGGCCCTGCCCACCTACAGGGCCCCACCCTGGGCTATTGCCACCTCCCTGTTGACCCCTTAAAAAAACAAGCTCAGCTCTGACAAGCCAGGTCCCTCTTGGCTCAGCACATCCTACCCTGGATCTGTGAAGGAAGACCTGCCACCAACAGTGTGAGGCCCTTGGCAAATCACTCTCCCACCCCGTGGGCTTCTTCCCAGCCCCTCCCTCTCTCCCCCTTTCCCATGTGATACCTGCCTGACTTGCTGATGTTGCTGTGGCCAGTGGGGTAAAGGTTGCTGTCCAGGTCTTTGATCTAGAAGAGGAGGGCTGGATGCTTACCCCATACCTCACACCACTCCCCACACCAGTACCCACCACTGAGCTCTGGAGCAAGGCCAAGGCTGGGCAAGGAGCCTGGAGTTAGGGTCAGTCCTGCTTCACTATCAGCAGGCTTTTCCAGATACAGGGAAAGCAGGACCTGGGGGTATAGTGGAGAAGGGGTTGGGAAGGGAACAAGTTGCAGTCAGCAAAGGAGAAGTAATGAGTTAGACTTGCAGACAAACTCAGAACCTCAGCCCTGAAAGAATCTTACATCTGGTGTCTCTGCCCATGTGCACTTCTATCAAAGGTCACAGTGGACATCAGTTCAGACAGCTTTACCTTAGGTAAATAGAGAAAAGCTTTTCTAATTTTTTATGTTTAACAGGTAATGTAAGTCAAGAGTGGGTTTAGCAGCCTTAGGAGACAGAGGAGCTAAGCAGCAGAGGCTGAGCATGGTGCAGCCACAGGCAGGAGGGCCGGCTGGGACTACACGTGGTTTGGAAGCAGGGCTGTGACAGAACAAGTCTCTTATCACCGATTGTCACTGACAGGGAGATGGGGCCCAGCCCAGCTCATCACTCATCTGAGTGTAAACACTTGGTAGATATTCTGTGCAAGCAACACAACTTGCTGAAAAGAAGCAGCTTTAGTGTAAATACTGACCCCTGCAACTTAGCACAACACTGCTTAGCTAGGATTAAGCCCCAGGAACAAGCCAACAGGAGGTTGTGTGCAGCTGGTGTGAAGGCGGCTCTGTGAATTGCAAGGTACCTTTGAGACATGGGAGCAGCAGCTTAAAACCACCCAGTGCCAGGGCCTGCAGAGAAACTAGAAACCACACCAGAGGCCCTGCTGGGAGGGACTCAGGTCCTGGGTGGTGGGCACGTGCGTGCGGCACAGACCCCTGCCCGTCTCTCCCAACGTGGGACAGGACAGCAGGTGGCGACAGAGAGCCGCATGACCTGGGCTCCAGGAAGGCAGGTACACTGGCCCGGACCCAGGACAGCTGTGCTACAGAAACACCACGTGCTTGCTTCACTTCCTCCCGGGACAGGACACCTTGTGTCCTCCCGACCAATCAGCTCAACCTGGATGCAGGAAAGAGGCTGGAAGCACACAGAGGCCCCTCCCCGGACAGTCCTGCCCAGGCAGGGGACGTGGCCATGTTCCTGGACCCTGGGCCCAGCTTCCTCCTGTTCTCGGTGGGGCTGATACCACCTGCTCTCAGAGGTGCAGTGAGGATCCGATGAGGATCCAGGTGACAGTGCCGTCACAGCGATGGCCCAGCCCAGGCTCCACAGGAGTGAATTTCCCCGCAGGGAAGAGGAACAGGGAGTGGGATCCCAGTGAAGACTGGTATCAGGGGAGCAATATTCCTGGAGGTCGGGTCCCTACTGAACTTCCCTGTTGCCTGCACATATATAACACACATGCAGAGTACTGAGAAAGGGGCTGAACAAAGCAGGAGAAGCACTGGCATCGCGCTGGGGCCCTTCACCACTGACATCCCTGTGAGTTGCACCAGGTGGAGGGGATTCGTGTTTGTCTCCAGCTGGGGAAGTGAGCGGTGCACTTACTGTCGTGTGAGGGGTGCTTGGACCCAGAACAGGGTGAGGAGAGTCCTTTCTGTTGGTCTGAGAAGAGGGCACACGTGCATCTAGGAAGCACTCTATCTGGAGCCTGTTGACCTAAGACTTTATCCCCAGGGTTCAGGGTCCCTGTTACCCATTCATCTTCCTCATCCTTCAGCCTGACCTACTGGTCCAGAAACATAGTACCTGGACCCAGGCTATTCTGCTTTCTGAGAATTTGACACTGGGATTCCTGGTGCCTGGACCTAAGGCCCCTGCTGGCAGGGGCCTCAGGGGACAGACCGTGAGCTCCTGCAGGGAGACCTGTCCTGCTTCCTGTACTTCCTGAACTGTGTGAGTTTGGGGGTTTCTTTCCTTTCTCTGACCTGCCCTGCTTCCCCCAGCACCCTCTTCTGTGCTCACTTAGTCAGACTCACTTTCTGTTGCTCAGAACCACAGGGATCTCACCTGACACAGGGGTCACTGTGGAAATGCATCCACCACACATTGAGCTCAGTGGAGTCCAGCTCTAAGGGTTCAGGGAGACATGGGGGTGGACACTGAATGGATCTGTATCCAGTGCCTGAAACCTGCCCAGAAGTCTGTGCAGGATGGGAATTCTCCAGGAACTGATGAAGAAATGAACTCCTATTTCTGAAGGTCAGGCAGGCAATGGCCATGACTGCTGATGGTTCGATCCCTGAGTTGATCCTTGCCCAGATGCCCTGGAGAAAGAAATGGCAACCCACTCCAGTATTATTTCCTGGAAAGTCCCATGGATGGGAGAGGCTGCAGGCTACGCTCCATAGGGTCACGAAGAATCAGACATGACTGAGCGACTTCACTTTGCTTTTTTCCTTGCTGACATCTTCAGGAAGGAATGGAAGGGCCAGTTGAAGCCTCACGGTAACACTGGATGAGAGGGAGTCAGAGTCAGAGGCACTGAAGAAAGTCTTCCAAGGGAGGTTTGGACAAAAGTGGGGAGAGGGCTCTGCAGCACGTGGGGAGGGTCTTAGGAGACGTCCTGGGATCATTTCCAGGTCCCAGGTCTCTGGCTTCCTGCCCTGGGCTCCAGGCATTGGAGCCAGTTAGGTGCTCACATGCTCCACACATGGAAACACAGAGAGTTGGTGCCCTGTGGAGCAGGCCCATGGGGATGAGAGCCACACCCAGATGCTGCCCTTTCCTCCCTGGAGAGGAGGAGACTGAGGCATCTTATGAAGGCTCCTCAGAAGGTCCTGGCAGGTGCAATCCCAGATGGGTGACCAGGTCAGGACATGGCCTTGGATGGACTTTCCCTCCATCCCTGCTCCCATCCACCAGCCCCTCAGTCTTACCCCTAGGGATGGAGTGAGCCTGGCTTCCAGCTCTGCCCTCAGGGGCCCCCAGGCTCTTGCACACCGCTTTGGTCTGCAGTTAAGGTTTGGCATCTGTGCTCAGAGTCATGTGCAGCGAGAGAAAAGCTGGAGGCAGGTACTGCAAAGGTCAATATACTTAAGGGTCATTCTAGCCCTGTGTGGGAAATAGATGAGTGGGGCAGGGCAGTGCCCCAAGGTAAACACAGGAAGGTGGTTCTGGAAGCTCCTGCAGGAGCCGTGGTAAAACATGAAGGCACCTGGGTGAGGTGTGTGTTGTCTCTCTCTCACCTCTGCTTATGGCTGACCCTCTCTCACACCTGCACTCAAGCCCTCTGCTCTCAATCATGCTTGGGTGCCCCGTGTCCATCCTGGTCCCAGGGCTGGAGGAGGAGCATGCCCGAGCTCAGCTCAAGTCAGATGATACGGGTATCCCCAGGCATCCCACGGGGCCTGTGGCGATCCAGGGTCTGAGGGAAACGATTGGATGGGAGCCCAGCAGGCAGGCAGGAGGAGCCATGGAGGACGGGCTCCCTGAGACCCTGGGAGACAGGCTCCCGGGGAAGGAGGTCAGCCATCTGGAGCCCAGCTTAGCCCCTCAGTCAATGCAAGGAAGCCTCAGTGAATCAGCTCGTATTTATTGAACCAGAGTCTAGAAAACACAAGGTGGAGAGAACCAGAGCCACCTGAAATATCGTATCCAGCCTCACCCCCAGCTGAAGAAGAAACCGAGGGTCAGAGAGTCGTGTCTGTTGGCCCCAGGCTGTTTCATCTCCTGACACACCGAAAGTTCCTTGACCTGTTTCCGCCTCCTTGTTTCATCCTTCTTTCTTTCTTTCTTTTAATCAACCTCTGTTCCTCCTCCGCATTTGGATTTTCATGAAACGTCACTGGTGTCTCGGTGCACTCTGGCCCTAAAGAGCTCCTGGCAGCGTGTCAGGTGTTCCATCCACTGTGCTGTCACACCGCTGCTGCCACAGCCTCACCACCACTGTCGTCAAGAGCCACTGCCTGAAGGTCTACACAGACCATTCTCCATGCAGACGTCCAGACGGCCAGCGGGTACGTGGAAACACACTCAGCGTCACTAGTTATTAGAGAAATGCAATCAAACTACAATAAGTTATCTCCCCTACAGCGATCACAGGGCCATCCCCTACATCTACAATGCTCGGAGGCTGTGGAGAAAAGGGAACCCTCCTACACTGTTGGCGGGAATGTAAATTGGTGCAGCCACTATGGAAGGCCATGTGGAGTTTTCTTAAACAACTAACAATAGAGCTACCTTATGATTTAGCAATCCCACTTCTGGACATATTTCTACAAAAAAATTAAAGCTCTAATTTGAAAAGATACACATACCCTGATGTTCATAGCAGTACTTAACGGCCAAGACACAATATTAACCTAAATGTCTGTTGACAGATTAATGAGTAAAGCAAATGTGGTACATGTATACACTCCATGAATCCTACTCAGCCATAAAGAAGAATGAAGTAATAGTATCTTTAACAATATGTATGGATCTAGAGAGTATCATACTGAGTGAAGTAAGTCAGACAAATATGTGATACTAACTTATATGTAGAATCCAGAAAATAATACAAATGACCAAATGAATAGAAACAGACTCATAGACATAGAAAACAAACTTTTTACCAAAGTTTTGGGGGGATAGAAAAATTAGGAGATGGGATTAACAGATACACACCAATAAACTAGGGACTGCCTGCTGTAGTAGCAAAGGGACAGTATTCAATATCTTGTAATAAACTATGACGTAATGGAATAAAAAAGAATATAGATATACACATGCTCAGATGTTCTGTTCTGTCTGACTCTTTGCAACCCCATGGACTGTAACATGCCAGGCTCCACTGTCTATGGGATTTCCCAGACAAGAATATTGGAGTGGGGTGTCATTTCAACCTCCAGAGAATCCCTACCCAGGAATCAAACCTGTGTCTCTTGCTTAGCAGACACATTCTTTACCACTAGCGCCACCTGGAAAGCCCACATAAATACGTAGATATCTGTATAATGGAAGCACTTTGCTGTATACCTGAAATTAACAGGATATTGTAAATCAATTATCCTTCAATAAAACAAACAAACGAAAGAAGTCACTGCCTAAGAAACATACATCAGCTAGGGCCAAAGGTGAGTTGATGTTGGAGGAGAGGTCTAGAGACCACCACCAGGGGAAGACTCTTCTTGCTGGGACATCACAGCCTGTGGAGGGCGATAGAGGAGCCCCTGCTACTTCTGGATCCCAACAATCCTGACTGACGTTCTCCCATTTTCAACGAGTTCGTATACCTGGCCTCTCATTGCTAGTTCGCCTGCCTCTCCCTTTATTCTGCCTCCAGTGTCATCTTTAGTCCAAAGTAAGTGGTTTCTGATGGGAGTGGAGTTTGGGGGAGAATGCGTACGTGTATATGAATAGCTGAGTCCCATTGCTGTTCACCTGAAACTATCACAACATTGTTAATCAGCTATACTCCAATACAAAATAAAACATTCTTGGTATGAAAAAAGTGGTTTCTCCCCACCTCTCATTCTCTGGTCCCCCCTCCTCCCTTAATCCAGGCTCCAGGCCCCTTCCTTCTCTCTCCTCATCTATCACCTACATCCATCCCTTCCCTGCTGTGCTCAACTAATGCCAAATTCCTAACACCCAGCTTCATTAATGTGGTCTCCCTCTCTTCCCTCTAACTAGGTACCTCTGCACTTTAGCCCCTCACATGTCCCTGGACCCCGCACTGCTCTGGGGGTGGCTAAATCAGGTCCTCTTGCAGACGCTTGTAGATCTGGGTGAGCTCCTCCAGCTTCCTCTCCAGCTCCCGGGCCCGCTGCTGCAGGTTTTCAGCTGATGCTGCCTTTGCACCACCGTGCAGGTGCATTGACTCCTTCACCAAGCAGCCCACATCCACCAGAAGGAAAACCCCTGAAGTGGCCAAACCCACGATCTGGCCTCCTTTGGTAATTGTTAAAGCCGGGGCTTTGAAACCTGCCTCTTTCTTTTGGATGGATGAAGATGATAATATCAGAAAGCTCATGAAGACGTTTGCTGCAGAGTCAGAAAAGGCTTTGCCTGTCTGCATGTCATGGACGTGCATTTCGATGCATTGTACAGCTTTTGTGACTTTCTCTGTTGTGGGGTTGCTCTTGAGTATCTCTAGGAGAACCTTCCATTTCTTGATGAGAGTTGACATCATGCGACTGGCTATGGTTTCTACTGAAGACCTCTTTATATGTTCCAGGATACTGGTGGACACACTGGTCACAGTACCTACTGCTCCCAGACCTGTCACAGTGGCCAAGAACACCACACTGGACCCCATTGTCACGAGTGCCAGAGCCAGGCCAACGATAGTCAGAATACCAGACACAGCACCGGTGCTGTGGGCCATCATGTTGGAGATGGTACATCCCTTATGGACCTTCTCAGCCTTGTCTGCGAGCTCGTGGAACTTGCTTATGCACTCCTCCAGCTGCCGTTTCACCTGAGGAAACTGATTCAGAAACCTCCTCCTGTCCAGCTGCGCTTTGGAGAGTCTTTCTTTGTCGTCCTCAACCAAGGCTCTTTTCAATTCGTTCAGATAATTGTGTAGTTCATCCACATCTTCCCTGTAACGACGAAGGTCAAGGGATTAGAAAGGCAGTTTGCTTGTCTGTAAAATTGACTCCATAATATCTATTCTGCATAAATACAGATATGTTACTATAAATCATTAGAAAAGAATTTTATAAATGTAAACTTTTCTCTTTCAACCTTAAACATGTTTGATATTTTATAGATGCTCCATCTTGAAATAGCTAAACTTGGAATAGGTAAATGAGGTCACCAGTGGATACTGGCAACTTAAGAGAGGTATTTGAGAGAATTCCCAGGTGGTTCAGAGGTTTCAACTCTGCATTCCTGCTGTCGGCCTTAACTCAATCCCTGGTTGGGGAATGAGGATCCCACAGGCTATATGGCTCAGCCACAGAAAAGGTGTGTGGTAAAGACGTCTCACAGGGGGTCAACACCACCACTTTGAAAGAGTTTTTGGAGTGGGAACTCCACAGATAAACAAAGACAAGTAGGACTGGAGGACAAAACCTTCATTCAAGGGCCTCAGTGTGTAGTGAGAAGTCTCCCTGCCCTTTGCCCTTGGCTACTGGGAAGTGGTCCCTAAGCCCCTAGAATTCTGGCTGATAGGAGTGTCCTTGCCTGCCTGGGCCTTTGGCCACTGGTCAGTCTGAGAAGGTGACAAGTGACCTAGGTTCACTGGGTCCCATGGTATCAATTCTGCCATCTGGTAGAGCTGGACACTAGGGCACAAGTCTGACTTCCAGGAGGGGCTGGAGATGACAGGTCAGGGTAATTTGGCTTGTAAGCAAGTAAGTGTTTCTGATAGGCAGTACTCTGTGCATCTTATCACACACCGAATCCAGGTCAGTAACGTGTCCTGAGGACTATGGAAGCTTCGTATATGAAACCTGCCCAGACTCTGCCCTGTGGCTGGTGGGAACTTTTATCCTTCCCTGTAGTAAACTGTAGGAGAAGGTGATGGCACCCCACTCCAGTACTCTTGCCTGGAAAATCATATGGATGGAGGAGCCTGGTAGGCTGCAGTCCATTGGGTTGCGAAGAGTCAGACACGACTGAGCGACTTCCCTTTCACTTTTCACTTTCATGCATTGGAGAAGGAAATGGCAACCCACTCCTGTGTTCTTGCCTGGAGAATCCCAGGTACGGCAGAGCCTGGTGGGCTGCTGTCTATGAGGTCACACAGAGTTGGACATGACTGAAGTGACTTAGCAGCAGCAGCAGCAGTAGTAAACAGTACCTGGGATCCTGAAGCTTTCAGTGAGTCCTGTCCATTCTATAGGGAATTCTTGAACCTAAGAGTTGTTTTGGGGATCCCCTAAATTTGCCATTGAAGTCAAAGTAAGGGCAGTCCTGGGCACTGTGCCCTTATATTTTGCAGATTGGCTGTCTCTATGACTTAGAATTTTTTAAACCCCAAAAGTCAGAGCTAGAAGACACCTTATAAACATTTGGTCTGCCATCTGCTGTCTGCTAAGCATTGTGCCCTTGACCTTCTCAGCAGAAGGTCACTGGGTCCACCTACTGCCCCAGTGGACAGGGGAGCAGGTGTTGTGCTATGAGCACTGGTTTCCCTAGGACTCTCCAGCTCACCTCACTGACTTCTGACCAATCACCCAGCACCCTCAACCGCTCAGGGGTCACCAATCTAACTCACAATTTACCTGGTGACAGCTTCACCTGCCTGCACCCCAAGGCCATGTGGAACTTTGTGGAACCTCTGAAGATTCAAGGGACTTGAGGAAATATCCATCTGAATGGCTGAGCCTGAGGAGACCAGCACTTGCAAGGCTGGTGGAGGAAGCGTTTTCCTCTTGGGTGGGGATGTGTGAGGATCCTCAGAATCCCTCAAATGTCACACAATCACAGCCACCTACTGTGACCCTGGAGGGCTCCCTGAGCCACATGGCCATCCCACTGTCAGGGGGACTCCACGTAGATTAGAAGAGGGTCCCCAGTGGAGTGAGAAGCCAGGTCCCAGGCAGGGTGTGCAGACACAGTCACCCAGGGCCCTCTAGTCCAGCATGAGGGGATTCCAACAGGGAGGGAAGAAATGTCCCCCTCTCCCACTCAGGGGACCTCTGCAAGGGTCACAGTCCCTTCAGTTCTGTGTCCTTAGGGCCCACTGTCTTCACTCTAGTCCTGGTCCTGCTGCCCAAGCCTGCCTCCTAGCCCTCCAACCTGGACCCTTTGCTCCACCCTGACCCCTGGGTCTGACCCTGGTGCAGGCCTCCCTGGTCCTTTGGACAAGATGATTGCACTTGGTTCCCCACCTCTGACCCTGCAGTTCACTCTGAGGCCATCACCATAATCCATCAGACTGAATTGCTATTCCCATTGGACACAGGACAGATCTGAGATTCAAAGTCTTAAGCCACAGGCCCAGGAGTTGGGCACGGCTAGATCCAGGATCCCACCAGCTCCTCCAGTTCCTCTCTAGCCTCTCTCCCTTATGGGCCAGCAGGAGCCTGCAGGGTTGGTACAGCTCCTAACATGGGGAATAGAAAGACTGTAGGCAGAAGCCCAGGACACAAATGGTGGTGTCAGGGTTTCCCCACTTGTCCCAAAGGAAATTCTGCTTGGGTCTCCTCACCAGAAAGAAGACCCTTGACCCTGTCTCATCCGAACAAGCTTTGAAAATGTTACTATTGACTGAGTACTTACTCTGTGTCAGTCATTATGGGAAGCACTTTACATGCATGATCTCAGTGCACTCACAGTAAAAATGAAAAGATGGAGAAACCAAACCAGAGAGTAGTTCAGTAACTTGTCCAAGGTCACATAACCTGCCCCTTCCTTGCAGGTTTCGTCTCTTCTCAACCCACGATCATTCACTGTCAGCAAATGACATGGAGGAAACATTCCTGATGGGATCTTGAGAAGGAACATCCCTGTCTCCAACAGTAGGGTCCTGCCTGGAGGAGGCGTTACTCCAGGAGGAAGCTAGCCTGGTGCTGGGGGACGTGGGTGACCTTCCTGGTGCACCTGTGCAGGTTACCTGGACAAACTGGCCTCAGCCTTAATTCTCTCCAGGAATTCATTCAGCAGGAGTAGCAGTTCCTCTCTGCTCAGTATGTCCCAGAGACACTGAACGACCTCCTCAAAAAAGTTCTCAATATCTAGGTGAAAGAAAAGGGAATAAGTTTAGAAGAATGTGTGGTGGGACATAAATGTTATTGAGTATAAAATAGTTAAAATTGATCTTGCTGAGCAGCAATCACATGAGGAACTCTTGGTGAGGTCACCTAGGGTTATGGATGGACTGTCCCCCCTCCCCCCCCAATTTGTGTTGAAGAGTTAACCCCCTGGTGACCTTTCTGAAGATAGGGATTGTAAGGAGGTTAGGTGAAATGACATCCTACGTGGGATTCCCAGGTAAATTGAGGTCATAGTGGGATTCCCAGGGAGTTCTAGTGGTAAAGAACCTGCCCACCAATGCGGGAGATGTAAGAGAGGCGGTTTTGATCCCTGAGTCAGGAAGATCCCTTGAAGGAGGGCATGGCAAGCCACTCCAATATTCTTGTTTGGAGAATCCCACGGATAGAAGAGTCTGGCAGGCTGCAGTCCATGCGGTTGCAAAGAGTTGGACATGACTGAGCAACTGAACACACACAGACAAAGAGAAGAAACACCAAGTGTGATTTGTTAGTTACCCTTTCCAGAATAGATGGGCAGCACTCTATAAATGAATGCTTTCATGTTTGGGCAGGGAAACAATTGAATACTCACGTTAAATGGGATAAATAATGTAATGACTACAAATAGCCTCAGATCACTACAGATTAGTCCTCAATGAGTTATCAAAATCCCTGAGTGATTTCAGAGATCTGGAGGTTATGGAATTGTAGGTAAGATTGCTGGCCAGGTTATATATGTTTGTGTGGGCTGGGACTTGATATCAAATGTGTTTCTTGATAAATCTGCACAAAGAAGCATTATCCTTATTTCACAGAAGAGAAACTCAGACAGCACAATGGACAGCCCAAGGCCACAGAGCTGAAACCTCTGAGGTTGAATCCAAGGTCAAGTGTCAGACATTTCTTGGACAAGACTTTGAATCCTCCTTCCATTTAAAACTCCTGTGATTTGTTCATTCTACTCTATAGCACACAAGGGGAATTCATTGCAACTCATTTTTGGTGGTGAGCATGCAGTAGTGTATATAGAAGTAGAAATATAATGTTGTACACACGAAACTTAGAAAACATTAGAAACCCATGTTACCTAATTTTAAAAAAGACTCTAGGACCACATGCCATTGAGCAAAACTACCATGTGAGAGGATTCCTGCTTCTGACCACAGACTCTAGGAGGGGCAAGGGAGGGGATCCACCAGGTGGAGCAGGGGTGGAGCCAGATGTGATCCTTATCACCCCTCCCCTGCAGGTGGGAGGTGGCAAAGGCCAGACTGGGGTTCAGTGCAGGGTCCACTGACCCTTGCAGAGAGGCTGGGCTGGTGGCTGGGAAGAGCCGGAGGAAACAGCTTCTGTGGTGATGCCCCAGGGTCTGGGAGCAGGAGGAGGCTTGGGCCAAGGGAGAGAGCAGGAGAAGTCCAATGATGCTGGAGGACCTCCTCTCCCAGGCCTGCCTGGCCTTGGGGACTGCCATCTGTGGTCCATGCTCAGCGTGTGCTCTCCTGGCCACTGTACTGAGTCACTTGCTGGGTGGTGGGAGAGGCAGGAAGTCAGCACCTTGGTCATGGCTCCCTGAGGAGAGGGCCAGGAAGGAGGCTGTGGGCAGACCCCAGGGTGAGGGGAATCTCCTGGTCTCTCTTGGAAGCTCAAGGATGTTTATCCATCCTTTCATGGTTCTTGATTCCTCTGTAGTTTAACTAGCCTGGAAATACCACCTTCAATTCTGGGTCACAAGCAGGAACCTTCCAGAGAAGAGAGAGCTGACTACCTGAGCAGTGTCCAAAGTTTTCTGAGCTCATGGTGGCAGCAGGGGTTTCCAGAGATCTCCCTTCACTCCTTGTTTGTGTCAGGCTGGAAGGAGGTGTGGCCTCACCCTTGGGGAAGAGAAAACAGACTGTGGGCTACATCACGAGTGAGCAGCGGCTGCAGGGAGCAGCGAGGGGGAGCCCTCTGGTGGGTTCCCCTGGGACGGCCACCAATGCCACCAGGGACTTAACCCTCTGCGTTTCCCTGTCCCCTGGGCTCTGCTGGCTGTTAGTTAAGAAAAGTCACTCACCTCCTACAGCTCCTTCCAAGCTGAGTCAGAGTCCTGCTCTCCTGTTGGGGCACAGGGAGAAGGTAATCAGACAGGAGACAGCCATCTGTGAAGTTATAGGAGCAGTAAAACCAGAGACAGAACACATAGAAAGGAGCATAGAAAGGAATACTCTGGGAACTATGTGAGGTCGGGACACCTGTGTCACTAATTGGTAGTAACTACTATTGATTCAGTGTCTGTGATGTGCAGGCTCCTGAAACTCACCTAAACATGGGTCAGCCCAAGACTTCATGCTGGTGCAGAGTCTGGACTTGAACCCAAGTCTTTCTGATTCAAATAGCAGGTTAATGATAACTATGCTGTACTCTCAACAATATACAAATATACTAACCTGGGGATATATGTTAATTGGTAAATGACTCTTTTTATTCCAAAATGATGTCTTGCTCCCTGTGCCTGAATCTCTGCCTTGATAAAGTTTCTGGTGCTGCAGCTCCCACAGCCCACATCCTCCTTCCTTCTCCACAAGCCTTTCTCCCACAAGCCCCCTCCCTGCAGCCCTGCCCTGGGCAGCTGAGGACCTGGATGGTGCCCAGTCCTCTCTGCGGTCCTCCCCTGACTGTTGCACTTTGGGGTGTTTCTAATTGTCTGTGTAAATAATAGTGTAAAGAACACTCTTCTTGTATGAAACTTTGCCTGTACTTGAGACTGTGTCCTTAAGCTGTTTCTGGAAGTAGAATGATTTGGTCAGGGCTCTAAACATTTTAAATATTTTCATACCTAGAGTCACTCTGTTGTGCCAAAAAATTGCACCAATTGATTACAGTTATATTCATATATGACGGTGTCAATTCTTTTAATCTTGCCAATTCTCAGAAGTCTCTACTTCAAAATTGAGAGACAATTTTTTAATTCTGTTTGGGATTACATTGTCTTGGTAGATGATGGAAGAAAGCAAATGTTGATTACATTCAGCAGTATTGTAAGAAGACAAAAGTGCATTTATCAGCTCCTCCTCCTGAGACCTGACCGAAATGATAGGAAACGTGCTTACAGTTGTAATAATGGCTACTGATAGGAGGCGTCTCTGTGCTTGTGGTCTTCGTTCTGTACGGATAGTTGATCTAAGACTTCACTGAATATAATTTGGATTATTCCAGTAACCCCTGAGATATGTACACCAACTCCCCTCCTTTTTTCATAGATGTTATGTGACTTGCCCAAGGTCAGAAATCTTGTCCATGACAGACTAGGTTTCAACCCACTTACTGGGCTCAAGAGCCCATATCTCGCCTCTCGGTGCTCTGCTGCTAATATAAAGCCAGGAATGTGGGCAACAGGAGCCCAGAGTCTTCAGCAATAGTTTGAAGACTGAGTGGATGAAGAAGTGACTGCTGAATAAAGAGGAGTGGAGGAAAGAAATGGAGAGAAGGTGTACAGGCTAGAGGAATGCTTGCTTAGAGCAAAATGAGAGTGACACAGAGGAGAAAGCAGGGGATAGTCCCAGCAACCCACATCCCATCACATATTCACCCAACTCCACACCAGATGGAGGAAAATCTTAATTCAGAGACTCCAGAAAAAATATTTCTGTATTCTGGAATTTAGGGGTCCTCAGGCAAGCACTCTACAGGGCAGCTTACCAGTCAACTCTACTCCCTCTTAAATATGAATGGGTCATCCAGGATTAGATACATGGAAACGATGATAATGTGGAAAAGATGACTTAGACAAACAGATGAGAAATGACACCAGAAGAGATGGATGGACAATTCTGAAAGAAGAAAATAATTTTTAAAACTTGAACCCAGGTCGTTAAGTCAATTAGAAAGGATTTTTATTCATAAAATGAGATGCACTGAGAAGTGGGAAAAATTGAAACAGACAAAAAAAAATCTTGGAAATTAATAAGTGTTTACCAAATAAGTCTAAAGAAAGATTGGAAAAGAAGGTCAAAAAAAGCTTCTAGAAATTTTTTTTAAATGACAGAAGAAATGGAGCTAAATGGCAAATAGAAATGTTGCTATTCACAATTGTTCCTTAGCAAGTTACTTGAGAGTGAGGTGCAAAGGAAAGAAATGTGTGTGTGTGTGTGTGATGATGCAAAGGATAACCAAGAGAAAGAAAGATTCCTGAATGTGATCCAGGAATCAGGAACATCAACCCAGAGAGAAGGGAATCCAAGGATCACAGCTGGGCACACGGCAGATCTAGAGAGAAACCAGTTCAGAATGGGGTAAAAAGTCCAGAGTCTGTGGGGACAGGGGACTCGGTATCATATGAGGCACAGGTGCAAAGAAATGGAGGAAATTTGAAGATAGACAGTGCAAGGGGTGAAAACAAAGGCAATTCCAAACATCAGGAAAAACTGAAGCTATGCCAAAATGTATGTGCAAATACATAGTATTAATACAAGTTACTCAAGAGAAAATATTTAAAACATCACAAAAATGTAAATTCTCTTCTTTGACTTTTAACTTTTAGAACAAAGCATTTAAATTGAGAACTAAATTTATTTGCTGTCAATCAATATAAACATTAAATCACACTTCTAGAAGTTGGGAGCTGAAGCACTGAAGGGAGAAAGAGAAAGTCTCATTTTACACAGTGGGGAATCAGAAACACCAGTTGAACCTGAGGGCCTAAGAAACAATGGCACAAATAAAGTGCATATAACCACAAAGTTTTCTAAGAGAAGATGTAAGATTAGTGATATAATGATATTAGGAGAAGTAAGAGATGGATATAAGAAAAAGTATAAGAATAACTGAAAACATTATCTTCCCTGGTAAGAAGTAAGTTAATACTATCAAACTTTCTAAATTAGGAAAAGAAAAATATGATACTTAATGTTTATTAGCTATCCTGGTTGACGGCTTCCCACTTTGCGCCAGGCAGCATTCTAAGTGCTTCTCAAGCATTCACTTATATTTATTTCTCTGAATGACCCTGTAAGTAAGGAAATTATCTAAGGATATTGCTAAAGCAAACAACTGAAAGTGCTTTTTACTATGAACAGTGTGCAGAACCCTCTGTATAAACAGATTTGTTTTAAACATATGCATTTAGCATTTTGGATTTTTTTAATTTTATAAAAGCAGAAGTCACTTCATAGTAGTTAGTAACCCATGAGAATGGGTTGATTTCTGGCGCCACCACATAAGCTGGTGGAAGCAATTGGATTAAGAGACAATAAGAAGTAAGCCGACACCCGATGTGACAACTGTCAGTTTGGCAGACATGTGTGTGATGATGAAGCCAAGCTCTCAGGAAAAGGAGGGATGACCATACACGTAAACCAGGACAATCACAGTGCCCTGTGGCCTTAAACAGATCCATCATCTAGCAGCACCTTGCCCACAAACACGTGCACCCATGGGCTTCTGTCCACTCAAAGGAAGCGAGACTCCTTGAAGGGGAGGTCAGTTCCACAGGTCGGCATCTATATCCACAGGTTGGCAACTATACACCCCCAAAGGCAAAGATTCTCTCGGAAATGTTCAGAGCAGCATTTAGAAGCGGCACCCACATAAAATGAGCTTCCCTGGTGGCTCAGATGGTAAAGAATCTGCTTGCAATGTGAGAGACCTGGGTTCGAGCCCTGGGAAGATCCCCTGGAGAAGGAATGGCTACCCACTCCAGTATTCCGGTCTAGAGAATTCCATGGACAGAGGAGTCAGGCTCCTCTGACAGGCCATGGGATCACAAAGAGTTGGACCCGACTGAGCAACTTTAATGTAACTCACATATAATAATGCTGCTGACGATGGAAAGTGAATACTATGATTATGTTTCATTGGGCCAAGTAGAGTCTGAGAAAGGCCATGAGTTCATAACAATTCAATGAGAAGAGTTTATATCAAGTGTGGCTAAGAAGGGAGACATAAAGCTTACAAAAGGTAGCTATGCTGCAAAAAGGAGTAAGTGTAGTGGGAAATATTTCACTGTTAATTGAATTGAATAATAAGAGGAGTCTTAAAATTGATGGATATATTCCCTTCTGTCTATTTATGTGACCATTATAAAGGACTGAGAAGGAAAGAATACCCATGATATCCCAAGGCTGGCCTGGTATCACAACAGGGTGATGCTCTTCTCCCGCTGGATGTAAAGGCTTCACAGAACTCCAGCCTCACACAGGGTCACCCTGAGAGCAGGAGCAAACGAGACAGCAAACACCCATCACTGCGCCCCCACCAACACCACACTCCCTCCCTTGGCTGAAAAGCATGACTTCTCCTTCTTTACCAGTCACACCTTTATGCTCACTCTGGTCTCCCCTCTCCAAAGATGAGTTACCGAGACCCCCACTGATAGAAGTGTCCCTCATTTTCTGTGTCACCTAATCTAGAGTGGACCCATTTCCTTAGTGAGTGAGAGAAAGTCTCTCAGTCATGTCCAACACTCTGAAACCCCATGGACTATAGAATCCATGGCATTCTCTAGGCCAGAGTATTGCAGTGGGTAGCCTTTCCCTTCTCCAGGGGATCTTTCCAACCCAGGAATCAAACTGGGGTCTCCTGCATTGCAGGCAGATTCTTTGCCAACTGATCTATCAGGGAAGCCCCCATTTCCTTACAGCCTCCCCCAAATCCCCTCACCTGAGCTCCCATCCTAGAATCTTTCTATCATCTTCTCTCTGTGATGCCTGGGGTTGTCCGTCAGGAAGAGTAACTTGTTCACTAGGGAGTGTGCCTGGTGGTGGAGGCTGGAGGCACTGATTATGTGGATGGGAGAGAATTCGCACAGGCAGGTCTACCTTGAAGCAGGTGGGAGAAGAGAGCTGGCTGGTCCCGTGCCACCCTCTCTGCCTGGAAGCTGCATGACCCAGGAGCCAGAAAGCCAAATGACATCATGAAACACGAGGACCAAGAGCCAAGGCAGAGAGAAGAGGAGGGCTTGGGCAGAAAGGGCTGGATCCTGGGTGATGCCAAAACTTTGTAAATGCATCTGAACCCTCGACCTCATCCTTCCATCCTTCCCTCCCATTCTTGGCCTGGTCCTGACCCTTGTCTGGGGCCTCAGATGGGTGTGAATGCTGATAGTGCTTCCTCTGCTGGATTCCTATCCAGGGCTTCCTCCTCTGTGAGCCTCTGATTGGTCCCTTTCTGGAAAGGCTGTTGGTGGAGAGGGGAGGACCCTGCCCAGCTGCATGGCCAGTCATGCATCCCTTCCCTCCTCGTGGGCAGACAGATTCTCCCCAACCATCTCCCTCATGTGCCTGCAGTCACCTTCCCTGGGAAGGGAAACGGGCGTTAAGAAAGTCCCTGGCTGAGCACCCGGACCCTCCCGACTGCCCCAGCTCCTGTCTTCCTCACACTCTCTGTCTCCACAGGGCCTGCTGCACGAGACTGACACCTCACTTGGCACAGGCTGCCCTTCCCCACGACATGTGCTTCCCCACCCCACGACATGTGCTTCCCCACTGGCCTCACCGCATGACGGGGTACTTGTCCCTGGCGGCCCAGCTCCAAGCCTCCCTCTGCCACCTTTCCCCAGTTGCTCTCCAGCTCCTCTTGGAGGCGGCACTTTCCTGGTCGTGGTCCCTTTTTGCTCAGTTTCTCCAGGTCTGAGAACCCTCCCACATCATCAGGGGCCCTGTGTCTTCTCTGCTGCTCCTCTTGTCCAGGGCCTCTGGACACCCTCCTCCCTCCTGGGCACAGCCTGGCCACAATATGAGGGGTGGGACCCCTTATGGGGACATGAAACAAGCAGCTTCTCGGTGACACAGCACAACCCCAGTTCCCCTGTTAAAATTAGAAAGGGAGCGAGGGGAGAAGGGGAGAAAGAGGAAGAGAATGGACTAATCAATCAATCTTTCAAAAGGATCCAACGTGCACCAGAGAGAAAAAACTGAAGGGACTGAAGGAAGCATTAAAAATAACATTGATTTGAGAAAGCCTTTCTAAATACACACATGCCACAAGATATAATGGAAATTCTGACCTACTGAACTCTTGGAAATTAAAATTGCCAAGGATCCCATAAACCAGGTCAGAAAAAACATCTGCACCCACAGAGAAAATGGAAATCAGCTTTAAAAAACTTAGTAAGAGAATAGAACAAACAATTCCATAGGAGGTAGCTTGCCCAGGGTCACATAGCTCTCTGTGGGCAGAGAGGAGGCCAAGACCAGGACTTTGGACATGGGTACAAGGGCAGGGTGGGAATGTGGTTTTAATTCCCCAACGTTTCTAGGGTTGTCTCTGCCGGTAAAAAACATAGATCTAAGCTCATGCCCCTCCTGTTATACTGATGTCTGTAGAGTTCGGCCTTTTATCTTAACATTGCAACACCGGGATGTATGTGGACCTTGTGCAGTGAGCCCTTCTCACTTCTTCCAGCGGCGCCACCTTCCCCACACAGGACCTCCCATCACTCACATCCTGAGCAGAGGTCCTGGCAAACACAGGAAGCCATCGCCCTTCGACTCCCCACTTGGTTTCCTGTCTATTTCCAGGCCGCAATGTCCCCCAGGGCCTGGCTCTCAGAGGCAAGGTTTTTCAACAAACCTTGATTCCTTGTAACTGAAAAAAATCCCCTTTCCCCCATCAGCCCCAGCCTAGCACCCTGGGGACAGCTTTAAGGTGGCCAGGCCATAGGAGGGGAGGCTCTGACTCCCCTGTCCTCCTCTAGCCTCTCTGCTTCCTCCAATTTCCCAAAGTACTAAGCACACCCAACACCCACCTTCCTTCGGGGGTCGCCGCTCATGTCTCAGGAGTCCACACCCTGAGCTGAGCCCACCTGAGCAGCTGTGGCCCTCCCTCTGCTCTGTTTAGGGGCCCTCGGCTGGGAGGAAGCCCTCAGACACACCTGCCTCCACATCCAGGCTCTGCCCCTGCTTAACCTGCTGCCTTGGCCATGACCTCACCTCTCTCTGCGCTTCCAGTTCCCTTCTTCTGTCAACTAGTGACATCATCGTTTCTCAGACATTCATCCTGAGGATGGGGAGATGGGCAGGGTCCCTCCCCTCTGCTTACCCAGGGGTTTTCCTCTGGCTGAGTGTGAACAAGATCCAGACGTTCTCAGCTGTGCAGATGCAGCCGCCAGCTGTGCATCTCTGCAATGACCACACACACCCTCTGTGCCTACATATACTCTGGGAAGCAAAAGTGAAAGCAAAACCCTCACTTCTGAGTGGTTCAAGTCAAACAAACACCCTGCCCACCAGGCCCCGCCCTGGGACTATTTCCACCTCCTTAGAGAAAGAAGCCCAGTCCTGACATTCCACATCCTTCTTGACACAGTCCACTCCGTCTCAGGCTCCATGAAGGAAGACCTGCCACCAATACACCGTGAGTCCCTTGGCAAATCACTCCCCACCCCCCGATTCCATCTTCTCACCCCTCCAACCCCACACTCACCAGCCTGCCTGCCTTGTTCACCTTCATGCCACCAGCATGAGGTACAGTCCTGGGACAGCTCAGCTGCTCAGTGCATACTGCTCACACTCTGCTGCTGAGGGCCAGGTCCAGGTGGCTTCTAGGAATCACGCACACTTCTAGGTTCTTCTGCCAGGGAAACCTGCTGCATCCAACTGGGAGAAATGCTTTCTGCAAAGCCCAAATCTGGCACCACCTCCACTGAGAAGCCCTCCGTGACCTCGCCTTAGAGTCCACTGTTTCCTGTTTTCCTCCCATGGCACCTAGAAGAGGGCCCTAAGGCCACCCCTCAGACACTCTGTCCATGCGCTTCCCCCCATCCCTTTTGATCAGATCCCTCTAGACTTAGCCCTGCTGGCAGGGACGGAACTAGTGCATTGAGTCCACATGAGGAGGCCCAGCCTTGGTGGTCACTGCCATAAGGTGGATGCAGAAGTTCGTGGGAAGGGCTGAGAGCATGCTGCCTTTTTCTATCTCGGCTTATCTCCACCTGACAACAGATTTTTTTCTCTCCAAATGGAGAACTTTTATCAGAAAACCAGTGTCCTGGCGACTCAGAGAGGTCTGCAATGGAGAGCTAGCCTTGTCTTCGTTTGGTTCCTGAGCAAAAAGCCTCTGTGGACGGGGCTGAGCGTGTGGCAGGGACTGTGCTCGCACCGTCCAGGCCTTTCCTGTTGAATCTCACTCAGCTCTAGGAGTGCTGGCTCCGTTTCACAGATGAAGAAATGCAGGTCAAGTTCCCACAGTCTGAGAGTCCTGTAGCTGGACTGTTGGTGAACTTCTCGGTTTGCCTCAAGCAGAAGTGACTGCAATGGACCTGGATGCCCCATGGAGGCCCGCCTGCCCTTCCCTCAGGGCTGCTTCACCCCTGGAAATGTCCCTGGGCCATTATGGTCCCCACCCCTCGGGTTTTGAGGGAGGGACAGGAGATTATTCCATGAGGATAGCCAACCATAGTTTGTTCTTAAAGCCAACTGTTATGTATCTGATGTGTTTTGCAGATAAGGGAGCTGAGAGGAGGGGAGACGTGGGCACTTTGTTCCAGCAACTCAGGGACTTGTGTTTGGTGGGAGAATGTCAGCAGCTCGCATCCTGCAAACATTCATTTGACACCCTGTTCCCAGAGCTCAGGGCTCAGGCCAGGACACAAGCCCCAGAGCCCAGACACAGAGGAGTCAAGGGGCAAACGGGCAGCTGCCCTGCCCACTGACCTGCACAAGTCTGCCTCTGACCCCACGAGAGCTGCTGGAGTTCAAGAATGCCTCTTCCCCAGAGTTTGGGATCCTCTGGGGACAGCCAGATCTAGATGTCACACCTACAGAAGGGACACGGGAAGAACAGTGGGAGGCAGGTGTTTTTCTGCAGGGAAAATCGGAGCACAGTCACCCCTCCCACCTGCTCACTTTAAACCTCAGGCAGAAATCCAGGAAGCAGGGGGCGGGAAAGCCAAGTGGGCCTCCCTGGGGGACACCTGCCTGGGTGAGGGCGGCCAGGCCCTGCTTCCTCAGTGCCTCCACACAGGACAGCTGGGGGCCCTGAGCTGGTGGTGGGCGTCCCAGGACTCACTTCCCGGCCAGGTAGCCCCTGCATCAGGCCTGGAAGCCGATGATGACGTCAGTGATCTTCAGGTCCCGCTCCTCCTCCAGGTGGGCTAGCACAGTATCCCAAAGAAAACCTTGCTCTGGCCCATGTGGTACACATTGCTCTCGATCTCCAGGACCTTGATGTAGAAGAGGAGAGCTGGCCGCTGACCACATGCCGCCCCATCCACCACGGAGTCCTAGAGAAAGACCAAGGCCCTGGATTGGTCTTAATGCTCTGCGCACAGACTTCTCCTGGTGCAGGGAACGCGGGGTGGAGGGATGCCAGGAAGGGGGCACGTGGGGGCCAGCATGGGACAGGTAAGGAGTCAGACTTGCAGAGAAACACAGAACCTGGGCCCTGAAGGGATTTTACCTGCTGGCATCTCTGTCCCCATGCATTTCTAACAAAGGTGGCAGTGGATATCGGGGCTCTGGTACATTACCCTAGGTAATTAGAGAAAGAGTGTTTCTTCAAACAGGTAGTTTAAAGTCAAGAGAGGCTTTGACATACTTAGGAACCTAAGGAGTGAAGCAGGGGAAGCCAAGAAAGTGGGGCCAGGTGCAGGATGGCGTGCAAGGGCCACAAGAGGCTTGGGAGCAGCGCTGTGACAGGGCAAGTCTCTCATCAACAACTGTCATTGACGAGGAGGCTGGGCCCAGACTGGGTGTAACCCAGTATCCGAGTGAAACCAATTGTTAGACACTCTGTGCAAGCAACACAATTTGCTGAGAAGAACCAGCTTTCGTCTAAGCCAGGACCTCCACAGACTGAGGACTGCTGCTGCTGCTAAGTCACTTCAGTCGTGTCGGACTCTGTGCGACCCCATAGACGGCAGCCCACCAGGCTCCGTCATCCTTGGTATTCTCCAGGCAAGAACACTGGAGTGGGTTGCCATTTCCTTCTCCAATGCATGAAAGTGAAAAGTGAAAGTGAAGTCGCTCAGTCGTGTCCGACTCCTAGCGACCCCATGGACTGCAGCCCACCAGGCTCCTCTGTCCGTGGGATTTTCCAGGCAAGAGTACTCGAGTGAGGTGCCATTGCCTTCTCCGAGACTGAGGACACCCCTGTTCAGTTAGGTCCACACCCTGGGATCCAGCCACTGGAGGCTGTGCGCCAGGTGGTGTGAACATGCGCTCATAGGTAGCCTTGACCACACCTCGATGGCGAAGTCAGCCTGCAGAGACACCCGGGGCCAGGGGCGGCGTTGGGGGATGGGTCAGACACAGGGAGCCTTTAAGCACTCATTCCCTTTATCCCAACAATGTCATCTGCAGGGCCTACCCCCAGAAAAACAGCCTCAAAGATGAGGGGGAAACTTCATACACAAATATGTTCACTGCAGTGTTATTTAAAGGAAGGAAGTTGCAAGAGCCTAAATTCCAACAATATGGGCAGAGCAAACTTAGACATTTTCGAAGTGTTAGTTATTCAGTTGTGTTCAAGTCTTTGTGGAGCCATGGACTATAGCTCGCCAGACTCCTCTGTCCATGAAATTCTCCAGGCAAGAATCCTGGAGTGGGTTGCCATTCGCTTCTCCAGGAAGTCTTCCCGACCCAGGGATATGAACTCGGGTCTCCCGCATTGCGGGCAGATTCTTCAGGGTCTGGCCACCAGGCAAAGACCTTTTTAAAATATAGGGATGAACTGAAGTATGTACAGAAGAAATGACAAGATTTTTGAGGTTTGCTTCTAAAAACATAGCTGCACTGTAGGGAGTTGGCCAATAATCTTACTGGGGGAATTATTTCACTTCTCTATGTTTTACCCTATTTTCTGAATCTGAACCGTTAGTTGTAGTGTTTTCATAATGAAATATACAGCTTCTTTAATTATCAGGTTAAAGAATGGTTGGGCATAACACGTCTGCTGTCTTTCAAAAACAATGTCCCTATCTTTGGAGGGAGGGCTCTGCCCAGACTCAGCGGTCATCACCGGTATGAGGTCCAGGACAGCACCCTTTGAAAAAGAACAACTTAATATGACCTTCCAGGCATTTTTGAGAGATGGGAGCAGGATCTTAAAGATGCCCGGCCCCAAGGCATGAGAGAAACATGAAATTGTCCACAGAGGCTCTGCCCAGAGGCACTCAAGTCCTGGGTGGCGGACACATGTGTGCCGCACACATCCCTGCCCACCTCTCCCCACGGGGGACAGGACAGCAGGTGGGGACAGACAGCTGCATGCTCTGGGCTCCTAGGGGGATGGGTATTCTGCGCTGGACTCAGGATGAGCTGTGTTACAGAAATACCACATGCTTGCTTCACTTCCTCCTGGAACAGAACACCCTGCGTTCTCCCAACCAATCAGCTCAACATGGATCAGGGAGAAGGCTCAACACACCAAGAAGGCCCACCCAGGATGGCCCTCCCCAGGTAGGGGCCTCAGCCACTCTCCTGGTCCCTGGGACCTGCTTCCTCCTGCTCTCCATTGGGGTGACAAGCACCTGCTCTCAGAGGTGCAGTGAGGTCCTGATTAGGACCCAGGTGACAGTGCTGACACAGCGATGGCCCAGCCCGGGCTGCACAGGGGAGAATTTCCCGCAGGAGAGAGGAACAGGGAGTGGGATCCCAGTGAAGACTGGTATCAGGAGAGCAATGTTCCTGGGGGTCGGGGTCTCACTGCACCTCCCTGTTGCCCGCACATATATGATATACATGCAGAAGACTGAGAAAGGAGCCCGAAGGACCAGGAGATGCTCTGGCATCGCGCTGGGGCCCTTCACCCTTGACATCACTGCAAGATGCAGCAGGTGGAGGGGATTCATGTTTGTCTCCAGCTGGGGAAGTGAGCGGTGCACTTACTGTCGTGTGTGGGGTGATTGGACCCAGAACAGCGTGAGGAGAGTCATGTCTGTTGGTCTGGGAAGAGGGCACGTGTGCATCCAGGAAGCACTCAATCTGGAGCCTCTCTACCTGAGACTTTCCCCCAGGGTTCAGGTCCCTGTTAACCATTCATCTTCCCCATCCTTCAGCCTGAACTATTAGTCCAAGGATACTGTCCCCAGGCCCAAGTTACTCTGTCTCTTGGGAATTGACACTGAGATTCCAGGTGTTTGGACCTAAGCCCCCTGCTTACAGGACCTCAGGGGACAGACTGTGGGATCCTGGAGCGGGACATGTCCTGCTTCCTGTCCGCCCTGAGCTGTGCACATTTGGGACTTCTCTCTATGCTCTGACCTGGACTTCTTCCCTCTCAGTGCACGCTCTTCTGTGCTCACTTAGCCAGATGCAGTTTCTGTTGCTCAGAACTACAAGGATCTCACCTGACATGGGTCACCGTGGAGTGGCATCAGCCGCACATTGAGCTCAATAGAGTCCAGCTCTAAGGGTTCGGGGGGAGATGGGGGTGGACACAGAATGGTTCTGTACCCAGTGCCTGAAAGCCTGCTCAGAGAAGTCTGTGTAGGATGGGAATTCTCCAGGAACTGATGAAGAACTGCTGAAGGAATGAACTCACATTTCTGAAGGTCAGGCAGGTGATGGCCATGACTGCTGACATCTTCAAGAAGGAATGAGAGGACTGGTTGAAGCCTCAGAAAAACACAGGCTGAGAGGGAGTCCGAGGCAGTGAGGAAAGTCTTCTGAGGGAGGTATGAACAAAAGTGTGGAGAAGGCTCTGCAGCACGTGGGGAGGGACTTCGGAGATGTTCTGGGATCATATCCAGGTTCCAGGTCTCTGCTTCCTGCCCTGGGCTCCAGGTGTGGTAGCCTGTTAGGTGCTCACATGCTCCACACATGGAAAGTCAGAGAGTTTGTGCCCCATGGAGCAGGCCCGTGGGGTGAGAGCCACACCCATGCTCCCCTCTCCTCCCTGGAGAGGAGGAGCCTGAGGCATCCCATGAAGGCTCCTCAGAAGGTCCAGGCAGGTGCAATCCCAGATGGGTGGCCAGGTCAGAACATGGCCTTGGATGGACTTTCCCTGCTTCCTGCCCATTTCCCCAAGCCATTCAGTCCTGCTCCTGGGGGTGGAGTGAGCCTGGCATCCAGCTCTGCCCTAGGGGGGACCACAGGCTCCAGCAGGCTAGGCTGTAGGGAGGCTTTGAGCATCTGTGCTCAGAGTCATAGGCAGCTGTGGAGGAGGGGAAACAGGTAGAGCTAAGATCAATATTCTTAAGAGTCATTCTAGCCCCATGTGGGGAATAGATAGGTGAGGCAGGGCAGTGCCCCAAGGTAAACACAGGAAGACCGTTCTGGAGGTTCCTACAGAAGTCCTGGTGAAACGTGAAGGCAGCCTGGGTGAGGCATGTGCTCTCTCTCTGCCCCTCTGTTTATGGCTGACCCCCCTCCTCACACCTGCACACAAGCCCTCTGCTCTCAATCACCCTCGGGTGCCCCATGTCCATCCTTGTCCCTGGGGCTGGAGGAGGAACATCCCCGTGCTCAGCCCAAGTCAGACGACATGGGCTCCCTCTGGTGTCCCATGGGGCCCGCGGGGCTCCAGGGTCTGAGGGAAACAACTTTATGGGAGCCCAGTGGGTAGGCAGGAGGAGCCATGGAGGACATGCTTCTTGAGACCCTGGGAGACGGGCTCATAGGGAAGGAGGTCAGGCATTCGGAGCCCAGCTGAGCTCATCAATAAGTGAAAGGAAGCCTCAGTCAATCAGTTCATATTTATTGAACTAAAGTCTGTAGAACACAATGTGGAAAGAGGCAGATGGTCCTAGAATATCTTGTTCTGCTTCATCCCCAACTGAGGAGGAAACTGAGGGTCAGAGAGGCCTTGTCTGTTGACCCCAGGCTGGTTGATCTCCTTGACACACCGCATAGTTCCTTGACCTGTTGATGCCTTCTGCTTCATCTTTCTTTCTCTTTTTCCCAAATCAATCTCTGTTCCTACACAACACTGGGAATTTCACGGGAACGTCGCTGGTCTCGGTGCAGCCTGAACTCAAAGGGCGCCTGGATACGTGTCAGATGCTCCGTCCCCTGAGTCGTCGTCACCGCTGCCGCCACCACCACCACCACTGTCGTCAAGAAGCCGCTGCCTGAAGTTCCACACAGACCATCCTTCAGGGAAGATACACAGCTGGCTAGCCAGCACATGCAAAGAGGCTGAACACTGCTAATTATTCATTCAGTTCAGTTCAGGCGCTCAGTCGTGTCTGACTCTTCACGATCCCATGGACCACAGCACACCAGGCCTCCCTGTCCATCACCAACTCCCGAGTCCACTCAAACTCATCTCCATTGAGTCAGTGATGCCATCCAGCCATCTCATCCTCTGTGTATGCTAATCAAAACTACAATAAGAGATCACCCCCTACCAATCACAAGGGCCATCAAGTAAAAATCGACAGACAATCAATATTGGAGACGATGTGGAGAAAAGGCAAGCCTCCTACACTGTTGCTGGGAATATAAATTGGTGTGGCCATTATGGAAAACAGTAAAGAAGTTCCTTAAAAACTAAAAATAGAGCTATCATGTGATCCAATGACCCCACTTCAGGGCATATATTTGGAAAAGAAAAAGTTCCAGTTCAAAAAGATACATGCGCCCCATGTTCATAGCAGCACTATTTACAATAGGCAAGACATGCAAGCAACCTAAATGTCCATCAACAGATGAAGGGATAAAGACAATGTGGTACATACAAACAATGGAATATGACTCAGCCATAAAAAGAATGTAAAAATGCCTTTTGTAGTAACATATATGGATCTAGAGGCGATCATACTAAGTGAAGTAAGTCTGGCAGAAAAGACAGATACATAATATCACTTATATGGAGAATCTAAGAAATAGTCTATGTGGTTCCCTGGTGCTCTAGTGGTTAGCATTTGGTGGTTTTGCTGCTATGGCCACGTTTATCCCACATCGGGCATCTGAGATCCCACAAACTGCTTGGCATGGCCAAAAGAAAAGAGTCCAAATGAACTTATGAACAAACCAAAACAGACTCATAGTCATAGAAAACATAACTTGTTGTTACTAAAGAGAGACAGGGGTAAACTAGGAGTGTGGGATTAACAGATGCACACTACCATACATAAAATAGATTTAAAAAACAAGGACTTTATGTATAACACAGGGAATAATAGTCAGTATCTTATCATAATCTGTAATGAAAAAAATTTAAAAGAATACAGATATATACATAGATTATGTATAATTGAATCACTTCGATGTTCACCTGAACTAACAGAATATTGTGAATCAACTATACTTCAATTAAAGAAACAAGCAGACAAAAGAAGTCACAGCCTAATTAAGATAAAATGCTGGGATCAAAGATGAGTTGTTGGAGAAGTCGGGCTAGAGGCCACCACCAGGGGGAGACTCTTCTTGCTGGGGCAACAGACCCCGGGAAGGGCGATAGAGCAGCCCCTGCTACTTCCCCTGGATCCCAGTGATCCTGCCTCTCTGACTATCCCCCATTTTCAGCCCTTTTGTCTTTCTGTGTCTCGTTGCTAGTTTCCCTGCCTCTCCCTGTATTCTGCACCCAGTGTCGTCTTTAGTTCAAAGTAAGTGGTTTCTGATGGGAAGGGAGTTAGGGGGAGAATGGATACATGTATGTGTATGGCTGAGTCCCTTCACTGTTCACCTGAAACTATCACAGCACTGTTAATCGACTATTCCTCAATACAAATAGAAAGTTCATAGGGTGAAAAAAATACGAGGTTTCTCCCTCGGCCCCCACCCATTCTCTAGTCCCCCTTCCTCCCTTAATCCAGGCTCCTCCTCTCTCCCCCATCTATCACCTGCATTCACCCCTCCCCTCCTGTGCTCAGCTGCAGAAACACCAGTTTCCTAACCCTCAGCTCCAAGAATTTTGTCTCAGTCTCCTTTTTTCCCTCACAATGGGCCTTTGCACCTTGACCCTGTATGTGTCCCTGGACCCTCACTGCTCTGGGGGTGGTGGAGTTGGGTCCCCCTGCAGACTCTCATAGATCCGGGTGAGCTCCTCCAGCTTCTTCTCCAGCTCCCTGGCCCGCTGCCGCAGGTTTTCAGCTGATGCTGCCTTTGCACCATCGTGCAGGTGCATTGACTCCTTCACCAGGAAGCCCACATCCATCAGGAGGAAGAGCCCTGCAGTGGCCGCCCCCGCGATTCGGGCTCCTTTGGTAACTGCCACAGCTGTGCCTTTGAAACCTGCCTCTACCTGCTGGATGGCTGGGGCTGCTATTCTCCCAGGGCTCAGGTAGATGTTTGAATTGACTGCAGAGTCAGGGTTGGCTTCACCTGTCTCCATGGCATGTATATTTATTTCAAGGTGTTTCTTGGCTTTTGCCAATTTCTCTGTTGTGTCAACAATTTGGGGGTTACTCTTGAGTACCTCTAGGAGCACCTTCCATTTCTTGATGCCAATTGACATCAATTGACTGGCTTTGTTTTCTGCTGATGACCTACTTACATGTTCCACGATGCTGGTGGACACAGCGGTCACAGCAGCCGCTGCTCCCAGCCCTATCCCAGTGGCTGAGAGTGCCACACTGGCCCCCGCTGTCACGGGTGCCAGAACCAGGCCAAGGATGGTCAGGGCGCCAGATAAAGTGCCAGTGCTGTGGGTCACCACATTGGAGATGGTACAGTCCCTGTGGACTTTTTCGACATTGTCTGCAAGCTCCTGGAGCTTGCTTTTGAGCTCCACCAGCTGCTGTGTCACCCGAGGAAACTTCTTCAGAAACCTCTTCCTATCCAGCTGCTCTTTTGGAAGCGTTTCTTGCTCCTTCCCAGCCAAGTCTCTTTTCAGTTCATTCAGATATTCATATAGTGCATTCATGTCTTCCCTGTAACAATGAAGGTCAAGTGGTTAGAAAGGCAGTTCGCTTGTCTGTAAAATAGGTTCAAAAATGTCTATTCTGCATAAATACACAGATAGTACTATAAATCAATTAGAAAAGAAATTTACAAAAGTAAAATTTCCTCTTTCAACATTATACACAGGTTTTTTTTTTTTTATGTTTTAATTTAATTGACTTTTATTTATTTATTTATTTTTTTTTAATTTTATTTTATTTTTAAACTTTACATAACTGTATTAGATTTGCCAAATATCAAAATGAATCCGCCACAGGTTTACATGTGTTCCCCATCCTGAACCCTCCTCCCTCCTCCAGAGGATGGTAAACTTCCAAACTCATTCTATGAGGCCACCATCACCCTATACACAGGTTTTATACCTTGTAGATGCTCCATATACTTCTTCAATCCTCTAACAGATAAAAAAAAAGTCACCTTAGGATACTCATAACTAAGAGAGATATTGGATGGAATTCCCTGGTGGTCCAGAGGTTATGACTCTGCACTCCCACTGCCTCGGGCATGACTCAGTCCCTGGTCAGGGGCCAAGGATCCCACAAGCCATGCGGCTCAGCCAAAAAAAAAAAAAAAACAAAACCGCATTTGGTAGAGATGTCTCGGAGGCAGGGCAACACCAGCACTTCGAAAGAGTTGGTGAGTGGGAACTCCACAGAGAAACAAAGAGAAGTGGGATTAGAGCAGAAAGCCTGCATTCAAGGGCCTCGGTGTGTAGTGAGGGGTCAACCTGATCTTTGCCCTTGGCTACTAGGAAGTGGTCCCTAAGCCCCTAGAATATTCTGGCTGATACGAGTGTCCTTGTCTGCCTGGGCCTTTTGGCCACTGTTCAGTCTGACAAGGAGACATGTGATGGGGCCTCTGGAGGAGCTGGACTCTAGGACATTAATCTGACCTCAGGGAGGGGCTGGAGACCACAAGTCAGGATAATTTTTTTTTAATGGGTGAGTGTCCCTGGCAGGCAGTGTTCCGTGTGCCCTGCCACACACCAAGTTTCAGAACAGTAACGCATCATGGGGACAATCGAAGCTTCAGGTATGAAATCCGCCCAGACTCTGCCCTGTGACTGATGGAAACCCACAGGCTTCCAGTAATACACTGGGATCAGGATGGCTCTCAGTGAGTCCTGTCTGCTACTATAGGGAATTCTCAAACCTGAGGGTGGTTTGGGGGATCCCCTAAATTTGCCATTTGTTCAAATGAAAGCATAGTCCTGAGCATGTGCCCTCATCCTTTGCAGATTGGCTGTCTCTGTGACTTAGAATTTGTAGAAAGAAAAAAAAAACCAAAGTCAGAACTAGAAGGCACCTTAACAGTCCTTTAGTCTGCTATCTGCTGTCTTCTAAGGTTTGTGTCCTTGGCCTTCCCAGAAGCAGGTCCCTAAGTCCATCCACTTCCCCAGCTGCCTGGAGATCAGGAGATGTGTTGCTGGTTCCTCTTGGACTCTCCAGCCCACCTCACTGACTCCTGACCCAGCACTTAGCACCCCTGACCTCTCGGGTGTCACACGTTAGTTTGTGACAGCTTCATGATCCTGCTCCCCAAGGTCATGTGGAACTTTGTGGATCCTCTAAAGGTTCAAGAGACTTGAGGAAACAAACACCCATCTGAATGGCTGAGCTGGAAGAGACCAGCACTTGCACAGCTGGTGGAGGAAGTGTTTTCCTCTTCGGTGGGGATGCGCGAGGCTCCTCAGAATTCCCCAAATGACACACAATTGCAGCCACTCACTGTGACCCTGGAGGGCTCACTGAGCCACAAGGCCTTCCACTGTCAGTGTGGCTCCACGTAAATTAGAAGAGTGTCCCAGATGCAGTGAGAACCCAGGTCCCAGGCAAGGTGTACAGACACGGTCACCCAGGGCCCTCTAGCCCAGCATGAGGGGATCCCGTCAGGGAGGGAAGAAATGTCCCCCCTCCCACTCATGGGACCTCTGCCAGGGTCACAGCCCCTTCAGTTCTGTGTCCTCAGGGCCCACTCTCCTCACTCTAGTCCTGGTCCTGCTGCCCAAGCCTGCCTACTAGTCCTCCAACCTGGACCTTCTGCTCCACCCTGACCTGGGGTCTGACCCTGGTCCAGGCCTCCCTGGGCTTTTGGATGAGATGATTGCACTTGGTTCCCCACCTCTGACCCTGTAGTTCACTCTGAGACCATCACCATAGTCTATCAGATTGAATTACTATTCCCACTGGACACATGCAAATCTGAAACTCTGACACATTAAGCCCAGAACCCAGGAGCTGGGCAGGGCTAGATCCAGGATCCCATCAGCTCCACCCAGTTCCTCTCCAGCCTCTCTGCTTTATGGGCCAGCAGGATCCTGCAGGGTTGGTACAGTTCCTAAGATGGGGACTAGAAAGGCTTTATCTAGGTAGAAGCCCGAGTAATACAAATGAAGGCTTCAGGATTTTCTGACTTGCCCCAAAGGAAATTCTGCTTGGTTCTCATCACCAGAAAGAAAATTCTTCCCAACAAGCTTTTTAAATGTTAATATTGATTGAGAACCTACTCTGTATCAGTCATTACGGGAAGATTGTTGCATGCATGATCTCAGTATCCTCACAATAAAACTGAACAGATGATGAAGCTAAGGCAGAGAATAGCTCAGTGATTTGTCCAAGGTCACATAACCTGCCCCTTCCTTGCAGGTTTCATCTTTTCTCAACCTGAGGTTGTTCACTGCCAGCAAATGACATGGAGGAAACATTCCTCATGAGATATTGAGAAGGAACATCCTCAACCCCCACCATAGGGTCCTGCTTGGAGGAGGTGTGCCTGCTAGCAAAAATCTAGTCTGGTGCTGCGGGGTATGGGTGACCTTCCTGACACACCAATACACCTGTACAGGTTACCTGGACAAACCAGCATTAGCCTCAATTTTCTTCAGGAATTCAGTCAGCAGGAGAAGCAGTTCCTCTCTGCTCAGTATGTCCCAGAGACACTCAGCAACATCCTCAAAAAAGATCTCAATATCTAGATGAAAGGAAAGAGAATGAGGTTAGAAGAATTTGTGAAGAGAAAAAGGGAAAGTGTTAGTTGCTCAGTCCTATTTGACTCTTTGTGACCCCATGGGCTGTAGCCCACCAGGCTCCTCTGTTCATGGGGTTCTTCAAGCAAGAATATCAGAATGAGCAGCCATTCCCTCCTCCAGGGGATTTTCCCAACCTAGGGATAAAATCCAGATCTCCCACATTGCTGGCAGATTCTTTACTGTCTGAGTCACTGGGAAAGTGCAGATTTTGTGGTGGATCATAAATGGTACTGGGTAGATTTTTTTTTTTTAACCCTGTGTAACCTGGGGGAGGGCTCACAGATTTTGACAATCCACTCTAGAACAGGTATCTAGATCACCATGGCGACAGAAGTTGAAGAGAACTATTTGAGTTTTTTAATTTGGTGGACCCAAAGTGTGGATACTCCAGTTGGATGTTGCTGTACCAATTCTGAAAGACCACCAGGTTCCAACAAAGTCCAAGCATGTGGTGTAAACCCAGTGGACACATACATCTGCTCTGGCACTCACAGTATAAAACCACTTCTACCTTATACTCCTAGCTGAGATGTGGCTGGGATAGTAGAAGCTGCTGGAGAGACTGTATCTGCTTTCAAGAAAGGTGATATTCACTACCAGGACGGTCTCGGGGGGCTACACCGAGTTTGCTCTGGAAGCCCATCACATTGTTTACACACTTCCCCAAAAAACTGGACTTTAAACAAGAAGCTGCCATCAGCATCTCATGTTTTAATGCTTATCAAGTCTGCTCCCCAGTGTCCGTGTGAAAGCTGGAGAAAGTGTTCTGGGGCAGGTGGAGGAGCTGGAAGAGCAGCATGCCAAATGGTTAGAGCTTCTGGCTTAAAGATTTTGGGCACAGCTACTACTGAGGAAGGACAAAAGATTGCTTTGCAAAATGAAGCCCACGAAGTGTTTAATCAAAAAGAAGCTAATAATATTGATAAAACTAAGAAATCTGTTGGTGAAAAAAGAGTTGATATGATTATTGAAATGTTTGCTAATGTCAAACTTAGTGAAGATTTAAATTTTTTGTCACATGGAGGACGAGTAATACTTGTTGGCCACAGAGGTCCTATTGAAATAAACCCACAGGATCCGTGACAAAGGAATATAGCATAAGAGGAGTAGCTCTCGCTTCATCCTCCAAGGAGGAATTCCAGCAGTTTGCAGCAGCTCTTCAAGCCGGAATGAATTGGTTAGTTGAGACCAGTAATATGTCCCCAGTATTCACTACAGAAGGTGGCCCAGGCTCATGAAGATATCATTCACAGCAGTGGGGCCACAGGAAAAATGATTCTTCTCTTAAATCATTCATCCTTCCATTGATTTCCTGTGTAATTAAAAGGTTTCCTACCTTAGTTTTATGTACACTGCATTTGCTCTGCTTAGCAATCGTTTGATTCAGTGAGTTTCTACTATTTAAAAAAATATTTATCTTAGGATTCATAGGCATTGGAGTGCAGTTTATTTTACAGCTGGGAATATTCTTTATGCCTTCTACCTCTCATCAAGGAATAGTGGGAAATAGGATGTTAGTGGTCACTTGGCATTGGAGGACATTATAGAAATCCCTAACAGATGCTTATCATTAATTCCATACCTTTGACTAAAACATGCTAATTCAAAATAGGACTGCTTAATTCCCAAGCCTAGTTCTCTTTACAAAGGTTCTTGAGTCTCTGATTAGCCCAGAACTGTACTGGACTCTGACGATTCTCTGAACTCAATGAGACCCCTTTCTAAACTAATCTCATCTAGATCTACAGGTCTCTCAGAAGGGCAAGATAAACCATGTCCAGAGAAATCTGTTAATTTCCCAATATTTCCCAGTATTTTATGCTTTTCGCTGGGTTAATCATTGACTACCAATGATCCATGTGCTCTCTGAGGACATGAGCCTTATCTCTGGGATAATATGATACCAGGTGCAGAGTTGGGCTTCCCAGGAGGCGCTGGTGGTACAGAATCTGCCTGCCAGTGCAGGAGATGTGGGTTTGATCCCTGGGTCAGGAAGATCCCCTGGAGAAGGGCATGGCAACCCACTACAGTATTCATGCCTGGAGAATCCCATGGACAGAGGGGCCTGGCGGGCTACATACAGTACACAGGGCTGCAAAGAGTCGCACATGATGAAGTGACTTAGCACATCAGGTGCATGGTTTCCAAATATATATGCATTGATTGGTTCAACTTGTTCAACTAGCTGCGTGAAGGCTTTTAAGTTACAAATGGTTGTTCAAGCTCCTCCAAGTGCCACAGCCTTCTCCAACTATTACTTGGGGCCTCCTGGATCAAAGATCGTCCATATGCGGGTAAGCAGAACATGCTGCCTCAACAATTTAGGGTCTGTGTCCCTGGCCAGCTCGAAGCAGTCTGAACAGAATTGCCAGCCCTTTTCCCTAGTTGCCATATTCTCCTAAATGAAAAGGGGAGAAATAAAGGATTACAGTCAGGGAGGAAGGACAGGGGTCCCCAAGTGGCAGAAGCAAATAAACTGCTAGTGGCAGACATTTTTTCCCCCTTATCTACATGAGATTAAAATGCTCCTTGTAATCCTGTGTTGCCATGACGACACCTGGTGCCCCCTGAACTTAACTTTTTCTCAAACCTTGAGCTAACCAATGTGTATTTCTCATGGAAATGTTGTTCTTAAGCTGTGTTAATGAAACTATTCATTTGCTTGGAAATCTGCCTTTCTTCAAGATTCATGTCAATTGTTTTATGGCCAGAGGTGAGTCCCCTTGTGCCATTCTATCTCAAAATGCATGTTGTGGGAGATGAGCCTGGTACAACACTCTCTGTCTGAGGCATTCTTTTATCTGATTAGCAGCTTGCTATCAGGTATATAATGCCTTGCTAAAAACTAGCAAGGGGGCACTCTTTCTGTCCCCTTCTGAAGTCTATGTTAGAAGCTTTCTCTACCCCATTTACACTTTAATAAAACTCTACTACAAAAATAGCTCTGAGTGATCCAGCCTTGTCTCTGGCTCCAGATTGAAGTCTTCTTTGAGGCCAAGGATACCAGATTTGCTCACAGCTCATGGAAGTAATCTTTCAGAATTGTATCTATGTGTGACAGGGATCATATATTTTTATTTAAATTAAGAAAGTTTATGCCTTAAGAATGATCTGCTTTTTTATCATAATATGATAACTGCAACAAATTCTAGATCAAAATTTTTAAAAATGCTCTTTAGTATAAATTGTTAAAATTCATCTTCCTGAGTAGTGATCACCTGGGCACTGTTGGTAGAGCCGCCGGGGGTTATGGACGGAACTGCTTTTCCCACCCTCACCCTCCAGTTCACATGCTGAAGCTTTAACCCCCAGTGGCTGTATTTGAAGACTGGGCCTTTAAAGAGGCAATTGAGGTAAAATGAAGTCATGTGAGGCCCTAATCCAATAAGATTGTGTCTTTATTAGAAAAGAAGACACCAGATTCTCTCTCTTCCTGCCCCCTCCTCCGGAGGAGTGGCCATGTGAAGACATAGTTAGAGGGCAGCTAGGATGCAAGCAGGCGGAGAGGCCTCACCAGAAACCACCTCTACCTTGATGATCTTGGACTTCCAACCCTCCAGAGTCATTATCTAATCCTGGGATTTAGATGTCTTCAGGAATCTACAATTTTAATTTTTAGAAAGAGAACAAGGGTTTCCAAGGTGGTACAGTGGTAAAGAATTCGCCTGCCAATGCAGGCGACACAGGAGTCATGGGTTCGATCCCTGGGTTGGGAAGATCACCTGGAATAGGAGATGGCAACCCACTCCCAGTATTCTTGCCTGGAAAATCTCAAGGACAGAGGAGCCTGGTGGGCTACAGTCCATGAGGTTGCAAAGAATTGAACACGACTGAACAAATGAGCACATGCACTCACACAGAGAGAAAGAGTACAGGGCACGTGTGTTTTGTGAGTTACTACTTCTAGCAGAGACTGGAGCACCCAGTAAATGAATGCTTCCATGTTTTATCAGTGAAACAAAAGAATATTCACATTAAATGGGATAGAGAATGTAGTGAAAATAATTAACCTCAGATCAGTACAGGGCAAGATCACTGCTCAAATGAGTGACCAAGATCCCTGTGTGATTTCAGGGATCTAGAGGTTACGGAACTGCAGGTAAGACACAGGCAATTAGGATATATATATGGGAGGGGCTGGACACGAGGTAAGATGTGTTTCCTGGTACATGAACACACGGAGGCATTATTCTTATTTCACAGAAGAAGAAAGTGAGACTCAGACAGGAGAAGGGACAACCCGAGGCCAGTGAGCAGAAAGCTCAGAGGTGGAACCCAAGGTCAAGTGTCAGACACTTCTTGGACATGACTTTGAATCCTCCTTAATTTAAACTCCTGTGATTCTTCATTCCGCCACACAGGGATTTTTCCAACTAAATTTTGGTAGTGAGTACGCTGCAGCTGGAGGAGAGCATGGCAACCCACTCCAATATTCTTCCCAGGAGAATCCCATGGACAGAGGGGCCTGGTGGGCTGCAGTCCATGGGGGTCGCCAAGAGTCGACAATGATTGAGCAACTAAGCGCAGACCACAGCAGCACACTGCAGCATGTGCAGAAGTAGAAGCACAGCATTGTTCACATGGAACTTATGTGTTACCTGATTTAAAAAGGGTTTAGGACCATCTACCGTTGAGTAACTACTATGTGAGAGGATCCTAATCAGAGACACTCAGAATGGGCAGGGGAGGGGATCAACCAGCTCGAGGAGGGGTGGAGCCAGGTGTGACCCTGTGAACAACCCCATCACCCTTCCCCTCCAGGTGGGAGGTGGCAAAGGGAGACTGGGGTTCAGTTCACTGTCCGCTGACTCTTGCAGAGCGGCTGGGGAAGCGGCAGGGTGAGAGCTGAAGGAATGGTGTTTGTGGTGATGCCCCAGGGTCTGAAAGCAGGAGGCGGCTCAGGCCAAGGGAGAGGGCAGGAGGAGTTCCAGGGATGCTGGGGGACCTCCTCTTGCTGCCCCATATGGCTTTGCAGACTCTCTCTGCTGTCCCCCTCCCCATAGGTTATCCTGGCCTCACTTCTGAGTCACTTGCTAGAGGGCAGTGGGAGAGGAAGTGAGCACCTAGCAAGTGGCTCCACAAGGAGAGGGCTGGGAAAGAGGCTCTGTGGACACACTCCCGTTGGGGGTACTCCACGTGGCCCCCCTGAGGGGCTCCAGGATGCCTATCCATCCTCTTCTTGGTTCTTGATTCCTCTGTAGGTTAACTCTGCCTGGAGGAACCACCCTCAATTCTGGGTCACATGTAGGAACTGGCCAGAAAAGAGGCAGCTGCCTACCTGAGCGGTCTCCCAGGTTTTCTGAGCTCATGGTGGCAGCAGCGGGGTCTCAGAGATCTCCCTTCAGCTCCTTGTTCCTGTCAGGCTGGAAGGAGGTGTGACCTCTCCTTGGGGAGAGAAAACAGAACGTGGGCTCAATCACGAGTAAGCAGTGGCTGAGGGAGCAGCGAGGGTTAAGGCCTCGGGTGGGTTCCCCTGGGACAGACACCAGTGCCACCTGGGCCTTAACCCAGCGTGGTTCTCTGTCCCCTGGGCTCTGCAGATCATGTGTTAAGGAAAGTTACTCGTCCTCCCACCGTCCTCCCCAGTCAGAGTTCTGCTCTCCTGTTGGGGTACAAGAGAGGACAATCAGACAGGGGACAGCCATCTGCGAAGTTATAGGAGCAATAAAACCAGAGATAGAAGAACAGGTAGGAAGGGAATCCTTCGGAAATTACATGAGGTTTGGACTGCTTGTGTTACTAATTGGTTATAGGTGATATTGACCCACTGTCTATGATGTGCAGGTTCCTGAAACGTAAACTTAAGTCAGTCCAAGTTTTCCCATTTCTGCTGGAGCCCGGCCTTGAACCCAAGTCTTTCTGATCCAAATTCCAGGTTTGTGATGACTATGCTCTACTTGCTTTAATGTACAAAATGTCTCTTTGTGAATGTATGTTAATTGGAAAATGACTCTGTTTATTGCAAAATGATGTCATGCACCCTGTGCTCGAGTCTCTGCCTTGATAAAGTCCCCGGTGCTGTAGCTCCCACGGCCCACATCTTCCTCGCTTCTGCAATAGCCTTTATCCCACAAACCTTTTTTCTGGAGTCCCACCAGCCCCTCTCCAATCCCTGCAGCCCTGCCCTGGTCAGCTGAGGACCCGAATGGTGTCATCTTTGCTGTCCACTCCTGATTGTTGGACTTCAGGCTGTTTTTAATTCTTTATGTAAATAGTAGTGCAAAGAACACTCTTCTTGCATAAAACTTTGCCTCTATTTTAAGATTCTTTCATTAAGCTATTTCTAGAAGTAGAATGACTGGATCCAAGGGTATCAACACCTAACATTTTGTCATACTTAGGCTACTTTGTTATGCAAAGAAACTTTACAAATTTACATTCACACATATCATATGTGATGGTGTCCATCCTCTGTCTTGCCAGTTCTCTGTTATTTTTTTAAATAGCAGATCTTTATATAGAGAGAACTTCTTTTGGTTCCGGTTATGACTATCTTGTGTTGGGAGATGAGAAAGAAAGCATGTTAATTACACTTAGGCAGTACTTTAAGAAGGCAAAAGAGTACTTATTTAAGTATTCTTGCTGAGACCTGACTGAAGTGGTAGTAAAGGTCCTTATAGTTACAGTAACAGCTACTCGTGAGAGTGGCTTGTATTTCTGAGTTTGCTCTGCACTGGTAGTTACTCTAAGACTTTATAAATTATAATCCATATTGTTCTGATAACCAGGAGGTGTGTACTACTGTATCCCCGTTTACAGCTAAGGAAGTTGAAGCCTAGATGTTCTGTGATTTGCCCAAGGTCAGAAACCTTCTTCCTGGAGAACTGGATCCACCCCTTCTCTGAGCTCAAGATCCCATACCAGGCTTCTTCTCACTTTTCTGATAATAATAATACATAGAAAGCAAGGATGGCGGTGACAGGAACCCAGAATCTTCACACTCCCTCCCTTGGCTGAAAATTATGACTGTTTTTTTTTTTTTTTTTTTTTTTTTACCAATTGCAACTTTTTCCTTGCTCTGGTCTCCCCTCTCAGTAGATAGAGTTACTGAGACAATCACTGGTAAAACCGCTGCTGCCATTCTGTACAGCACCCAGTCTAGGGTGCCCAACTTCCTTAGACTATCCCCCAAACCCCCTAACCTGAGCCCTGATCCTAGAATCTTTCTATCACCTTCCCTCTGCAATGCCCAGGGTTCCCCTCAAGAATAGTAACCATCAGCTTGATTACTAGGGAGTATGCCTGGTGACAGATGGGAGAGAATTTACACAGACAGGCCCGTCTCCAGGCATGTGGGAGAGGAGAGCTGGCTGATCCCCTGCCTCCTTCTCTGCCTCGAAGCTGTAGGACCCCAGCAGCCAGGGCAGCCAATTGAAATTGGGAAACACAAGGACCAAGAGCCAAGGCAGAGACAGGAGGAGGGTGTGGGCAGAAAGGGCTGATCCTGGATGATGCCAAACACTTGAAAATGCATTTGGACCCTCCACCTCATCCTTCCATCCTTCCCTGCCATTCTTGTCCTGGTCCTGACCCTTGTCTGGGGCCTCAGCTGGGTGTGGATGCTGGATGGATCTCCCTTCTGCTGGATTAATATCTGGGTGTCCTCCTCTGTTAGCCTCTGTTTGGTCACTTCCTGGAAAGGCTGCCAGTGGGAGAGGGGAGGACCCTAGAGAAGCCTGTCCCTGCCCAACTGCATGGCCAGACACAGAGACCTTCCCTCCACGTGGGCACAGAGATTCTACCAAACCTCTTCCTCCACGTGGTACAGCTCATACTCTATGGGCAGAGACAGGAGGGGTAAAGGCAGTTTCAAATTCAAAGTCCTTAGCCCATCACCAGGCCCTCCCGATGATCCTACTCCTGTCTTCCACACCCTACTGACTCCACAGGGCCGGACCAGGGGCTTGGAGGACTCCCAGCTGGGGGGACTCTGATTCCCTCCCAGCCTCCAGGCCTTTGCTCAGGATGCCCCTCCAAGGCGTTTCCCTACCTGCCTCACCAGGTGAAATGTTACTTGTTCCTGGAGGCCCATCTCAAAAGCTTCCTCCGCCTGCTGTTTTCCTCTAATTCCTTTCCAGTCTCCCTTGGAATCTTGCACTTTCCTGCCCGTGGGTCTGTTTGTGTGGAGTTTCTGCAGCTCCCAGCACCGGGCGGGGGCTCTGTCTTTTCTCTGCTGCTCCTCCTGCTCCAGGGCTTCTGGGGCTCCCTCCACCCTCCTGGGCACAGCCTGGCTAAAACATGAGGTGTGGGACCTGTTACTGGGGCATGAATCAACTAGATTCTCAAAGACATAGTACTACACCTCTTTTACTTACAGTTGAGTAATTGCATTTGTTTTCCTTGTCTGTCTTCATAAAAGCTCTTTCTGATAGAGAGTGCCATCAGATTTCTGAGAGTTTCCATATATGGGCATCCCACGCTTTACCAGAAGATCACCCTCTGCCAGTAAAAGAGGATGTGATACCTACATGTTCTATGCTCTCCACCATCTTAGTTTAAGAAAGTTTCTGTATGAACACTGTACTCTCAGGGAGCAGGAAACACCCGCATTTTTTCATGTCTCCTTACTCCAGCCCTGATATTTTTATAAAAAGAGAAAGAGGAAGAGAGAACTGTGGAAAAACATGAGGCTTACCTAAAATCTGATATACTGTCCTGAGACCTGAAGACTTGAGCAGGACATTCCTACACCTCCCCTCCCACAGGATGTCCAGTTCAGGTCTGGTCTGGGTGTGGGGCCCAGCTTCCCGCAGCCTCTTGCTCTCTGCTCCCAAACTGCTCCCTGGGTCTTTGAGGGGAAAAAGCGTAGAGTCATTTCCTGACTGCAATGGAGGCACTTTTGAAAGCACAGAAATGGGTGTGCTACTCTTTGACTGAGAAAAGTACCACTTAAACATGTCCTGCTTGAATGAGGAGAAGGAGAAGGAAAAAAAGGAAGGGGGGACAAAGAGAAAGAGGAAGAAACAAAAAGATTCTAATCAATCAATCAATCAATTCCAAAGGATCTAAATGAAAATGGAGAAGAAAAAGAACTAGAAACATATTAGAAAAAAATGTTAAAAATAATTTTGAGTTGGACCAACCATTCTCATCAAGACACAATTGCCCGAGTCATAAGGAAGGTCTGATTTATTTGACCTCTTGAAAATTAAATACTTCAAAAGGATGCTACAAACCAAGTCAGAAAAGAATGAGAGACCGGAAGACACTGTTTGCAATATTTATAGTAGACAAAGATGAACATTCCCAACACAGAGAGAGCCTAAAATCCACATGAAAAGACTGAATGCCGTTTTTCACAAATGGGTAAGAGATGTGAACAAACAATTCCTGGGGAGGCAACTTGCCCAGGGTTGCCTCTCCGTGGACAGAGTGGGGCCAAGTCCAGACCTTCTGACATGGGTATGTAAGGGAGGAGAGTGGAATGTTATTTTAATAATCCAGAAATTTCTAGGAATATCTCTACCTTTATAAACATATAGATCTAATCTCATGCCCCTCTTGTTATACTTATGTATCTACAGTTTTGTTAGGGGAAGCACACTGATTGAAACCGCCCACTCTGGCCAGGCACCATAGTAACCATTTGCATGAGTTGTTTCATGAGAGGAGATCCTTAAAGGAATACGGAACTAATAAGCCACCACCAACTGGAAGAGCTCGGGAAAGGTCTAAAGCCGACGCCGTGTGTCCATCCACTTCCCAGAATCCCTCTCGCTAGCATCCATTTTGGCTGAGTGATGCGTGCGCCACCAGGAAAGACTCTGAATTAGAATGATTGGCCAAGACCACCTGGAAACTAATCCCATCACCATAAAAGCCGAGACTGTGAGCCACGTGGCAGAGCAGTTCTCCTGGGTTCCCTTATCGTACTGCTCTCCACCTGGGTTCCTTTTCCCAATAAAATCTCTTACTTTGTCAGCACATGTGTCTCCTTGGACAATTCATTTGTGAGTATTAGATAAGAGTCCAGTTTCGGGCCCTTGTAGGGGTCCTCCTTCCTGCAACAGTTTGGCTTCTTGTCTTAAGATCATAAACCCTGTATCATCATGTGGGCATTGCACAGCAGGGCCTGCGTCTCCCCACTTGGTCTCCTGTCCTTCCTCTCTCAGGTCTTCATTTTTCCCAGGACCTGGCACTGAGCAGGCACTCAGGACGGTGTGGGTGATGAAACCTGATTCCTTGTATCCCAAAAGAAACCGTTTGCCCCCATCAGCCCCCGCACGGCACCCAGGGGCAGACTCAAGGTGGCCAGGCCACAAGGAGGAAGGACTCTAGCCCCCCTGCCCTCCTCCATCCCCTCAGCTTTCTATTAATTTCCCAAAGGATTGAGCACCCACAACATAAACCTTCCTTCTGGGGTTGCTGCTCATGTCTCACGGGTCCACATTCCAAGCAGAGACCACCTGTGCAGGCGTCTACCTCCCTCTTCACTGTTCAGGGGTCCCGGCGGTGGGAGGAAGCCATCAGAAACATCTGCTTCCACATCCAGGCTCTGTCCTTCGGGCCATGGTCTCACTTCTCTGAGCTTCCATTTCCTTTCTTTTGTCAACTAGTGACAATCAAGGTTTTCTCAGACAGTGGTCCTGAGGATGGGGAGATGGGCAGGGGTCCTACCTCCTCTACTTACCCAGGAGTCTGCCTCTGACTGAGTGTGAACAAGATCCAGATGTTCTCAGCTCTGCAGATGCAGCCGCCTTTTGTGTGTCTCTGCAATAAACCTTCCACACCTTCTGGTCCCAGATATATTCGGAGAAGCAAAAGAGGAAGTGAAACCCTCACTTCTGAGTGGCTCAAGTTACCAACATCCTGCGCACCGGGCCCGGCCCAGACCTATTTCCCCCCTCCTGCTGCCCTCTTAGAGAAACAACCCCAGCCCTGACATCCCAAGTCCTTCTGACACAGCCCACCCTGCCTCGGCTCCTTGAAGGAGACCTGCCACCAACACACCGTGAGTCCCTTGGCCAAACACTCCCCCACCCCATGGCTGACTTTCCAACCCTCGGCCCTCCCCTCCCCGCCCCCTCCGCAACCCACTCACCAGCCTGCCTGCTTTATTCACCTTATGCCACCAGCACGTGGCATGTTCTAGAACACACCAACTCCCCACCACACACTGGTCATATTGCTGCTGCCTAGGGTCACATCCACGGGGCTTCTAGGGTTTGTTCATGCAGGTCCTTCTGCCAGGGACACCTGCTGCATTGAACCCGGAGAAATCATACTCACCCTGTAAAGCCAAAGTCTGGCATCACCTCTTCTGAGAAGCCCTCCAGGACCTCCCCTGCAGAGACCCCTGTCCCTGCTCTGCTCCCTTGGTACCTGGGAGAGGGGCCTAAGGCCACCCCTCAGCCTCTCTGTCCACGCCCCACCCAACTCCTTTTGATCAAGTCCTTCTAGACTTGGCCCTGCTGACAGGCACAGAACTAGTGCCTTCAGGTCCCAGCAACTCACCTGAGGAGGCCCAGCCTTGGTGGTCAAGGTCATTTGGATGGAGGCCAAGTCTGTGGGAAGGGCTGAGAGCATGCTGCTATTTTCTACCCTGGATTATTTCTAGTTGCACAGTTTCTTTTGTCACAATGGAGGACCTTTACAGGAAGGCTGGTGATCTGGTGACTCAAAAATCAACAACAGAAAACCAGTCTTCTTTTCTGTTTGGTTCCTGAGCAAAGAGCCACAGTGTATGGAGGGCTGAGCATTAGCCACCCTCTGTGCAGGCTCTGTCCATACCTTTCCTGTTTTTCTCTCACATCAGCTCTAGGAAGTGTCGGCTCCATTTTTCAGATGAAGAAACAGAAGAAAAGGTCCTACAGCCTGAGAGTCCTGGTGGACTTTTCTTTTTTCTCCCACCACAAGGGGCAGCAGTGGGGCTGGATCCCCCCATGGAGGCCCACCTGCCCTTCCATCAGGGGTGCTTCATCCCAGAAAATGGCCCCAGTCATCATGGTCACCTTCCCCTTCTTAGAGGGAGGGACAGAGGAGTGATGGGTGTTACTCCATGAGGACCACACTCTACAGTTTGGTCTGACAATTACCCTGGAAGGCAGACCAGGAATCTGACCTGATTTTTGCAGTAAGGTAGCTGACGGCAGGGGCGAGGAGGGGGCTTTCTTCCAGCAACTCAGGGGAGGAGCCAAGATTCAAACCAAGGTTGTCACTGCCTATTGTAAACGCTACTCCTTGTTTAAAGTTCCTTTTTTTTTTTTTCTTTAAATCATTTTTTCCCCAGTAAACTACCTCCTCCTGATTCTTCTCTTTTCCACTATCATGAGTTTATCTGGACATAAAGCAAAACCACGGTGAGATACAGAACTCAGCTAATCCAGAGGAACTGTGTCCAGTTCTCATGAAGGTCCTCTGCTGAGAATACCTAATTGACGCCAGACCATCATGGACTCAATAAACACAAGCTCATGAGAAAGCCACCATGGGAACTGCAGACTCAAATCAAGGTGAGGATTCAGCAAGACTTAAATCCAGGGACGTGAGCTGAGACCACCCCATTTGGAGATCCTAAAGATTCACCAACCTAGATATCATATTCAAAAGCGGAGATATTACTTTGCCAACAAAGATCCATCTAGTTAAGGCTATGGTTTTTCCAGTAGTCATGTATGGATGTGAGAGTTGGACTGTGAAGAAAGCTGAGTGCTGAAGAATTGATGCTTTTGAACTGTGGTATTTGAGAAGAATCTTGAGAGTCCCTTGGACAGCAAGGAGATCCAACCAGTCCATCCTAAAGGAAATCAGTTGTGAATATTCATTGGAAGGACTGATGCTGAAGCTGAAACTCCAATATTTTGGCCACCTGATGTGAAGAGCTGACTCATTTGAAAAGACCCTGATGCTGGGAAAAATTGAAGATGGAAGGAGAAGGGGACGACAGAGGATGAACTGGTTGGATGGCATCACTGGCTCAATGGACATGAGTTTGGGTAAACTCCGGGAGTTGGTGATGGACAGGGAGGCCTGGCGTGCTGCAGTTCATGGGGTCGCAAAGATTCAGACATGACTGAACGATTAACTGAACTGCACTGAAGAACTTATAAAAAATTTCAAAAGGATAAATATGTACATAGATACATGTTTAATGGAATCACTTTGCCATACACCTGAAGCTAATACAATATTGCAAATCAACTATACTTTAATAAAACTTGGAAACAAACAAGTCATTCCCTACTGAGTTCAAAGGTGAGTTGATGCTGGAGAAGTAGGGCTAGACACCATCACCAGGGGAAACCCTTCTTGCTGGAGTATCAGACCCTGGGGAGGGTGATAGAGGAGCCCCTGCTACTTGTGCTGGATCTCTACAACCCTAACTCTTTGGCTTTCTCCCATTTTCAAAGCTCCCCTATTCCTGGCCTCTCATTGCTAGTCTCCCTGTCTCTCCCTTATTCTGCCCTCAGTGTCTTCTTCAGTCCAAAATAAGTGCTTTCTCCCCTTGACCCTGCACGCGTCCCTGGTCCCTGCACTGCTCTAGGGGTGGCCCAGTCGGGCCCTATTGCAGACTCTCCTAGATCCAGGTGAGCTTCTCCAACTCCTTCTCCAGCTCCCGGGCTTTCTGCCTCATGTTCTCAGCCGATGCTGTCTTTGCCCTCTCCTGCACGTCCTGTGCATTTTTCACCAGGGAGTACAGGTTTACACCTTCTACCACCATGGTGGAATTACCTGTTACAGCAGCTGCTGCTCCCAGCCCTATTCCAGTGGCTGAGAGTCCCAGACTGAGGCCTACTGTAAAGGGTGCCAGAACCACGCCAAGGATGCTCAGGGCACCAGATGCCTGGAGATGGTGTAGTCCCTGTGAACCTTGTCAACATTGTCGGCGAGCTCACGGAGCTTTTTGATGTTCTCCTTCAGCTCCTGTTTTACCTGAGGAAACTCCTTCAAAAACCTCTCCTTTTCCTGCTGGTATTTTTGGACCCTGTCTTGGTCGTCCCTGGACAAGTCTGTTTGCAGCTTGATCAGATATTCATGGAGTACATCTGCCTCTTCCCTGTAACAATGAACATTAAAGCCTTAGAAAGACAGTTTGCTTGTCTATGAAACAGGCTCAACAAACTCTATCCTGCGTAAACCACAGAGATTTTATTGTAAATCACAAGACTTATACTAATGTAAAAATGTTTCCAAACTTAAACCCTCATTTGGATATTGCTAGTGCTCCATGTACTTATTCAGACATGTAATAAATAAGCAAAGATCATCTTAGGAGACCTTTAAATTAAGAGAGATATTTGATATCTCTCTTAAGGCAGACCAATACAATCACTTCCAGAATGTGTGTAAAATGGGAACTTCCCAGATAAACAAAGAGAATTCATTGGGATTAGAGCAGAAAACCCTTCATTCAAGGACCTTAGTGTATAGTGAGGAGTCCTCTTGTACTTTGCTCTTGGCTGCTAGGATGTGGTCACTAGGCCCCAAGAATATTCTGGCTGATAAGAATGTCCTCGTCTGCCTGGGACTTTGGCCACTGGACAGTCTGATGAGTTGACATGTGATGGGCCTCTGGGTCACGTGGTATCAGTTCTGACCTCTGGAGGAGCTGGGCTCTAGGACAATAGTCTGAGCTCTGGGAGGGGCTGGAGATGACGGGTCAGGGTAATTTGTTGTTAAATAGGGTGAGCACCCTGGTGGACAGTGGTCCATGTGTCCTGCCACACTAGATCTAGGACAGTAATGCATCCTGGGGACAATGGAAGCTTCGTGTGTGAAACCTGCCCAGATCTGCCCTGTGGCTGATGGGAAACTGCCCCCTTCCCTGTAATAAATCATAACTGGGACCCTGAAGCTTTAAGTGAGTCTGTGTATCCTTCTATGGACTTCTAGAACCTGAGGGTGGTTGTGGGATCCCCTAAATTTTCCCTTGAGGGAAATGTAAGGACAGTCCTGGGACTGTGCCCTCATACTTTTCAGATTGGCTAACTGTGTGCCTAGAATTTTATTTTTTTAAAATCAAAACTCAGCTAAAGGGATCCTTAATGATCATTTTGTCTGGCATCTGCTCTCACCCAAGTTTGATACCCTTGGCCTTCTCAGCAGAAGGACACTGGGTCTGTCCACTGCCCATATTGCCTTGGAAGCAGGAGATGTGCTGTGAGCCCTGTTCCTTGTGGGCCTTCCAGTCCACCTCACTGATTCCTGACCCAGCACCCAGGGCCCCTGACATTTCAAGGGTTACATGTTAATTTGTGACAGCTTCATGAGCCTGCAGCCCAAGGCTGTGTGCAACTTTATGGAACCTCTAAAGAGTCAAGAGACTTGAGGAAACACCCATCTGAAGGGCTGAGCCTGAAGAGACCGGTGCTTGCACAGCTGGTGGAGGAAGTGTTTTCCTCTTTGGTGGGGATGCATGAGCCTTCTCAGAATCCCTCAAATGACACACAATCCAAGCCACTTACTATGACCCTGGAGGGCTCACTGAGCCACATGGCCTTCCCACTGTCAGGGCGGCTCCATGTAGACTAGAAGAGGGTCCCAGATGGAGGGAGATTCCAGGTCCCAGGCAGGTTATGAAGGACACGGTCACCGAGGGCCCTCTAGCCCAGCTTGAGGGGATCCTGTCAGGAAGGGAAGAAATGTTCTCTCTCCCACTCCCAGGACCTCTGCTAGGGTCACAGCCCCTTCAGTTCTGTGTCCTTTGGGCCTACTCTCCTCACTCTAGTCCTTGCCTGCTGCCCAAGCCTGCCTACTAGTCCTCCAACCTAGACCCTCTGCTCCACCCTGACCCCTAGGTCTGACCCTGGTCTAGGCCTCCCTGGTTCTTTGGACAAGATGACTACACTTGGTTCCCCACCACTGACTCTGCAGTTCACTCTGAGGCCGTCACTACAATCCATCAGATTGAATTACTATTCCCACTGGACACTTAACAAATAACAAATCTGAGACCCAGAATCTTAAACCCACAGGCTCAGAGTTAGACAGGGCTAGATCCAGGATCCCACCAGGTCCAATCAGTTCCCCTCCGGCCTTTCTGCCTTATTGGCCAGCAGGAACCTGCAGTGTTCGTATAATTCCTAAGATGGAGAATGAAAGAATTCTAGTCGGAATCCCCAGAAACACAAAATGATGTTTGGGTCAGGATTTTCTGACTTGACCCAAACGAAGTCCTCTTGGTTCTCGTCTCTAGGAAGAAGGTCCCTGATTCTTCCCAACAAGCTTATTTTAAAATTAAGATTGATTGAGCACCTACTCTGTGTCAGCAATCATGAAAAGCGCTTGCATGCATGATCTCAGAATACTCACAGTAAAACTGAACAGATGATGAAGCAGAGAGTAGTTCAGTAACTCGTCCAAGGTCATATAACCTGCCCTTCCTTGTAGGTTTCCGCTCTTCTCAACCCAACGTCATTCAATGCCAACAAATAACACGGAGGAAACATTCCACATAGGACCTTGAGGAGGAACATCCTTGGATCCTGCCTGGAGGAAACTAGCCTGGGAAAATCTTCCTAGGGGCATGTTGGTGACATTCCTGATGTACCTGCACGGTTACCTGGACAAATCGGCCTCGGTCACAAATTTCTCCCAGGGTTTGTCTTCAGTGAGCAGGAATTGCAGTTCTTCCAAACTCAGACTCTTCTGGACATACTCAAAGACATCCTTATAAAGCTTTGGCTCTCTAGACAGGAAAATAAAAATTGAAGATTCGAATAAACTATGGTGTGATGTAAATGGTATCGAGTATAAGTGGTTAAAGTTTACCTTTCTGAGCAGCATTCATCTGGCATGCTGTTGATGGATTTATCTGGGGTCTCAGGTGGACTGTATGCACCAGCCCCAATTCATAAGTTAACGCCCAGACACACCCACTCTGCAATGACTGCATTAGAAGATTGGGGGCTTTAGGCAGTAATTAGGTGAAATGAGGCCTTAAGTGTGGGGCCTTAATTCAGTAATATCAGTGTCCATATTAAATGAAGAGACGTCAGATCTCTTCCTCTCTCTCTTCCCTGAAGTATTAAGTGTCCTTAGGTTTTCTTTTTCTCATGCGTCACTAAGGGAGAAATGAACAGGGCTCACATGGAGGGAACCCACAGCACTAGGCCTGTGTATTGTCTGACCGGGGTGTTGTGGGTGGAGGAAACAACCGAGCACCTGGGTGTCTGCAAGGGCGTTTGAGAAGAATAGAACTCGTACCTGCCTGAGGCAGTCACCTGGTAATCAGGTGTTTATATATGGGAGCAGTGGGCAGGTGCCCTAGCACAGCACAGGAGAGAGGGGATTCTAGAGAATGGGAGAGGTTTCTACTTGGAACTAACACATTCCAGGTAGAGGGGACAGCACGGCACTAGGCAGGACCTACTATGTGGCAGGCCCTGGCCCAGGCCACAGACACACATTATATTTGGTCCTCATCACAACATAGGGAAATATTCTTCGCATTTTACAGGTTAGGACAGGTAAGGTGCTCCAGGTCACACAGGTGTGGTAGGCAGCAAAGGCCAGATTGGGGTTCAGTTTAGAGTCTGCTGACCCTCACAGAGCAGCTGGGTGGGCAATGGAGCGAGAGGTGGAGGAAACAGTCTCTGTGTTGACACCCCAGGGTCTGGGAGCAGAAGGAGGCTTGGACCAAGGGAGAGGGCAGGAGAAGCTGCAGGGGACCTCCTCTCCCTGTCCTGCCTGGCCTTGGGGACTTGCTCTGCTGTGCTGGCCCCCCATCATGGGCTGCCCTGCCTCACTTCTGAGTCATCAGCAGGGGGTCAGGAGGCAGGGGGAGGAAGTTAGCATCTTGTCTGTGGCTCCCTGAGGAGAGGACCAGGAAAGAGGCTGTGGGGACAGACCACCAAGTGTTAGGGGACTCCCTATGGCCTCTCTGGGGGATGCTTATCCACGCCTTTCTTGGTTCTTGATTACTGGGCAGGTTGATTTGGCCTGGAGCCACCACCCTCAATTCTGGGTCACAAGTAGGAACCTGCCAGAGCCGAGGTGGCTGACTACCTGAGAAGTAAGAGGGATATTGTGAGCTCATGGTGGCAGCAGCAGGGTCTCAGAGATCTCCCTTCAGCTCACCCGTCTGTGTCAGGCTGGAAGAAGTTGTTGTTTCACCCTTGGGGAAGAGAAAACAGACTGTGGGCTTGATTGCACGTGAGCAGTGGCTGAGGGAGCCGTGAGGGGTGAGGTCCTGGGTGGTTTCCCCTGGACAGCCACCAGTGCCACCATGGATTTAACCCAGCGTGGTTCTCTGTCCCCTGGGCTCTGTAGATCACTTGTTAAGAAAAGTTACTCATCTTCCCGCCATCCTCCCCAGTCAGAGTTCTACTCTCCTGTTGGGGTACAAGACAGGATAATTAGACAGGAGAGAGCCATCTGTGAAGTTATAGGAGCAATAAAACCAGAGACAGAAAAACAGGTAGAAAGGGAATCCTTTGGAAATTACATGAGGTTGGGAATGCTTGCGTTACTAATTGGTTATAGGTGGTATTGATCCACTGTCTATGACGTGCAGGCTCCTGAAACTCACCTAAACTTAGGTCAGTCCAAGTTTTCACATTTCTGCTGGAGCCCAGCCTTGAACCCAAGTCTTTCTGATCCAAATTCCAGGTTTGTGATGACTATGCTCTACTTGCTTTAACGTACAAAAAATGTCTCTCTGTTTATTGCAAAATGATGTCATGCACCCTGTGCTCGAGTCTCTGCCTTGATAAAGTCCCCGGTGCTGTAGCTCCCACGGCCCACATCTTCCTCGCTTCTGCAATAGCCTTTATCCCACAAACCTTTTTTCTGGAGTCCCACCAGCCCCTCTCCAATCCCTGCAGCCCTGCCCTGGTCAGCTGAGGACCCAAATGGTGTCATCTTTGCTGTCCACTCCTGATTGTTGGACTTCAGGCTGTTTTTAATTCTTTATGTAAATAGTAGTGCAAAGAACACTCTTCCTGCATAAAACTTTATGAAAAGGCAAAATGCTAGGATACTGAAAGAGGACCTCCCCAGGTCAGTAGGTGCCCAATATGCTATTGGAGATCAGTGGAGAAATAACTCCAGAAAGAATGAAAGGATGGAGCCAAAGCAAAAAGAACACCTGGCTGTGGATGTGACTGGTGATAGAGCAATATTGCATAGGAACCTGGAATATCAGGTCCATGAATCAAGGCAAATTGGAAGTGGTCAAAGAAGAGATGGCAAGAGTGAATTTTGACATTCTAGGAATCAGCTAACTAAAATGGACTGGAATGGGTGAATTTTAACTCAGATGACCATTATATTTACTACTGTGGGCAGGAATCCCTCAGAAGAAATGGAGTAGCCATCATGGTCAACAAAAGAGTCCGAAATGCAGTACTTGGATGCAATCTCAAAAACGACAGAATATCTCTGTTCGTTTCCAAGGCAAACCATTCAATATCACAGTAATCCAAGTCTATGCCCCAACCAGTAACGCTGAAGAAGCTGAAGTTGAACGGTTCTATGAAGACCTACTGAAGAAGGCAATGGCACCCCACTCCAGTACTCTTGCCTGGCAAATCCCATGGATGGAGGAGCCGGGAAGACTGCAGTCCATGGGGTCGCGAAGAGTCGGACATGACTGAGCAACTTCCCTTTCACTTTTCACTTTCATGCATTGGAGAAGGAAATGGCAACCCACCCCAGTGTTCTTGCCTGGAGAATCCTAGGGACGGCGGGGCCTGGTGGGCTGCCGTCTATGGAGTCGCACAGAGTCGGACACGACTGAAGTGACTTAGCAGCATGAAGACCTACAAGACCTTTTAGAACTAACACCCAAAAAAGATGTCCTTTTTATTATAGGGGACTGGAATGCAACAGTAGGAAGTCAAGAAACACCTGGAGTAACAGATAAATTTAGCCTTGGAATACAGAATGAAGCAGGGCAAAGACTAATAGAGTTTTGCCAAGAAAATGCACTGGTCATAGCAAACACCCTCTTCCAACAACACAAGAGAGACTCTACACATGGACATGACCAGATGGTCAGCACCAAAATCAGATTGATTATATTCTCTACAGCCAAATTTGGAGAAGCTCTATACAGTCAGCAAAAACAAGACCAGGGGCTGACTGTGGCTCAGATCATGAACTCCTTATTGCCAAATTCAGACTGAAATTGAAGAAAGTAGGGAAAACCACTAGACCATTCAGGTATGACCTAAAACAAATCCCTTATGGTTATACAGTTGGAGTGAGAAATAGATTTAAGGGCCTAGATCTGATAGATAGAGTGCCTGATGAACTATGGACTGAAGTTCGTGACACTGTACAGGAGACAGGGATCAAGACCATCCCCATGGAAAAGAAATGCAAAAAAGCGAAATGACTGTCTGGGGAGGCCTTACAAATAGCTGTGAAAAGAAGAGAAGCAAAAAGCAAAGGAGAAAAGGAAAGATATAAGCATCTGAATGCAGAGTTCCAAAGAATAGCAAGAAGAGATAAGAAAGCCTTCTTCAGTAATCAATGCAAAGAAATAGAGGAAAACAACAGAATGGGAAAGACTAGAGATCTCTTCAAGAAAATCAGAGATACCAAGGAAATATTTCATGCAAAGATGGGCTTGATAAAGGACAGAAATGGTATGGACCTAACAGAAGCAGAAGATATTAAGAAGAGATGGCAAGAATACACAGATGAACTGTACAAAAAAGATCTTCACGACCCAGATAATCACGATGATGTGATCACTCACCTAGAGCCAGACATCCTGGAATGTGAAGTCAAGTGGGCCTTAGAAAGCATCACTACGAACAAAGCTAGTGGAGGAGATGGAATTCCAGCTGAACTATTCCAAATCCTGAAAGATGATGCTGTGAAAGTGCTGCACTCAATATGCCAGCACATTTGGAAAACTCAGCAGTGGCCACAGGACTAGGAAAGGTCAGTTTTCATTCCAATCCCAAAGAAAGGCAATGCCAAAGAATGCTCAAACTACCGCACAATTGCACTCATCTCACACGCTAGTAAAGTAATGCTCCAAATTCTCCAAGCCAGGCTTCAACAGTAGGTGAACCTTGAACTTCCTGATATTCAAGCTGCTTTTACAAAAGGCAGAGGAACCAGAGATCAAAATGCCAACATCCGCTGGATCATGGAAAAAGCAAGAGAGTTCCAGAAAAACATCTATTTCTGCTTTATTGACTATGCCAAAGCCTTTGACTGTGTGGATCACAATAAACTGTGGAAAATTCTGAAAGAGATGGGAATACCAGACCACCTGATCTGCCTCTTGAGAAACCTGTATTCAGGTCAGGAAGCAAGAGTTAGAACTGGACATGGAACAACAGACTGGTTCCAAATACGAAAAGGAGTATGTCAAGACTGTATATTGTCACCCTGTTTATTTAACTTATATGCAGAGTACATCATGAGAAATGCTGGGCTGGAAGAAACACAAGCTGCAATCAAGATTGCTGGGAGAAATATCAATAACCTCAGATATGTAGATGACACCACCCTTATGGCAGAAAGTGAAGAGGAACTAAAAAGCCTCTTGATGAAAGTGAAAGTGGAGAGTGAAAAAGTTGGCTTAAAGCTCAACATTCAGAAAACGAAGATCATGGCATCTGGTCCCATCACTTCATGGGAAATAGATGGGGAAACAGTGGAAACAGTGTCAGACTTTATTTTGGGGGACTCCAAAATCACTGCAGATGGTGACTGCAGCCCTGATATTAAAAGACGCTTACTCCTTGGAAGGAAAGTTATGACCATCCTAGATAGCATATTCAAAAGCAGAGACACTACTTTGCCAACAAAGGTCCATCTAGTCAAGGCTATGGTTTTCCTATGGTCATGTATGGATGTGAGAGTTGGACTGTAAAGAAGGCTGAGCAGGGAAGAATTGATGCTTTTGAACTGTGGTGCTGGAGAAGACTCTTGAGAGTCCCTTGGACTGCAGGGAGATCCAACCAGTCCATTCTGAAGAAGATCAGCCATGGGATTTCTTTGGAAGGTCTGATGCTAAAGCTGAAATTCCAGTACTTTGACCACGTCACACGAAGAGTTGTCTCATTGGAAAAGACTCTGATGCTGGGAGGGATTGGGGTAGGAGAAGAAGGGGACGACAGAGGATGAGATGGCTGGATGGCATCACTGACTCGATGGACGTGAGTCTGAGTGAACTCCGGGAGTTGGTGATGGACTTGGAGGCCTGGTGTGCTGCGATTCATGGGGTTGCAAAGAGTCGGACACGACTGAGCGACTGAACTGAACTGAAGATTCTTTCATTAAGCTATTTCTAGAAGTAGAATGACTGGATCCAAGGGTATCAACACCTAACATTTTGTCATACTTAAGCTACTTTGTTATGCAAAGAAACTGTACAAATTTACATTCACACATATCATATGTGATAGTGTCCATCCTTTGTCTTGCCAGTTCTCTGCTATTTTTTTAAATAGCAGATCTTTATATAGAGAGAACTTCCTTTGGTTCTGGATGTGACTGTCTTGTGTTGGGAGATGAGAAAAGAAAGCATGTTAATTACCCTTAGGCAGTATTTTAAGAAGGCAAAAGAGTACTTATTTAAGTACTCTTGCTGAGACCTGACTGAAGTGATAGTAAAGGTCCTTATAGTTACAGTAACAGCTACTCGTGAGTGTGGCTTGTATTTCTGATTTTGCTCTGCACTGGTAGTTACCCTAAGATTTTATAAATTATAATCCATATTGTTCTGATAACCAGGAGATTTGTACCACAGTATCCCCGTTTACAGCTAAGGAAGCTGAAGCATAGATGTTCTGTGATTTGCCCAAGGTCAGAAACCTTCTTCATGGAGAACTGGATCCCAGCCCATTCTCTGGACTCAAGATCCCATACCAGGCTTCTTCTCACTTTTCTGATAATAATAATATATAGAAAACAAGGATGGCGGTGAAGGGAACCCAGAGTCTTCACATCTGTCCCTTGGCTGAAAATTATGACTGCTTTTTATTTACCAATTGCACCTTTATCCTTGCTCTGGTCTCCCCTCTCAGTAGATAGAGTTACTGAGTAGATAATGTTACTGAGACAATCATTGGTAAAACCGCTCCTGCCATTCTCTACAGCACCCAGTCTAGAGTGGCCCAACTTCCTTAGAGTATCCCCCAAACCCCCTAACCTGAGCCCCGATCCTAGAATCTTTCTATCACCTTCCATCTGCAATGCCCAGGGTTCCCTCAAGAATAGTAGCCATCAGCTTGATTACCAGGGAGTATGCCTGGTGACCAAGGCTGTGGGCACTGACTGTGTGGATGGGAGAGAATTTACACAGACAGGCCCGTCTCCAGACATGTGGGAGAGGAGAGCTGGCTGGTCCCCTGCCTCCTTCTCTGCCTCGAAGCTGCAGGACCCCAGGAGCCAGGGCAGCCAATTGAAATTGGGAAACACAAGGACCAAGAGCCAAGGCAGAGACAGGAGGAGGGTGTGGGCAGAAAGGGCTGATCCTGGATGATTCCAAACACTTGAAAATGCATTTGGACCCTCCACCTCATCCTTCCTTCCTTGCCTGCAATTCTTGTCTTGGTCCTGACCCTTGTCTGGGGCCTTAGCTGGGTATGGATGCTGGATGGTTCTCCCTTCTGCTGGATTAATATCTGGGTGTCCTCCTCTGTTAGCCTCTGATTGGTCACTTTCTGGAAAGGCTGCCAGTGTGAGAGGGGAGAACCCTAGAGCCTGTCCCTGCCCAACTGCATGACCAGACACAGAGACATTCCTTTCATGTGGGCAGACAGAGATACTACCAAACCTCTTCCTCCACATGGTACAGCTCATACTCTATGGGCAGAGACAGGAGGGGTAAGATCAGATCAGTTCAGTTCAGCCACTAAGTCGTGTCTGACTCTTTGTGACCCCATGAATCACAGCATGCCAGGCCTCCCTGTCATCACCAACTCCCGGAGTTCACTCAGACTCACGTCCATCGAGTCAGTGATGCCATCCAGCCATCTCATCCTCTGTCGTCCCCTTCTCCTCTTGCCCCCAATCCCTCCCAGCATCAGAGTCTTTTCCAATGAGTCAACTCTTCCCATGAGGTGGCCAAAGTACTGGAGTTCCAGCTTTAGCATCATTCCTTCCAAAGAAATCCCAGGGCTGATCTTCAGAATGCACTGGCTGGATCTCCTTGCAGTCCAAGGGACTCTCAAGAGTCTTCTCCAACACCACAGTTCAAAAGCATCAACTCTTCCCCGCTCAGCCTTCTTCACAGTCCAACTCTCACATCCATACATGACCACAGGAAAAACCATAGCCTTGATTAGACGAAACTTTGTTGGCAAAGAAATGTCTCTGCTTTTGAATATGCTATCTAGGATGGTCATAACTTTCCTTCCAAGGAGTAAGCGTCTTTTAATATCAGGGCTGCAGTCACCATCTGCAGTGATTTTGGAGCGAGCCCCCCAAAATAAAGTCTGACACTGTTTCCACTGTTTCCCCATCTATTTCCCATGAAGTGATGGGACCGGATGCCATGATCTTCGTTTTCTGAATGTTGAGCTTTAAGCCAACTTTTTCACTCTCCACTTTCACTTTCATCAAGAGGCTTTTTAGTTCCTCTTCACTTTTTGCCATAAGGGTGGTGTCATCTGCATATCTGAGGTTATTGATATTTCTCCTGGCAATCTTGATTGCAGCTTGTGTTTCTTCCAGTCCAGAGTTTCTCATGATGTACTCTGCAGATAAGTTAAATAAGCAGGGTGACAATATACAACCCGACGTACTCTTTTTACTATTTGGAACCAGTCTGTTGTTCCATGTCCAGTTCTAACTCTTGCTTCCAGACCTGCATACAAGTTTCTCAAGAGGCAGATCAGGTGGTCTGGTATTCCCATCTCTTTCAGAATTTTCCACAGTTTCTTGTGATCCACGCAGTCAAAGGCTTTGGCATAGTCAATAAAGCAGAAATAGATGCTTCTCTGGAACTCTTTTGCCTTTTCCATGATCCAGCAGATGTTGGCAATTTGGTCTCTGGTTCCTCTGCCTTTTCTAAAACCAGCTTAAACATCTGGAAGTTCACGGTTCACCTATTGCTGAAGCCTGGCTTGGAGAATTTTGAGCATTACTTTACTAACATGTGAGATGAGTACAATTGTGCGGTAGTTTGAGCATTCTTTGGCATTGCCTTTCTTTGAGATTGGAATGAAAACTGACCTTTCCCAGTCCTGTGGCCACTGCTGAGTTTTCCAAATGTGCTGGCATATTGAGTGCAGCACTTTCACAGCATCATCTTTCAGGATTTGAAATAGCTCAAGTGGAATTCCATCACCTCCACTAGCTTTGTTCGTAGTGATGCTTTCTAAGGCCCACTTGACTTCACATTCCAGGATGTCTGGCTCTAGGTGAGTGATCACATCATCGTGATTATCTGGGTCGTGAAGATCTGTTTTGTACAGTTCTTCTGTGTATTCTTGCCATCTCTTCTTAATATCTTCTGCTTCTGTTAGGTCCATACCATTTCTGTCCTTTATCAAGCCCATCTTTGCATGAAATGTTCCTTTGGTATCTCTGATTTTCTTGAAGAGATCTCTAGTCTTTCCCATTCTGTTGTTTTCCTCTATTTCTTTGCATTGATTAGTGAAGAAGGCTTTCTTATCTCTCCTTTCTATTCTTTGGAACTCTGCATTCAGATGCTTATATCTTTCCTTTTCTCCTTTGCTTTTTGCTTCTCTTCTTTTCACAGCTATTTGTAAGGCCTCCCCAGACAGTCATTTCGCTTTTTTACATTTCTTTTCCATGGGGATGGTCTTGATCCCTGTCTTCTGTACAATGTCATGAACCTCATTCCACAGTTCATCAGGCACTCTATCTATCAGATCTAGGCCCTTAAATCTATTTCTCACTCCAACTGTATAACCATAAGGGATTTGATTTAGGTCATACCTGAATAGTCTAGTGGTTTTCCCTACTTTCTCAGTGTCAAATTCAAAGTCCTTAGCCCATCACCAGGCCCTCCCGATGATCCTACTCCTGTCTTCCTCACCCTCCTGACTCCACAGGGCATGGACCAGGGGCTTGGAAGACTCCCAGCTGGGGGGACTCTGATTCCCTCCCAGCCTCCAGGCCTTTGCTCAGGATGCCCCTCCAAGGCCTTTCCCCACCTGCCTCACCAGGTGAAATGTTACTTGTTCCTGGAGGCCCATCTCAGAAGCTTCCTCCGCTTGCTATCTTCCTCTAATTCCCTTCTAGTCTCCCTTGGAATCTTGCACTTTCCTGCCTGTGGGTCTGTTTGTGTGGAGTTTCTGCAGCTCCCAGCACCGGGCGGGGGCTCTGTCTCTTCTCTGCTGCTCCTCCTGCTCCAGGGCTTCTGAGGCTCCCTCCACCCTCCTGGGCACAGCCTGGCTAAAATACGAGGTGTAGGACCTGTTACCGGGGCATGAATCAACCAGATTCTCAAAGACATAGCACTACACCTTTTTTACCTACAGTTGAGTAATTGCATTTGTTTTCCTTGTCTGTCTTCATAAAAGCTCTTTCTGATAGAGAGTGCCATCAGATTTCTGAGAGTTTCCATATATGGGCATCCCACACTTTACCAGAAGATGACCCTCTGCCAGTAATAGGGGATGTGATACCTACATGTTCTGTGCTCTCCACCATCTTGGTTTAAGAAAGTTTCTATATGAACACTGTACTCTCAGGTAGCAGGAAATACCCGCATTTTTTCATGTCTCCTTACTCCAGCCATGATATGTTTATAAGAGGAGAAAGAGGAAGAGAGAACTGTGGAAAAACATGAGGCTTACCTAAAATCTGATATACTATCCTGAGACCTGAAGACTTGAGCAGGACATGCCTAAACCTCCCCTCCCACAGGATGTCCAGTTCAGGTCTGGTCTGGGTATGGGGACCAGCTTCCTCCAGCTTCTCTCTCTCTGCTCCCAAACTGCTGCCTGGGACTTTGAGGGGAAAAGCGTGGAGTCATTTCCTGACTGCAATGGAGGCACTTTTGGAAGCCGAGAAATGGGTGTGCTACTCTTTGACTGAGAAAGGTACCACTTAAACATGTCCTGCTTGAATGAGGAGAAGGAGAAGGAAAAAAAGGAATGGGGGATGAAGAGAAAGAGGAAGAAACAAAAAGATTCTAATCAAACAGTCAATCAATTCCAAAGGATCTAAATGAAAATGGAGAAGAAAAAGAATTAGAAACATATTAGAAAAAAATGTTAAAAATAATTTTGAGTTGGACCAACCATTCTCATCAAGACACAATCGCTGCAGCCATAAGGAAGGTCTGATTTATTTGACCTCTTGAAAACTAAATATTTCAAAAGGATGCCATAAACCAAGTCAGAAAAGAATGAGAGACCGGAAGACGCTGCAACATTTATAGTAGACAAAAATGAACATTCCCAACAAAGAGAGAGCCTAATATCCACATGAAAAGACTGAATGCTGTTTTTCACAAATGGGTAAGAGATGTGAACAAACAATTCCTGGGGAGGCAACTTGCCCAGGGTCACACAGCTCTCCATGGACAGAGTTGGGCCAAGTCCAGACCTTCTGACATGGGTATGTAAGGGAGGGAAGTGGAATGTGATTTTAATAACCCAGAAATTTCTAATAATGTCTCTACTGTTATAAACACATAGATCTAATCTCATGTCCCTCTTTTTATACGGATGAATCTACAGTTTGTCTTCTTGTTGTAAGATTGTAAAACCTGTATCGTCAAGTGGACATTGCACAGCAAGGTTGTGTCTCCTCACTTGGTCTACTGTCCTTCCTCTCTCAGGCCTTCGTTTTTCCCCAGGACCTGGCACTGAGCAGGCACTCAGGACAGGGTGGGTGATGAAACCTGATTCCTTGTATCTCAAAGGAAACCGTTTGTCCCCATTAGCCCCCACACAGCACCCAGGGGCAGACTCAAGGTGGCCAGGCCACAAGGAGGAAGGACTCTAGCCCCCCTGCCCTCCTCCATCCCCTCAGCTTTCTATTAATTTCCCAAAGGATTGAGCACCCACAACATAAACCTTCCTTCTGGGGTTGCTGCTCATGTCTCACGGGTCCACATTTCAAGCAGAGACCACCTGTGCAGGCGTCTACCTCCCTCTTCACTGTTCAGGGGTCCCGGCGGTGGGAGGAAGCCATCAGAAACATCTGCTTCCACATCCAGGCTCTGTCCTTCGGGCCATGGTCTCACGTCTCTGAGCTTCCATTTCCTTTCTTTTGTCAACTAGTGACAATCAAGGTTTTCTCAGACAGTGGTCCTGAGGATGGGGAGATGGGCAGGGGTCCTACCTCCTCTACTTACCCAGGAGTCTGCCTCTGACTGAGTGTGAACAAGATCCAGCTGTTCTCAGCTCTGCAGATGCAGCCGCCTTTTGTGTGTCTCTGCAATAAACCACCCACACCTTCTAGTCCCAGATATATTCAGAGAACCAAAAGGGGAAATGAAACCCTCACTTCTGAGAGGCTTAAGTTACCAACACCCTGCGCACCAGGCCCCGCCCAGACCTATTTCCCCCCTTCTGCTGCCCCCTTAGAGAAACAACCCCAGCCCTGACATCTCACGTCCTTCTGACACAGCCCACCCTGTCTCGGCTCCTTGAAAGAGACCTGCCAGCAACACACCGTGAGTCCCTTGGCCAACAACTCCCCCACCCTTGGCTGTCTTTCCACCCCCTCAGCCCCCCTCCCCCCACCCACTCACCAGCCTGCCTGCATTATTCACCTCATACCACCAGCACGTGGTATGTTCCAGAACACACCAGCTCCTCACCACACACTGGTCATACTGCTGCTGCTGAGGGTCACGTCCACGTGGCTTCTAGGGTTTGTTCATGCAGGTCCTTCTGCCAGGACACCTGCTGCATTGAACCCGGAGAAATCATACTCACCCTGTAAAGCCAAAGTCTGGCATCACCTCCTCTGAGAAGCCCTCCAGGACCTCCCCGGCAGAGTCCCCTGTCCCTGCTCTGCTCCCTTGGTACTTGGGAGAGGGGCCTAAGGCCACCCCTCAGCCTCTCTGTCCACGCCCCACCCAACTCCTTTTGATCAAGTCCTTCTGGACGTGGCCCTGCTGACAGGCACAGAACTAGTGCCTTCAGGTCCCAGCAACTCGCCTGAGGAGGCCCAGCCTTGGTGGTCAAGGTCATTTGGATGAATGCCAAGTTTGTGGGAAGGGCTGAGAGCATGCTGCTATTTTCTACCCTGGATTATTTCTAGTTGCACAGTTTCTTTTGTCACAATAGAGGACCTTTACAGGAAGGCTGGTGATCTGGAACTCAAAAGTCAACAACAGAAAACCAGTCTTCTTTTCTGTTTGGTTCCTGAGCAAAGAGCCACAGTGTATGGAGGGCTGAGCATTAGCCACCCTCTGTGCAGGCTCTGTCCATACTTTTCCTGTTGTACTCTCACATCAGCTCTAGGAAGTGTCGGCTCCATTTTTCAGATGAAGAAACAGAAGAAAAGGTCCTACATCCTGAGAGTCCTGGTGGACTTTTCTTTTTTGCCCCCACCACAAGAGGCAGCAGTGAGGCTGGACCTCCCCACGGAGGCCCACCTGCCCTTCCATCAGGGGTGCTTCATCCCAGAAAATGGCCCCAGTCATCATGGTCACCTTCCCCTTCTTAGAGGGAGGGACAGAGGAGTGATGGGTGTTACTCCATGAGGACCACACTCTACAGTTTGGTCTGACAATTACCCTGGAACGCAGACCAGGAATCTGACCTGATTTTTGCAGTAAGGTAACTGATGGCAGGGGCAAGGAGGGGGCTTTCTTCCAGCAACTCAGGGGAGGAGCCAAGATTCAAACCAAGGTTGTCACCGCCTATTGTAAACGCCACTCCTTGTTTAAAGTTCCTTATTTTTTTTTTCTTTGAATCATTTTTTCCCCAGTAAACTCCTTCCTCCTGATTCTTCTCTCTTCCACTAGCATGAGTTTACTGGAAGGTAAGCAAAACCACCCTGAGATGCAGAACTCAGCTAATCCAGAGGAGTTGTGTCCAGTTGTCATGAAGGTCCTCTGCTGAGAATGCCTAATAGATGCCAGACCATCATGGACTCAATAACACAAGCTCCCGGGAGAGCCACCATGGGAACTGCAGACTCAAATCAAGGTGAGGATTCAGCAAGACTTAAATCCAGGGACGTGAGCTGAGACCACCCCATTTGGAGATCCTAAAGATTCAATGACGATAAAATTGGGCTCCACTTGACCCCAATATCACAAGAGAAGTGCCCCAGGATGGCTGCAGCGACCCACCTGCCTGTCCTCCTCCCTTTGTATAGGATCAGTGGGAGTGAGTAGGGAGCTTCAGACTGAGCATGTGACCCGAAGGCTTTAAAGTCATCAGAGTTGCTGTTGGATGTGGACACCAGGGGGCAGAGCACAAGGGATCCCCTCCAGGCTGACAGCACAGGTGACCTCAGGGGAACTGGTCTCGGCCACTCACTGCCAGGCTGCTCTCATCACAATGGCCAAAGTGTGGAAGAAAGGAAAATAATAGAAAAATCCTGTCTATACATACCACAGACTAATACTCACTTAAAAGAGGAAGAAAGTTCTTTTTTTTAAAAATTATTTTAAAAGGAAGAAAATTCAGACTCATGCTACAGCCTGGATGCGCCTTGAAGACATTGTGTTCAGTGAAATAAAACAGTTACCAAAAACTTATTGTATTTTCTGTTTTTATTAGGTTGCAGAATAGGCAAATTGATAAAGACAGAAAGCAGGGTGGTGGTCGTCAGGGGCTGTGGGGGGGGGGGGGAGGGGAGCTGCGGTCCAGCGGAGTCTCAGGTTTCAGGAAGAAAGAATGTGGACAGGCACGGTGGTGATGGCTGCAGAATAGACGAATGTATTCGATACCACTCACCTGTACACTTGAAAACGGTTAAGTGGTCAATTGTATGCTGTGTATATTTTACCACAGGAAGTAAAAAAGAAAGAAAAAAATCCCGTTACAATATTGTATACATACATCAATATTGTATGATTCCATTCACATGAGGTCCTGAGAGGAGGCAAATTCATAAAGATCAGGGGTACACTGGTGCTTGCCAGGGGTGGAGAGGAGGGAGAATGAGGTATTAGTATATAATTGCAACAGAGTTTTATTTTTGATGTAAAACATTCTGTGGATGGATGGTGATGCTGGTTGTACAATGACGTGAGTGTCCTTAATACCACTGAACTGTACACTTAGAAGTGGGTAAAATGGTAAATTTGACAATTTTCAAAAATTGAAACAAATTGTTAAAAATCTGAACCTTTGTGGGAAAACATAGCAGCACCTGAACGCTTTACAGTCTGTAAAACACTTTCACACTCAACATCGTGCAAGCTACCACAGCCCTGCAATGGAAGCATTTACTATCCTAATGGCACCTGGGAAAACTAAGGTTCAGACTTGCCCCCAAATGGGGAAACTGGCAGGTCAGTCTGTTTTCTGGACTATGCCATTTCCTCAGAGGAAGAGAAATCCTTCAACCTTCCAGTAGTCTAAAAAATGTACTTTCCTTCCATAAATGCTCCCTGTTAGCTCAAGATGAGTCATAAACATCAATTACTGCTTGTCCAAAGAACTGAGCTGAAGGCCCAAGTCCCTAGGGGCCACAGGGAGCTGAGTCTGGCGGGGCCAACAGGGACCCTCTGCAACTGGCATCAAGTGTCAACTCCCTTCTGGAAGAGCCCCACCTCAGGGGGAAAGCTGCCTGAACTCTTCCTTCACAGAGACTCTGGGACCCACTCTGCTGTGTCCACATCTGTCCGTCTTGCGTGAGTGGGGAGAGAATTTGGCATCCTGCAGATCTCCTTGATGGGGATAAAACGGAAGCAGTGCCAGACTTCATTTTCTTGGGCTCCAAAATCACTATAGATGGTGACCGCAGCCATGAAATTAAAAGACATTTGCTTCTTGGAAGAAAAGTTATGACCAACCTAGATAGCATATTCAAAAGCAGAGCCATCACTTTGCTGACAAATTCCGCTACAGTCAAAGCTATGATTTTCCCATTAGTCATGTATGGATGTGAGAGTTGGACCATAAAGAAGGCTGAGCACTGAAGAAGTGATGCTTTTGAACTGTGGTATTAGAGAAGACTCTTGAGAGTCCCTTGGACAGCAAGGAGATCCAACCAGTCCATCCTAAAGGAAATCAGTCGTGAATATTCATTGGAAGGACTGATGCTGAAGCTGAAACTCCAATACTTTGGCCAGCTGATGCGAACAGCTGACTCATTTGAAAAGACCCTGATGCTGGGAAAGATTGAAGATGGAAGGAGAACGGGACGACAGAGGATGAACTGGTTGGATGGCATCACCGGCTCAATGGACGTGAGTTTGGGTAAACTCCAGGAGTTGGTGATGGACAGGGAGGCCTGGCGTGCTGCAGTCCAGTCCATGGGGTTGCAAAGATTCGGACATGACTGAACGACTAACTGAACTGCACTGAAGAACTTATAAAAAATTTCAAAAGGATAAATATGTACATCAGATCAGATCAGATAAGTCGCTCAGTCATGTCTGACTCTTTGTGACCCCATGAATCACAGCACGCCAGGCATCCCTGTCCATCACCAACTCCTGGAGTTCACTCAGACTCACATCCATCGAGTCAGTGATGCCATCCAGCCATCTTATCCTCTGTCCTCCCCTTCTCCTCTTGCTCCCAATCCCTCCCAGCATCAGAGTCTTTTCCAGTGAGTCAACTCTTCACATGAGGTGGCCAAAGTACTGGAGTTTCAGTTTTAGCATCATTCCTTCCAAAGCAATCCCAGGGCTGATCTCTTTCAGAATGGACTGGTTGGATCTCCTTGCAGACCAAGGGACTCTCAAGAGTCTTCTCCAACACCACAGTTCAAAAGCATCAATTCTTCGGCGCTCAGCCTTCTTCACAGTCCAACTCTCACATCCATATATGACCACAGGAAAAACCATAGCCTTGACTAAATGAACCTTTGTGGGCAAAATAATGTCTCTGCTTTTGAATATGCTATCTAGGTTGGTAATAACTTTCCTTCCAAGGAGTAAGCGTCTTTTAATTTCATGGCTGCAGTCACCATCTGTAGTAATTTTGGAGCCCAGAAAAATAAAGTCTGACACTGTGTCCACTGTTTCCCCATCTATTTCCCATGAAGTGATGGGACCAGATGCCATGATCTTCATTTTCTGAATGTTGAGCTTTAAGCCAACTTTTTCACTCTCCACTTTCACTTTCATCAAGAGGCTTTTTAGTTCCTCTTCACTTTCTGCCATAAGGGTGGTGTCATCTGCATATCTGAGGTTATTCATATTTCTTCTGGCAATCTTGATTGCAGCTTGTGCTTCTTCCAGTCCAGCGTTTCTCATGATGTACTCTGCATATAAGTTAAATAAACAGGGTGACAATATACAGCCTTGATGTACTCCTTTTCCTATTTGGAACCAGTCTGTTGTTCCATGTCCAGTTCTAACTCTTGCTTCCTGACCTGCATACAAATTTCTCAAGAGGCAGATCAGGTGGTCTGGTATTCTCATCTCTTGAAGAATTTTCCACAGTTTATTGTGATCCACACAGTCAAAGGCTTTGGCATAGTCAATAAAGCAGAAATAGATGCTCTTCTGGAACTCTTTTGCCTTTTCCATGATCCAGCAGATGTTGGCAATTTGGTCTCTGGTTCCTCTGCCTTTTCTAAAACCAGCTTGAACATCTGGAAGTTCATGGTTCATGTATTGCTGAAGCCTGGCTTGGAAAATTTTGAGCATTACTTGAGTCGTGTGTGAGATGAGTGCAATTGTGCAGGTAGTTTGAGCATTCTTTGGTGTTGCCTTTCTTTGGGATTGGAATGAAAGCTGACCTTTCCCAGTCCTGTGGCCACTGCTGAGTTTTCCAAATGTGCTGGCATATTGAGTGCAGCACTTTCACAGCATCATCTTTCAGGATTTGGAATAGCTCAACTGGAATTCTATCACCTCCACTAGCTTTGTTCGTAGTGATGCTTTCTAAGGCCCACTTGATTTCACATTCCAGGATGTCTGGCTCTAGGTGAGTGATTACACTATCGTGATTATCTGGGTCGTGAAGATCTTTTTTGTACAGTTCTTCTGTGTATTCTTGCCATTTCTTCTAAATATGTACATAGATACATTTATAATGGAATCACTTTGCTATACACCTGAAGCTAATACAATATTGTAAATCAACTAAACTTTAATGAAACAAGGAAACAAACAAGTCACTCCCTGCTGAGTTCAAAGGTGAGTTGATGCTGGAGAAGTAGGGCTAGACACCATCACCAGGGGAAACCCTTCTTGCTGGAATATCGGACCATGGGGAGGGTGATAGAGGAGCCCCTGCTACTTGTACTGGATCTCTACAATCCTAACTCTTTGGCTTTCTCCCATTTTCAAAGCTCCCCTATTCCTGGCCTCTCATTGCTAGTCTCCCTGTCTCTCCCTTATTCTGCCCTCAGTGTCTTCTTCAGTCCAAAATAAGTGCTTTCTCTCCTTGACCCTGCACGCGTCCCTGGTCCCTGCATTGCTCTAGGGGTGGCCCAGTCGGGCCCTATTGCAGACTCTCATAGATCCAGGTGAGCTTCTCCAAGTTCTTCTCCAGCTCCTGGGCTTTCTGCCTCATGTTCTCAGCCGATGCTGTCTTTGCCCCCTCCTGCAAGTCCTGTGCGTCTTTCACCAGGGAGTACACGTCCAGCCCCATGAATAAACCTGACAGAACTCCATTCCCGATGCGGGCTTCTCTAGTTGCTGCCAGAGCTGTGCCTTTGAAACGTGTACTCACTCACTGGGCAGTTTGGACAACGAATTGCCCGGTGGTTACGCAGTGCTGAACAGTGGGTAGTATTTGAGGGTTGCCTCTGGCCACCCTGATGGCACGAATATGCTTCCCCAAATCTTTAACTTGGTAGAGATCATTTACATAGGATTTTATTTCGGCTGTGTTAAGTTGACTGGCCTGGGTTTCTGCTGATGACAGGTTTACATTTTCCACCACCATGGTGGAAATACCTGTTACATCAGATGCTGCTCCCAGCCCTATTCCAGTGGCTGAGAGTCCCGGACTGAGGCCTACCATAAAGGGTGCCAGAACCAGCCCAAGGATGCTCAGGGTGCCAGACACAATGCTGGTGGAGGAAGCTACCACATTGGAGATGGTGCAGTCCCTGTGCACCTTGTCAACATTGTCTGTGAGCTCACGGAGCTTTTTTATGTTCTCCTTCAGCTCCTGTTTTACCTGAGGAAACTCCTTCAAAAACCTCTCCTTTTTCTGCTGGTATTTTTGGAGTCTGTCTTGGTCCTTCCTGGCCATGACTGTTTGCACCTTGGTCAGATATTCACGGAGTACATCAGCCTCTATCCTGTAACAATGAATATTAAAGCCTTAGAAAGACAGTTTGCTGGTCTATAAAACAGGCTCAACAAGCTCTATCCTGCATAAACCACAGAGATTTTATTATAAATCACAAGAATTTTACTAATGTAAAAATTTTTCCAACCTCAAACCCTCATTTGGATCTTGTTAGTGCTCCATGTACTTATTCAATCATGGAATAAATAAGCAAAAGTCATCTTAGGACACCTTTAACTTAAGAGAGATATTTGATAAAGACACCTCAAAGGCAGACCAATACCATCACTTCCAGAATGTGTGTAAAATGGGAACTTCACAGATAAACAAAGAGAATTCATTGGGATTAGAGCAGAAAACCCTTCATTCAAGGACCTTAGTGTATAGTGAGGAGTCCTCTTGTTTTTTGCTCTTGGCTGCTAGGATGTGGTCCCTAGGCCCCAAGAATATTCTGGCTAATAAGAATGTCCTCGTCTGCCTGGGACTTTGGCCACTGGACATTCTGATGTGTTGACATGTGATGGGCCTCTGGGTCACATGGTATCAGTTCTGACCTCTGGAGGAGCTGGGCTCTAGGGCATTGGTCTGAACTCTTGGAGGGGCTGGGGATAATGGGTCAGAGTAATTTGTTGTTAAATAGGGTGAGCATCCCTGGCAGGCAGTGCTCCATGTGTCCTGCTACACTGGATCCAGGACAGTAATGCATCCTGGGGACAATGGAAGCTTCGTGTGTGAAATCTGCCCAGATCTGCCCTGTGGCTGATGGGGAACTGCATCCTTCCCTGTAATAAACCATAACTGGGATCCTGAAGCTTTAAATTAGTCTGTGCATCATTCAGTGGAGTTCTAGAACCTGAGGGTGGTTGTGGGATCCCCCAAATTTGCCCGTGATGGGAAATGTAAGGACAGTCCTGGGACTGTGCCCTCATACTTTTCAGATTGGCTAACTGTGTGCCTAGAATTTTATTTCTTTTTAATCAAAACTCAGCTAGAAGGACCCTTAACGATCATTTTGCCTGGATTCTGCTCTCACCCAAGCCTGATACCCTTGGCCTTCTCAGCAGAAAGACACTGGGTCTGTCCACTGCCCATATTGACTGGGAAGCAGGAGATGTGCTGTGAGCCCTGTTCTTTGTGGGCCCTCCAGCCCACCTCACTGACTCCTGACCCAGCGCCGAGCACCCCTGACCTCTCAGGGGTCACATGTTAATTTGTGACAGCTTCATGAGCCTGCACCCCAAGGCTGTGTGCAACTTTATGGAACCTCTAAAGAGTCAAGAGACTTGAGGAAACACCCATCTGAACGGCTGAGCCTGAAGAGACCGGCAGTTGCACAGCTGGTGGAGGAAGTGTTTTCCTCTTTGGTGGGGATGAGAGAGGCTCCTCAGAATCGCTCAAATGACACACAATCACAGCCACTTACTATGACCCTGGAGGGCTCATTGAGCCACACGGCCTTCCCATGACAGGGCGGCTCCATGTAGACTAGAAGAGGGTCCCAGATGGAGTGATAATCCAGGTCCCAGGCAGGGTATGGAGGGCAGGGTCATCCAGGGCCTTCTAGCCCAGCTTGAGAGGATCCCATCAGGAAGGGAAAAAATGTTCCCTCTCCTACTCCCAGGACCTCTGCTAGGGTCATAGCCCCTTCAGTTCTGTGTCCTTGGGGCCCACTCTCTTTACTCTAGTCCTGGCCTGCTGCCCAAGCCTGCCTACTAGTCCTCCAACCTGGACCCTCTGCTCCACCCTGACCCCTAGGTCTGACCCTGGTCCAGGCCTCCCTGGTTCTTTGGACAAGATGACTACACTTGGTTCCCCACCACTGACTCTGCAGTTCACTCTGAGGCCATCACTACAATCCATCAGATTGAATTGCTATTCCCACTGGACACATAATACATAACAAATTTGAGACTCAAAGTCTGAAGCCCACAGGCCCAGAGTTGGGCAGGGCTAGATCCAGGATCCCACCAGGTCCAGCCAGTTCCCCTCCAGCCTCTCTGCCTTATTGGACAGCAGGAACCTGCAGTGTTCGTATAATTCCTAAGATGGGGAATGAAAGAATTCTAGTCAGAATCCCAGGAACACAAAATGATGTTTGGATCAGGATTTTCTGACTTGACCCAAAGGAAGTCCTTCTTGGTTCTCATCTCCAGGAAGAAGATCCCTGATTCTTCCCAACAAGCTTATTTTAAAATTAGGATTGATTTAGCAGCTATTCTGTGTCAGCAATCATGAAAAGAACTTGTATGCATGATCTCAGAGTCCTCACAATAAAACTGAACAGATGATGAAGCAGAGAGTAGTTCAGTAACTTGTCCAAGGTCATATAACCTGCCCTTCCTCGCCAGTTTTGTCTCTTCTCAACCCAACGTCATCAATGACAGTAAATAACATGGAGGAAATATTCCAAATAGGATCTTGAGAAGGAACATCCTCGCCCCCAACCATAGGATCTTCCTGGAGGAAAGTAGCCTGGGAAAATCTTCCTGGGGCATGTTGGTGACATTCCTGGTGTACCTGCATGGTAACCTGGACAAATCAGCCTCGGTCACAAAATTCTCCCAGGGTTTGTCTTCACTGAGCAGGAATTGCAGTTGTTCCCATCTCACACTCCCCTGGAAATACTCAGTGACATCCTTATAAAAGCTTTGGCTCCCTAGACAGAAAAATCAAAATTGAAGATTTGAATAAACTATGGTATGATGTAAACGGTATCGAGTATAAGTGGTTAAAGTTCACCTTTCTGAGCAGCATTCATCTGGCATGCTGTTGATGGATTTATCTGGGGTCTCAGGTGGACTGTATGCACCAGCCCCAATTCATAAGTTAACGCCCAGACACTCCCACTCTGCAATGACTGTATTAGAAAATAGGGGGCTTTAAGGCAGTAATTAGGTGAAATGAGGCCTTAAGTGTGGGGCCTTAATTCAGTAATATCAGTGTCCTTATTAAATGAAGAGATGTCAGATCTCTTCCTCTATCATTCCCTGAAGTATTAAGTGTCCTTTGATTTTCTTTTTCTCATGTATCACTAAAGGAGAAATGAACAGGGCTCACGTGGAGGGAACTCACAGCACTAGATCTGCGTGTTGACTGATTAGGGTGTTGTGGGTGGAGGAAATAACTGAGCACCTGGGTGTCTGTGGGCTTCCCTTGTAGCTCAGTTGGAAAAGAATCTGCCTGCAGTGCAGAAGACCTGGGTTCGATCCCTGGGTTGTCAAGATCCCCTGGAGAAGGAACTGGCAACCCACTCCAGTATCCTTGCCTGGAAAATCTCATGGACAGAGGAGGCTGGTGGGCTGCAGTCCATGGGGTCGCAAAGTGTCAGACACGACTGAGCAACTAACACTTACTTAGGGCTTCCCTTGTGTCTCAGCTTGTAAAGAATCTGTCAGCACTGTGGGAGACCTGGGTTCAATCCCTGGGTTGGGAAGATCCCCTGGAGAAGGGAAAGGCTACCCACTCCGGAAGTGGGGCTGCTGTGACGGACCACGCAGGAAGCGCGGCAGAGAGATGGTACCCCACGCCCAAGGTCAGGGGCGGTGATTGAGAATGCCAGGCTGCGACGTTGCAGGAGCGGTGGAGAGGAGCTACCCCATGTCCGAGGTCAGGGGCCCGAGAGGAGCAACCCTACATCCAAGGAGTGGCGGCTGCGCGGCAGGAGGGCCAAGAGGAGCTACTCCATGTTCAAGGTCAGGAGGGGCAACTCGTCCAAGGTAAGGAGCAGCGGCTGCGCTTTGCTGGAGCAGCCGTGAAGAGATACCCCCAGTCCAAGGTAAGAGAAAGCCAGTAAGACGGTAGGTATTGTGAGAGGGCATCAGAGGGCAGACACACTGAAACAATAATCACAGAAAAATAGCCAATCTGATCACACGGACCACAGCCTTGTCTAACTCAATGAAACTAAGCCATGCTGTGTGGGGCCACTCAAGACGGATGGGTCATAGTGAAGAGGTCTGACAGAATGTGGTGGTCCACTGGAGAAGGGAATGGCAAACCACATCAGTATTCTTGCCTTGAGAACCCCATGAACAGTATGAAAAGGCAAAATGATAGGATCCTGAAAGAGGAACTCCCCAGGTCAGTAGGTACCCAATATGCTACTAGAGATCAATGGAGAAATAACTCAAGAAAGAATGAAGGGACGGAGCTAAAGCAAAAACAATACCCAGTTGTGGAGGTGACTGGTGATAGACGCGAGGTCCGATGCTGTAAAGAGTAATATTGCATAGGAACCTGGAATGTTAGGTCCATGAATCAAGGCAAATTGGAAGTGGTCAAACAGGAGATGGCAGAGTGAACGTCAAGACTTTAGGAATCAGTGAACTAAGATGGACTGGAATGGGTGAATTTAACTCAGATGACCATTATATCTACTACTGCGGGTAGGAATCCCTGAGCAGAAATGGAGTAGCCATCATGGTCAACAAAAGAGTCCAAAATGCAGTACTTGGATGCAATCTCAAAAACGACAGAATATCTCTGTTGGTTTCCAAGGCAAACCATTCAATATCACGGTAATCCCAAGTCTATGCCCCAACCCGTAAAGCTGGAAGAGGCTGAAGTTGAACGGTTCTATGAAGACCTACAAGACCTTTTAGAACTAACACCCAAAAGAGATGCCCTTTTCATTAGACGGGACTAGAATGCAAAACTAGGAAGTCAAGAAATACCTGGAGTAACAGGAAAATTTGGTGTTGAAGTACAGAATGAAGCAGGGTAAAAGCTAATAGAGTTTTGCTAAGAGAACACACTGGCCATAGCAAACACCCTCTTCCAACAACACAAGAGAAAACTCTACACATGGACATCACCAGATGGTCAACACCAAAATCAGATTGATTATATTCTCTGTAGCCAAAGATGGAGAAGCTTTGTACAGTCAGCAAAAACAAGCCTGGGAGCTGACTATGGCTCAGATCATGAACTCCTTATTGCCAAATTCAGACTTAAATTGAAGAAAGTAAGGAAAACCACTAGACCAATCAGGTATGGCCTAAATCAAATCCCTAATGACTATACAGTGGAAGTGTATAGTGGGATTTAAGGGACTAGATCTTAGACAGAGTGCCTGATGAACTATGGGTGGAGGTTTGTGACATTGTGCAGGAGACAGGGATCAAGATCATCCGCATGGAAAAGAAATGCAAAAAAGCAAAATGGATGTCTGAGGAGGCCTTACAAATAGCTATGAAAAGAAGAGAAGTGAAAAGCAAAGGAGAAAAGGAAAGATATAAGCATCTGAATGCAGAGTTCCAAAGAATAGAAAGGAGAGATAAGAAAGCCTTTCTCAGTGATCAGTGCAAAGAAATAGAGGAAAACAACAGAATGGGAAACACTAGAGATTTCTTCAAGAAAATTAGAGCTACCAAGGGAATATTTCATGCAAAGATGGGCTCGATAAAGGACAGAAATGGTATGGACCTAACAGAAGAAAAAGATATTAGGAAGAGGTGGCGGGAACACACAGAAGAACTGTACAAAAAAAGGATCTTCACGACCCAGATAATCACGATGGTGTGATCACTCACCTAGAGCCAGACATCCTGGAATGTGAAGTCAAGTGGGCCTTAGAAAGCATCACTACGAACAAAGCAAGTGGAGGTGATGGAATTCCAGTTGAGCTATTTCAAATCCTGAAAGATGAGGCTGTGAAAGTGCTGCACTCAACATGCCAACAAATTTGGAAAACTCAGCAGTGGCCACAGGACTGGGAAAGGTCAGTTTTCATTCCATTCCAAAGAAAGGCAATGCCAAAGAATACTCAAACTACTGCACAATTGCACTCATCTCACACGCTAGTAAAGTAATGCTCAAAATTCTCCAAGCCAGGCTTCAGCAATAGGTGAACCGTGAACTTCCTGATGTCCAAGCTGGTTTTACAAAAGGCAGAACCAGAGATCAAATTGCCAACATCCACTGGATCATGGAAAAAGCAAGAGAGGTCCAGAAAAGCATCTATTTCTGCTTTATTGACTATGCCAAAGCCTTTGACTGTGTGGATCACAAGAAACTGTGGAAAATTCAAAAAAGAGATTGGAATACCAGACCACCTGACCTGCCTCTTGAGAAACCTATATGCAGGTCAGGAAGCAAGAGTTAGAACTGGACATGGAACAACAGACTGGTACCAAATAGGAAAAGGAGTACGTCAAGGCTGTATATTGTCACTCTGCTTATTTAACTTATATGCAGAGTACATCATGAGAAATGTGGGGCTGGAAGAAGCACAAGCTGGAATCAAGTTGCCAGGAGAAATAGCGACAACCTCAGATATGTAGATGACACCACCCTTATGGCAGAAAGTGAAGAGGAACTAAAGAGCCTCTTGATGAAAGTGAAAGAGGAGAGTGAAAAATTGGCTTAAAGCTCAACATTCAGAAAATGAAGATCATGGTATCTGGTCCCATCACTTCATGGGGTTAGATGGGGAAACAGTGGACACAGTGTCAGGCTTTATTTTTTGGGGCTCCAAACAGTGCAGATGGTGATGGTAGCCATGAAATTAAAAGACGCTTACTCCTTGGAAGGAAAGTTATGACCAACCTAGACGGCATATTAAAAAGCAGAGACATTAGTTTGCCAACAAAGGTCTGTCTAGTCAAGACTATGGTTTTTCCAGTGGTTATGTATGGATGTGAGGGTTGGACTGTGAAGAGAGCTGAGCGCCGAAGAATTGATGCTTTTGAACTGTGGTATTGGAGAAGACTCTTGAGAGTCCCTTGTACTGCAGGGAGATCCAAACAGTCCATCCTAAAGGAGATCAGTCCTGGGTGTTCATGGAAGGACTGATGCTGAAGCTGAAACTCCAGTACTTTGGCCACCTCATGTGAAGAGTTGACTCATTAGAAAAGACCTTGATGCTGGGAGGGATTGGGGGCAGAAGGAGAAGGGGATGACAGAGGATGAGATGGCTGGATGGCATCACCGACTCGATGGACATGAGTTTGGGTGAACTCCAGGAGTTGGTGATGGACAAGGAGGCATGGCGTGCTGCAATTCATGGGGTCTCAAAGAGTCGGACACGACTGAGCGACTGAACTGAACTGGGTGTCTGCATGGGCATTTGAGAACAATAGAACTCGTACCTGCCTGAGGCAGTCACCTGGTAATCAGGTGTTTATATATGGGAGCACTGGGCAGGTGCCCTAGCACAGCACAGGAGAGAGGGGATTCTAGAGAACGGGAGAGGTTTCTACTTGGAACTAACACATTCCAGGTAGAGGGGACAGCACGGCACTAGGCAGGACCTACTATGTGGCAGGCCCTGGCCCAGGCCACGGACACACATTATATTTGGTCCTCTTCACAACATAGGAAATATTCTCCTCATTTTACAGGTTAGGACAGTTAAGGTGCTCCAGGTCACACAGGTGTGGGAGGCAGCAAAGGCCATATTGGGGTTCAGTTTAGAGTCCACTAACCTCACAGAGCAGCTGGGTGGGCAGCATGGCGAGAGGTGGAGGAAACAGCCTCTGTGTTGACACCCCAGGGTCTAGGAGCAGAAGGAGGCTTGGACCAAGGGAGAGGGCAGGAGAAGCTCCAGGGGACCTCCTCTCTCTGTCCTGCCTGGCCTCGGGGACTTGCTCTGCTGTGCCCGCCCCCCATCATGGGCTGCCCTGCCTCACTGAATCATTAGCTGGGGGTCAGGAGACTGGGGGAGGAAGTTAGCATCTTGTCTGTGGCTGCCTGAGGAGAGGACCAGGAAAGAGGCTGTGGGGACAGACCACCAAGTGTTAGGGGACTCCCCATGGCCTCTCTGGGGGATGCTTATCCACGCCTTTCTTGGTTCTTGATTACTGGGCAGGTTGATTTGGCCTGGAGCCACCACCCTCAATTCTGGGTCACAAGTAGGAACCTGCCAGAGCCGAGGTGGCTGACTACCTGAGAAGTACCAGGGATATTGTGAGCTCATGGTGGCAGCAGTAGGGTCTCAGAGATCTCCCTTCAGCTCACCCGTCTGTGTCAGGCTGGAAGGAGGTGTCGTTTCACTCTTGGGGAAGAGAAAAGAGATTGTGGGCTTGATTGCGCATAAGCAGTGGCTGAGGAGGCAGTGAGGGGTGAGGTCTTGGGTGGTTTCCCCTGGGACAGCCTAGTGCCACCGGGGACTTAACCCAGCGTGGTTCTCTGTCCCCTGGGCTCTGCAGATCACGTGTTAAGGAAAGTTACTCATCTTCCCACCGTCCTCCCCAGTCAGAGTTCTGCTCTCCTGTTGGGGTACAAGGAGAGGACAATCAGACAGGAGACAGCCATCTGCGAAGTTATAGGAGCAATAAAAGCAGAGACAGAAGAACAGGTAGGAAGGGAATCCTCTGGAAATTACATGAGGTTTGGAATGCTTGTGTTACTAATTGGTTATAGGTGATATTGATCCACTGTCTATGACCTGCAGGCTCCTGATACGTAAAGTTAGGTCAGTCCAAGTTTTCACATTCTGGTGGAGCCTGGCCTTGAACCCAAGTCTTTCTGATCCAAATTCCAGGTTTGTGATGACTATGCTCTACTTGCTTTAATGTACAAAAAATGTCCATTTTTGGATGTATGTTAATCGGAAAATGACTCTTTTTATTGCAAAATGATGTCATGCACCCTGTGCTCGAGTCTCTGCCTTGATAAAGTCCCTGGTGCTGTAGCTCCCACGGCCCACATCTTCCTCGCTTCTGCAATAGCCTTTATCCCACAAACCTTTTTTCTGGAGTCCCACCAGCCCCACTCCAATCCCTGCAGCCCTGCCCTGGTCAGCTGAGGACCCGAATGATGTCATCTTTGCTGTCCACTCCTGATTGTTGGACTTCAGGCTGTTTTTAATTCTTTATGTAAATAGTAGTGCAAAGACCACTCTTCTTGCATAAAACTTTGCCTCCATTTGAGATTCTTTCATTAAGCTATTTCTAGAAGTAAATGACTGGATCCAACGGTATCAACACATAACATTTTTTCATACTTAGGCTACTTTGTTATGCAAAGAAACTGTACAAATTTACATTCACACATATCATATGTGATGGTGTCCATCCTTTGTCTTGCCAGTTCTCTGTTATTTTTTTAAATAGCAGATCTTTATATAGAGAGAACTTCTTTTGATTCCGGTTGTGACTACCTTGTGTTGGGAGATGAGAAAAGAAAGCGTATTAATTACACTTAGGCAGTATTTTAAGAAGGAAAAAGAGCACTTATTTATTTAAGTATTCTTGCTGAGACCTGACTGAAATGATAGTAAAGGTCCTTATAGTTATAGTAACAGCTACTCGTGAGAGTGGCTTGTATTTCTGATTTTGCTCTGCACTGGTAGTTACTCTAAGACTTTATAAATTATAATCCATATTGTTCTGATAACCAGGAGGTGTGTACCACTGTATCCCCGTTTACAGCTAAAAAAGCTGAAGCATAAATGTTCTGTGATTTGCCCAAGGTCAGAAAACTTCTTCATGGAGAACTGGATCCCACCCCACTCTCTGGGCTCAAGATCCCATACCCAGCTTCTTCTCACTTTGCTGCTAACAATAATAATAAGTGAAAAGCAGGGATGGAGGCGACAGGAACCCAGAGTTCATGCTCCCTCCCTTGGCTGAAAATTATGACTGCTTTTTATTTACCAATTGCACCTTTATCTTTGTTCTGGTGTCCCCTCTCAGTAGATAGAATTACTGAGGCAATTGTTGGTAAAACTGCCCCTGCCATTCTGTACAGCACCCAGTCTAGAGTGGCCCAACTTCCTTAGAGTTTCCCCCAAACCCCCTAACCTGAGCCCTGATCCTAGAATCTTTCTATCACCTTCCCTCTGCAATGCCCAGGGTTCTGCTCAAGAATAGTAACCATCAGCTTGATTACCAGGGAGTATGCTTGGTGACAGAGGCTGTGGGCACTGACTGTGTGGATGGGAGAGAATTTACACAGACAGTCCCATCTCCAGGCACGTGGGAGAGGAGAGCTGCCTGGTCCCCTGCCTCCTTCTCTGCCTCGAAGCTGTAGGACCCCAGGAGCCAGGGCAGCCAATTGAAATTGGGAAACACAAGGACCAAGAGCCAAGGCAGAGAGAGGAGGAGAGCTTGGGCAGAAAGGGCTGATCCTGGATGATGCCAAACACTTCTAAATGCATCATGACCCTTGACTTATTCTTCCGTCCTTCCCTGCCATTCTTGTCCTGGTCCTGACCCTTGTCTGGGGCCTTAGCTGGGTGTGGATGCTGGATGGTTCTCCCTTCTGCTGGATTAATATCTGGATGTCCTCCTCTGTTAGCCTCTGATGGGTCACTTCCTGGAAAGGCTGCCAGTGGGAGAGGGGAGGACCCTAGAGAAGCTGTCCCTGCCCAACTGCATGGACAGACACAGAGACCTTCCCTCCATGTGGGCAGACAGAGATTCTACCAAACCTCTCCCTCCACGTGGTACAGCTCATATTCTATGGGCAGGGACAGCAGGGGTAAAGGCAGTGTCAGATTCAAACTCTTTAGCCCATCGCCAGGCCCTCCTGATGCTCCTACTCCTGTCTTCCACACCCTCCTGACTCCACGGGGCCTGGACCAGGGGCCTGGAGGACTCCCAGCTGCCTGGACTCTGATTCCTCCCAGCCTCCAGGCCTTCGCTCAGGCTACCCCTCCAAGGACTTTCCCCACCTGCCTCACCAGGTGAAATGTTACTTGTCCCTGGAGGCCCATCTCAAAAGCTTCCTCCACCTGCTGTTTTCCTCTAATTCCCTTCCAGTCTCCCTTGGAATCTTGCACTTTCCTGCCCGTGGGTCTGTTTGTGTGGAGTTTCTGCAGCTCCCAGCACCGGGCGGGGGCTCTGTCTCTTCTCTGTTGATCCTCCTGCTCCAGGGCTTCTGGGGCTCCCTCCACCCTCCTGGGCACAGCCTGGCTAAAATACGAGGTGTGGGACCTGTTACTGGGGCACGAATCAACCAGATTCTCGAAGACATAGCACTACACCTCTTTTACCTACAGTTAGTAATTCCATTTATTTTCCTGTCTGTCTTCATAAAAGCTCTTTCTGATAGAGAGTGCCATCAGATTTCTGAGCATTTCCATTTATGGGCATCCCACGCTTTTCCAGAAGATCACCCTCTGCCAGTAAAAGAAGATGTGAGACCTACATGGTCTATGCTGTCCACCATCTTGGTTTAAGAAAGCTTTTGTATGAACACTGTACTCTCAGGTAGCAGGAAACACCTGCATTTTTTCATGTCTCCTTACCACAGCCATGATATGTTTATAAGAGGAGAAAGAGGAAGAGAGAACTGTGGAAAAACATGAGGCTTACCTAAAATCTGATATACTATCCTGAGACTTGAAGACTTGAGCAGGACATGCCTAAACCTCCCCTTCCACAGGATGTCCAGTTTAGGTCTGTTCTGGGTGTGGGGCCCAGCTTCCTCTAGCGTCTTGCTCTCTGCTCCCAAACTGCTGCCTGGGACTTTGAGGGGAAAAGCGTGGAGTCATTTTCTGACTGCCGTGGAGGCACTTTTGAAAGCGCAGAAATGGGTGTGCTACTCTTTGACTGAGAAAAGTATCACTTAAACATGTCCTGCTTGAATGAGGAGAAGGAGAAGGAATAAAAGGAAGGGGGGACGAAGAGAAAGAGGAAGAAACAAAAAGATTCTAATCAACCAGTCAATCAATTCCAAAGGATCGAAATGAAAATGGAGAAGAAAAAGAACTAGAAACATACTATAAAAAATGTTAAAAATAATTTTGAGTTGGGGAAACCATTCTCAACAAGACACAATTGCCAGAGCCATAGGGAAGGTCTGATTTTATTTGACCTCTTGAAAACTAAATATTTCAAAAGGATGCCACAAACAAAGTCAGAAAAGAATGAGAGACTGGAAGATACTGTTTGCAATATTTATAGTAGACAAAGATGAACATTCCCAACACAGAGAGAGCCTAAAATCCACTTGAAAAGACTGAATGCCGTTTTTCACAAATGGGTAAGAGATGTGAACAAACAATTCCTGGGGAGGCAACTTGCCCAGGGTCACACAGCTCTCCGTGGACAGAGTGGGGCCAAGTCCAGACCTTCTGACATGGGTATGTAAGGGAGGGGAGTGGAATGTGATTTTAATAACCCAGAATTTCTAGGATTGCCTCTACCTTTATAAACACATAGATATAATCTCATGCCCCTCTTGTTATACTGATGTATCTACAGTTTTGTTAGGGGAAGCACACTGATTGAAACCGCCCACCCTGGTCAGGCACCATAGTAACTTTTTGCATGAGTTGTTTTGTAACAGGAGATCCTTATAAGGAATACGGAACTAATAAGCCACCACCAACCGGAAGAGCTCGGGAAAGGTCTAAAGGAGACACCGCATGTCCGTCCACTTCCCAGAATCCCTCTCGCTAGCATCCATCTTGGCTGAGTGACGTGTGCACCACCAGGAAAGATTCTGAATTAGAATGATTGGCCAAAGACCACCCAGAAACTAATCCCATCACCATAAAAGCTGAGACTGTGAGCCATGTGGCAGAGCAGTTCTCCTGGGTTCCCTTACCCTACTGCTCTCAACCCGGGTGCCCTTTCCTAATAAAATCTCTTGCTTTGTCAGCACATGTGTCTCCTCAGACAATTCATTTCCGAGTGTTAGCAAAGAGCCCAGTTTCGGGCCCTGGAAGGGGTCCTCCTTCCTGCAACAGTTTGGCTTCTTGTCTTAAGATCATAAACCCTGTATCATCATGTGGGCGTTGCACAGCAGGGCCTGCATCTCCCCACTTGGTCTCCTGTCCTTCCTCTCTCAGGCCTTCATTTTTCCCCAGGACCTGGCACTGAGCAGGCACTCAGGACAGCGTGGGTGATGAAACCTGATTCCTTGTATCTCAAAAGAAACCGTTTACCTCATCAGCCCCTGCACAGCACCCAGGGGCAGACTCAAGGCGGCCAGGTCACAAGGAGGAAGGACTCTAGCTCCCCTGCCCTCCTCCATCCTCTCAGCTTTCTTGAAATTTCCCAAAGGACTGAGCACCCACAACATACACCTTCCTTCTGGGGTCACTGCTCATGTCTCAAGGGTCCACATCCTAAGCTGAGACCACCTGAGCAGGCATCTACCTCCCTCTGCACTGTTTATGGGTCCCGGGGGTGGGAAGAAGCCGTCAGAAACACCTGCTTCCACATCTAGGCTCTGGCTTTCGGGCCATGTTCTCACGTCTCTGAGCTTCCATTTCCCTTCTTTTGTCAACTCATGACAATCAAGGATTTCTCAGACAGTCGTCCTGTGGATGGGGAGATGGGCGGGGGTCCTACCCACCCTGCTTACCCAGGAGTCTTCCTCTGGCTGAGTGTGAACAAGATCCAGCTGAAACGGGGGCAGAATGGAGGGGTGCATCCACAGCCAAGGAACGCTGCAGCCACCACCAGCTGGGAGAGGAGGGGAAGGCCCCCCAGAACTTCTATGGGAGTGGGCCCCCGCTGACAGGAAGCAGCACCCCAGCTCCAGTGCTGGCCCCCACCTCTCCCATCACCTCCTGCTGCTCCCTTCCCAGGGCCCGAAAGTGTACCTGCTCGGAGGCTGGACGGGTCAGCAGCTGGAGGCCTGGCAAGCATTGGGTCTAGGAGCCTGCAGCTCTCCTGAGCAACTAGGCCGGCCAAACAGTGACCCAGGGGTCTGCGTGCAGGCCTGCTGCCCAGGTGCAAAACATACCTTCTTTGCTGTAAATAAGTCTAAACCCAGCCTATACAAAACAGTGAGGAATACAGGGAAAATGAGCCACAAGTGAGGACCTGGTAGGACAAGCTACGCTCTTCTAGATGTGGAAGTAAAAATGAAAGTCACTCAGTCGTGTCCGACTCTTTGTGACCCGTGGACTATACAGTCCTTGGAATTCTCCAGGCCAGAATACTGGAGTGGGTAGCCGTTCCCTTCTCCAGGGGATCTTCCCAACCCAGGGATAGAAACCCAGGTCTCCCTCATTGCAGGCAGATTCTTTACCAGTTGAGCCACCAACGAAGCCCAAAACTTGAACCACTTCTTCTGAGCCAGAATCCAACCAGCTACCTAAGGATAACAGCAGCTAACCACCTGTACAGTCCTCTGCTCTACCAGCTGAGCTACTGAAGGGTGCAGACATGGAAGGACAGTGATACAAACTAGGAATTTTACCATTTTTACAGGAAGAGGAGAAAAGAAAGCTTTTTTTTTTAATTAAAAATCTAAAAATTAAAAAAATTTTCAACTAACACAGATTATTTTTTTATGAACAAAGCAGCCTGACACACTTTAGTAATAAAGGGATGTTTGGAAAGCCTAGGGAGGACCTAGTCAGACGCAGATCCCAGCCAGATTTCCTGAGTAGGCAGTGCTGTCTCTACGTGGAGTGACGTGGGGACGCGGGTCGACAGCACCTCGGCCATCCATGCTGGACACACGCCCCAGCTCATACCCCTCGAGATCCTCAGGGCAGGACCGTACCCGGCTCAAGTGCTGGGCCCGGGGACACAAGGGCAAAGTGCCAGCCCCGGAGCCTGAGCCCCGCAGGAGGCCAGCGTGAGGCCGGCTCGTCCCTGTGCCACGTGGGGCCCCTCCAGACCCACCTTGGCGAAGAGCCGCCACCACTGCTTGCGCAGCTTGAGGTAGGCGGCGCAGTTCCTCTGCAGGACCCTCGTGGCCGTCAGCTGCTGCCGCTGCTTGGCGAACGCCCTGTGGGGCGAGGGTCATGGTCAGCGCCTCCAGGCTGGGGCCGGCCAACCTCCCTGCCCACAGTCCTGACCTCGCTCCCAGGGTTTTTTCCAGAGCTAAGATCCAGTGGTGTGACCTCACCCAGGGAACTGTCACCACCCCCCCAACCCCCACCCACCCAGCAGATGTTCCAGGATGTCTGGAGACATTTCTGGTTGTCACAAGTAGGGAGGGCGCTACTGCCCTCTGGTGGGGAGAAGCCGGGGCTGCTGCTAAAGCCTCTGAGTCCCCATATGGGCCACAAAAATGTGCTTGTGCGAGGGTTGGAAAGAATTTCCAGATACAGGGTATTTAGAAGAGAGAAAGTATTGGGAACAAAGGGCAGAGGGGAGTGAGGAGCGCTGCTCAGACAGTGGGCAGACTTCCTGATGGACCAGGGACAGCCGATGTGCTTGATGCTCTTTGTGGGCCAGTGGCCAATTTTTATAGCCTCAACACAAAGAAAATTCCTGCTGGAAGGGTGGCATTAGGTGATTCGTTAGGGTGAGGTTTTTTTTTTTTTAACCTACTATGGGGTCAGGGAGCTGGCCGGTTTAGATCAACGGTTGCTATGGGGCGCAGTCAGTTTGGGAGATGACCTTGGTGTGGAGCTCTGTATCTGTGGTCATGGTATAGGGCTCCACATGGCATTTAGCTTTGCCCTCGGGGGACCCCAGGGTCCATCTAGCTTTGCCCTTGGGGGACCCCAGGGTCCAGAAGAATACTTTGGGCTGCATGTGTAACAGAATGCAAGTCCAAGAGCCTGACATACTGTGAGCCAAACAATAGCAAAACATCAGAGTTTTGGGGCCCAGAAAGGTTTATTGCTGGGCCATGAATGGAGATGAGAAGTAGCTCATTCCTTAAACATCCTGAAGTCCCCAAAATCTCTCAGCAAAGCCCTTGGACAGTAAAGATGTGGGAGGGGAGTGGTTAGTTTTTGCAAACTTCTTGTTGTCAGATCCTTTCTTCTTAAGGTCAGGTCACTGTCAGCTCATGATGTTTGTCAAAACCTCCACAATAGAAATGTTATTTTCTGTTCAGACAAGAAAGGGCAAATTCTCAAGGCTCAACTTTCACTCTCTGAGGTCCAGGCCCTATCTAAGAGGAGAGGGTCCTGTATGGGCCGGTTACGCTGCCCAGGAGACTTCTTCCAGCACCCAGTCTGGGTCCTCCCACCAATGCCCAGGCCCCGATAAGAAGGCAGATTTCAGCTGACAACACCGTCAGGTCCCTAGGCCCAGTCCAGCCATCATCACTGAGGGAGCCGGGCACCCAGACCCAGCTGTCCCTCAGGCTTCACATTTAACATGAAGAGATCGATGCACGGGATCCACAGGGACATGTGTTGCAGCAAATGCCCTTCAGGTTAATCCCTAGCCCCCAGCTGTTGCCCTTCTTAGAGAACAGCCCCCACCACAGAGTAGAACTGAAGCGATGCTTTGCAATGTCCTTGCCACTTAACCCTGACCTCTGGCACCTCCTCGGGGTCGACAACTGACCTCAGCTGGACCAGTTCTTGGAACTTGAATGGAGTGACTGAAGCTGGTTAAATCTGTCACCTTAACTGGACAGTGTCCAGTTACTCCAGTTGCTGAGGCCTCTGTGGACTGGGACCCATGGAGACCTCCACCACCTCAGGTCTCAGAGGTGGGGATGGATGAGAGGTTCACTGTCTTCCCAAGGGTGGGCCCGGCCAGTGGGCAGTCAAGCAAGGGCTCTGGAGCCCTGCCGGTCACCGTCCCCAGCCTGTCCCCCACCCTTCAGGCCTGAGGCTGGAAGGCCTGGAGGGCCGGGGAGAAGGTGGCCATCCCCCTCTTACCACACTCCGCGTTGAGAGGACACCGCTGCCAGGCTGACTGTTGGTGGGGTGGGACCTGTAACTACCCTGCTCCCAGGTCTCCTGCCGATGGTCTCCTACCTGTCTCGAGCTAACGGCTGTAGGACCCCACCCCTATTACACTGGGAGGCTTTGGGCATCTGTGCTCAGAGTCATAGGTGCCAGGGAAGAGCTGGAGGCAGGTGCTGCTAAGGTCGATATTTTTAAGGGTCATTCTAGCCCCATGGGGAATAGACGGGTGGGGGCAGGGCAGTACCCAAGGTAAACACAGGAAGATGGTTCTGGAAGCTCCTGCTGGAGTCCTGGTGAAACGTGAAGGCAGCCTGGGTGAGGCGTGTGCTGTCTCTCTCTCCCCTCTGTTTACGGCTGACCTTCTCTCACACCTGCACACAAGCCCTCTGCTCTCAATCACCCTTGAGTGACCTGTGTCCATTCTGGTCCCCGGGGCTGGAGGAGGAGTATCTCCATGCTCAGCCCAAGTCAGACGACACAGGCTCCCCTGGATGTCCCATGGGCTACGCCTGTTTGCCCCAGGCCTGTTGATCCCCTTGACACACCCTGAAGTTCCTTGACATGTTGCAGCCAACTGGTTTCATTTTTCTTTCTTTCTTTTTCGTTTTTTTTCCAAATCAACCTCTGTTACTGCACAACGTCTGGAATTTCATGGGAATTTCCAGATCAGTGCACTGCTCTCAGTGCACTCCGGACCCAAGCAGCACCTTGCAGTTTGTTAGGTGTTCCGTCCACGGTGTTGTCATCACCACTGAGGCCACCACCATTATCCTCACCGTCGTCATCAAGAAGTCACTGCCTGAAGATCTACATAGACCATTCTTCGTGAAGACATACAGACGGCCAACAGGAATAAGTAAAGATGCTCAACATTGCTAATACTTAGAGAAATGATAAAACTACAATAAGGTATCACCCCCTACCAGTCAGAAGGGCCATTGTCTAAAAGTCTACAAATAAACAATTTTGGAGAATATGTGGAGAAAAAGGAAGCCTCCTGCACTGCTGGTGGGAATGTAAATTGGGGCAGCCGCTATGGAAAACAGTATGGAAGTTTCTTAAAAACTAAAAATAGAACTATCGTGTAATCCAGTAATCCCACTTCAGGGCATATATCTGGAAAAGACAAAAGCTCCAATTCAAAAAGATACATGCACCTCAATGTTCCTGCTGCTGCTGCTGCTAAGTCGCGTCAGTCGTGTCCGACTCTGTGCGACCCGATAGACGGCAGCCCACCACGCTCCCGCATCTCTGGAATTCTCCAGGCAAGAACCCTGGAGTGGGTTGCCATTGCCTTCTCCATCAGTGTTCCTAGCAGCACTATATACAATAGAAAGACATGGTAATAACTCAATCTCTGCCAACAGACAAAGGAATAAAGACAATGTGGCACGTACATGCAATGGAATATCGCTCAGCCATAAAAAGAATGAAATAATGCCATTTGTAGTAACATGTATGGATCTAGAGGTGATCATACTAAGTGAAGTAAGTCAGGCAGAAAAGACAGATATATAATATCACTTATATGGAGAACCTGAAAAACAGCACAGGTAGTACCTTGCTGGTCTAGTGTTTAGAATTTGGTGTTTTTATTGCTATGAAATTGAAAGTGAAAGTCGCTTAGTTGTGTCCGACTCTTTTTACCCCATGGATTATATAGTCGGTGGAATTCTCCAAGCCAGAATACTGGAATGGGTAGCCTTTCCCTTGTCCAGGGGATCTTCCCAACCCAGGAATCAAACCCAGGTTTCCCACATTGCAGGTGGCTTCTTTACCAGCTGAGTCACCAGGGAAGTCCTGTTCATTCCCTAGTCAGGGAACTGAGATCCCAAAAGCTGCTTGGCATGGCCAAAAAAAAGAGAAGAAGAATACAAATGAACTTATTAACAAATCAAAACAGACTCAGAGTCACAGAAAACAAATTTATTGTTTCCAAAGGGGGAGGGGATAAATTAGGAGTATGGGATTAAAAGATGCACATTACCATACATAAAATAGATTTTAAAAAACCTCCAAGAACTTAATGTATAGCACAGGGGAAAATATTCAGTATCTTGTAATAATCTGTAATGAAAAAATTAAAAAGAACCGATATATACATAGATACGTGATGACTGAAACATTTTGCTGTATATCTGAAACTAATACAATATTGTAAATCAACTGTACCTCAATTAAAGAAGCAAGCAAGCAAAAGAAGTCACTGGCTAATTAAGATAAGCTGCTGGGATCAAAGGTGAGTTGATGCTGGAGAAGTAGGGCTAGAGACCACCACCAGGGGGAGACTCTTCTTGCTGGGGCATCAGACCTTGGTGAGGGTGATAGAGGAGCCCCTCCCTGCTGCTTCTGGATTCCAACAATCCTGACTCTTTGACTTTCTCTCATCTTCTACCCGTTCATGTTCCTGGTCTTTCATTGTTAGTTCCCCTGCCTCTCCCTTTATTCTGCCCCCAGTGACTTCTTTAGTTCAAAATAAGTGGTTTCTGATGGGAGGGGGTTTGGGGGGAGAATGGATACATGTATATGTATGGCCGAGTCCCTTCACTGTTCACCTGAAACTATCACAACATTGTTGATCGGCTATTCCTCAATACAAAATAAAATTTCATAGTATGAAGGAAGAAAGTGGTCTCTCTCCCTCCACCCCCCACCCTTCTCTAGTTCCCCCTCTTCCCTCAATCCAGGCTCCAGGCTCCTTCCTCACTCTCCCTGAGCCATCACCAACATCCAGCCCTCCCCTGCTGTGCTCAGCTGCAGAAACCCTAAATTCCTGATACTCAGCTCCAAAAATTTTCTCTCCCTCTGCTTTTTTTCTCTAACAAGATACCTCTGCACCTTGACCCATGTGTATCCTGGTTCCTGCAAAGTCCTGGGGGTGGATGAGTCAGGCCCTACTGCAGAAGTTCATACATCTTGTTGAGCTCCTGCAAATTCCTCTCCAGCTCCCTGGCCAACTGCCTCAGGTTTTCAGCAGGCTCTGCCTTTGCACCATTATGCACGTGCATTGACTCCTTCACTAGGAAGCCCACATCCACCAGGAGGAAGACACCTGTGGTGGCTGCACCCACGATCTGGGCTCCTGTGACAGCTGCCGGAGCCACGGTAACGGAACAGGCCTTCTTTACCAGCCCGGTGCCTGGGACTACGATTTCCCCAGGGCCCAAGTAGTCGCCTACATTGGCTGCAAATTCAGGGTTGTCTTTGCCTGTTTCCATGGCACACATATTTTTTTGAATGTGTCGCACAGCTTTTGCCCATTTCTCTGTTGTATCAACAGTTCGGGGGTTGCTCCTGAGTACCTCTAGGAGCACCTTCCATTTCTTGACGCCAGTTGACATCAGCTACGGGCTTCAGTTTCGCTGCTGACCTGCTTGCGTTTTCCTTGTAGCTGTTGTCACAGCAGCTGCTGCTCCCAGCCCTAACCCAGCGGCGAGAATGCCAGACTGCCCCCCGTCACGGGTGCCAGAGCCAGGCCAAGAAGGATCCGGGCGCCAGGTACAGTGCCAGCGGTGTGAGCCGCCCCGTTGGAGATGGTATGCTCCTTGTGGTCCTTGTCAACCTTGTCTGCGAGCTTGTGGAGCTTTCCCATGCGCTCCTCCAGCTGCTGCTTCACCCGAGGAAACTTCTTCAGAAACCGCCTCCTGTCCAGCTGCCATTCTGTGAGCGTTTCCTGGTCCTTCCCTATCAAGTCTCCTTTCAATTCGTTTAGATATTTGTGTAGTGCAACCACGTCTTTCCTGTAACAATGAAGGTCAAGGGATTAGAAAGGCAGTTTGCGCGTCTGCAAAATAGGTTCCATAATGTCTATTCTGCATAAATATGGATTTAGCATTATAAATTTATTAGTAAAGAATTTTACAAATGTAAAATTTTCTCTTTCAACAGAGGTTTTGTACCTTTTAGATCCTTCATATACTTATTCAATCCTGGAAAGAAAGAAGGAAAAGAAAGTGAAGTCGTCAGTCGTGTCCGACTTTTTGCGACCCCATGGACTGTGGTCTGTCTGGCTCCTCTGTCCATGGGATTTCCCAGGCAAGAGTACTGGAGACGGTTGCCATTTCCTTCTCCAGGGGATCTTATCGACCCAGGGATTGAACCCAGGTCTCCTGCATTGCGGGCAGACTCTTTACCCTCTGAGCCACCAGAGAAGCCCCATTTAATCCTGGAACAGATAAACAAATGTCACCTTAGGATACTGGTAAGTTAAGAGAGGTATTTGATGGAATTCCCTGGTGGTCCAGAGGTTAGGACTCTGCACCCTCACTGCCCAGGATGTGACTCAATCCCTGATTGTGAAACTAGAATCCCACAAACCATGTGGCTCATCCAAAAAGAAAAAATAGATGGTAAAGACGCCTCAGAGACAGGTCAACATCATCACTTCCAAAGAGTTGGTAAGTTGGGAACTCCACAAATAAAGAAAAGTGGGATTGGAGCAGAAAACTTGTATTCAAGGGCCTCGGTGTATAGTGAGGAATCAACATTTCCTTGCCCTTGGCTACAGGGAAGTAGTCCCTAAGCCCTAGAATATTCTGGCTGATATGAATGTCCTCATCTGCCTGGGCCTCTTGCCACTGGACAGTCTGATGAGATGTATGATGCGGCCTCTGGGTCATGTGGTATCAGTTCTGACCTCTGAAGGAGCCGGACTCTAGGACATTAGTCTGACCTCTGGGAGGCGCTGGAGACCACAAGTCAGGATAATTTGTTTTTAAATGGGTGTGTGTCCCTGGCAGGCAGTGTTCTGTGTGACCTGCCACTCACTGAGTTCCAGAACAGTAATGCATCCTGGGGACAATCCAAGCTTCGGGTGTGAAATCCACCCAGACTCTGCCCTGTGACTGATGGAAACCCACAGGCTTCCCGTAATACACTGGGATCAGGATGGCTCTCAGTGAGTCCTGTCTGCTCTATAGGGAATTCTCAAACCTGAGGGTGGTTTGGGGGATCCTCTAAGTTTGCCATTGGTTTAAATGAAAGCATAGTCCTGGGCACTGTGCCCTCACCCTTTGCAGATTGGCTGTCTCTGTGACTTAGAATTTGTAGAAAAAACAACAACAACCCCAAAGTCAGAACTAGAAGGCACCATAACAGTCATGTAGTCTACCATCTGCTGTCTTCTAAGGCTTGTGCCCTTGACCTTACCAGCAGAAGGTCCCTAAGTCCATCCACTGCCCCAACTGCCTGGAAATCAGGAGATGTGTTGCTGGTTCCCCTGGTCTCTGCAGCCCACCTCACTGACTCCTGACCCAGCACCCAGCACCCCTGACCTCTCAGGGGTCATATGTTAATTTGTGACAGCCTAATGAGCCTGCCGGAGAAGGCAATGGCACCCCACTCCAGTACTTTTGCCTAGAAGATCCCATGGACGGAGGAGCCTGGTAGGCTGCAGTCCACGGGGTCGCTAGAGTCAGACATGACTAAGCGACTTCACTTTCACTTTTCACTTTCATGCATTGGAGAAGGAAATGGCAACTCACTCCAGTGTTCTTGCCTGGAGAATCCCAGGGACGGGGAAGCCTGGTGAGCTGCCGTCTATGGGGTCACACAGAGTTGGACACGACTGAAGTGACTTAGCAATGAGCCTGCACCCCAAGGTCATGTGGAACTTTGTGGATCCTCTAAAGATTCAAGAGACATGAAGAAACATCCATCTGAACAGCTGAGCTTGAAGAGACCAGCACTTGCACAGCTGGTGGAGGAAGTGTTTTCCTCTTCAGTGGGGATGCATGAGGCTCCTCAGAATTCCTCAAATGACACATAATCACAGCCACTCATTGTGACCCTGGAGGGCTCCCTGAGCCACATGGCCTTCCACTGTCAGGGTGGCTCCACGTAAATTACAAGAGGGTCCCAGATGGAGTGAGAAGCCAGGTCCCAGGCAGGGTGTGCAGACACAGTCACCCAGGGCCCTCCAGCCCAGCACGAGGGGATCCCGTCAGGGAGGGAAGAAATGCCCCCCCTCCCACTCACGGGACCTCTGTTAGAGTCACAGCCCCTTCAGTTCTGTGTCCCTAGGGCCCACTCTCCTCACTCTAGTCCTGGTCCTGCTGCCCAAGCCTGCCTACTAGTCTTCCAACCTGGACTTTCTGCTCCACCCTGACCCTGGGTCTGATCCTGGTTCAGGCCTCCCTGGTCCTTGTTTCCCCACCTCTGACCCTATAGTTCACTCTGAGGCCATGAACATAGTCCATCAGACTGAATTGCTATTCCCATTGGACAGAGGCAAGTCTGAGACTCTAACATATAAGCACAGAGCCCCAGCATTGGGCAGCGCTAGATCCAGGATCCCACCAGCTCCAATCAGTTCCTCTCTAGCCTCTCTGCCTTATGGGCCAGCAGGATCTTGCTGTTTGGTTTGATACAATCGTTTGGTACAATTCCTAAGATGGGGAATAGAAAGGCTCTAGGCAGAAGCCTGAGTAATACAAACGATGGCATCAGGATTTTCTGACTTGCCCCAGAGGAAATTCTGCTTGATTTTTATCACCAGAAAGAAGACTCTTGGCCCCTGTCTCTTCCCAACAAGTTTTTAAAATGTTAATATTGACCGAACACCTACTCTGTGTCAGTCAGTATGGGAAGTTCGTTGCATGCATAATTTCAGTGTCCTCACAATTTAACTGAACAGATGAAGAAACTAAAGCAGAGAGTAGTTCCGTAACACGTCCAAGGTCACATAACCTGCCCCTTCCTTGCAGGTTTCATCTTTTCTCAATTCAAGGTTGTTCACTGCCAGCAAATGACATAGAGGAAACATTCCTCATGAGATGCTGAGAAGGAACATCCTCAGCCCCACCGTATGGTCCTGCTTGGCAGAGATGTGCCTGCCAGGAGGAAACTAGCCTGGTGCTTCGGGGTGTGGGTGACCTTCCTGATACACCTGTGCAGGTTACCTGGACAAACCAGCCTCAGCCTCAATTTTATTCAGGAATTCAGTCAGCAGGAGTAGCAGTTCCTCTCTGCTCAGTATGTCCCAGAGATACTCAGCGACATACTCAAAAAAGACCTCAATATCTAGATGAAAGGAAAGGGAATAAGGTTAGAACTTGTGAAGTGAAAAAGGGAAAGCATTTGTCACCCAGCGGTCTTTGATTTTTTGCGACCGCATGGACTGTAGCCCGCCAGGCTCCTCTGTCCATGGAATTCTTCAGGCAAAAATACTGGAGTGGGTATCCATTCCCTCCTCCAGGGGATCTTCCCGACCCAGGGATCAAATACAGGTCTCCTATGTTGCAGGCAGATTCTTTACTGTCTGAGTCACCAGGAAAGCCCAGAAAAATGTGTGGTGGATAATAAATGGCATTGAGTAGCTTTTTTTTTTTTTTTTTTTTAAACCCTGTGGAATCTGGGGGAGGGCTTGCAGATTTTGATTGTCCAGCCTAGAATAGGTATCTCGATCACTATGGTGACAGGACAGAAGTTGGTGAGAGCTATTTGAGTTTTTGAATTTGGTGGACCTGAAGTGCTGAAACTCCAGTTGGATGTTGCTGTATCAATTCTGAAAGACCACCAGGTTCTAACAAAGTCCAAGCATGTGGTATAAACCCAGTGGACGCATATATCCACTCTGGCACTCACAGTATAAAACCATTTCTACCTTATACTCCTAGCTGAGATGTGGCTGGGATAGTAGAACTGCTGGAGAGAATATATCCGCTTTCGAGAAAGGTGACATTCACTACCAGGACGATCTCTGGGGGCTACACCAAGTTTGCTCTGGCAGCCCATCACACTATTCACACGCTGCCAGAAAAACTGGACTTTAAACAAGAAGCTGCCATCAGCATCTCATGTTTTACTGCTATCGAGTCTGCTCCCCAGTGTCCGTGTGAAAGCTGGAGAAAGTGTTCTGGGGCAGGTGGAGGAGCTGGAAGAGCAGCATGCCAAATGGTTAGAGCTTCTGGCTTAAAGATTTTGGGCACAGCTACTACTGAGGAAGGACAAAAGATTGCTTTCCAAAATGGAGCCCACCAAGTGTTTCATCACAAAGAAGCTGATTATATTGATAAAACTAAGAAATCTGTTGGTGAAAAAAGAGTTGATGTGATTATTGAAATGTTTGCTAATGTCAGCCTTAGTGAAGATTTAAATTTTTTGTCACATGGAGGACGAGTAATAGTTGTTGGCCGCCGAGGTCCTATTGAAATAAACCCACAGGATCCATGACAAAGGAATATAGCACAAAAGGAGTAACTCTCCATTCATCCTCCAAGAAGGGATTTCAGCAGTTTGCAGCAGCCCTCCAAGCTGGAATGGAAATTGGTTGGTTGAGACCAGTAATAGGCCTTGGTATTCACTGGAGGAGGCAGCCCGGGCTCATGAAAATATCATTCATAGCTGTGGGGCTGTGGGAAAATGATTCTTCTCTTAAAATGATTAATCCTTGCATTGATTTCCTGTGTAATTAGAGGTTTCTTACCTCAGTTTTGAGTACACTGCGTTTGCTTTGCTTAGCATTCATTTGATTCAGTGAGTTTCTTCTATTTAAAAAAATATTTCTTTTTAGCAATCATAGGCATTGGAGTGTAGTTTATTTCATAACTGGCAATATTCTTTATGCCTTCTACCTCTCATCAGGGAATCATCATAATGGGAAATAGGATGTTAGTGGTCACTTGGCATTGGAGGACATTGCAGAAATTCCTAACCGATGCTTATCATTAATTCCATACTTTTGACTAAAACATGCTAATTTAAGAGGACTGCTTGATTTCCAAGCCTACTTCTCCTTATAAAGTTTCTTTAGTCTCTGATTAGCCCACAACTATACTGGACTCTTTGACGATTCTCTGAACTAAATAAGACCTCTTTTCCAAACTAATCTCATCTGTATCTACAAGTCTTTCAGAGGGTCAAGATAAACAATGTTCAGAGAAATCTGTTAGCTTTCCAATTTCCCCCAATATTTTATGCTATTCACTAGGTTAAGGATTGATTACCAGTGATCCATGTACTCTGTGAGGACAGCAGCCTTATCTCTGGGATGATATGATACTAGGAGCACAGTTGGGCTTCTTAGGAGGCGCTGGTGGTAAAGAACCTGCCTGACAGTGCAGAAGATGTAGGAGATGCGGGTTGGATCCCTGGGTCGGGAAGATCCTCTGGAGAAGGGAATGGCAACCCATGCCAGTATTCTTGCCTGGAGAATTCCATGGGCAGAGGACCCTGATGGGTTATAGTCCATGGGGTCACAAAGAGTGAGACGTGACTGAAAGGACTTAGCACATCCTTTGCATTGTTTCCAAATATATATGTATTGATTGGTCCAACTTCAAAGTAAATTTAAAATTATCTCTTTGTGCGACAGGGACCATATATTTTTGTTTAAATTAATAAACAAATTTGATGCCTTAAGGATGATCTGCTTTTGTTATCATAACATGGTATCTGCAATAAATTCTACAGCACATTAAAAAAAATGGTATTTAGTACATATTAGTTAAAATTAATTTTCTTGTGTAGTGATTACCTGGGCACCCTTGGCAGAGTAACCTGGGGTTATGGATGGAACTGTTTTCCCCCCACCCCCAATTCATATGTTGAAATTTTAACCCCCTGGTGACTATATTTGAAGACTGGGCCTTTAAGGAGGTAATTATGGTAAAATGAGGTCATAAGTATGGGGCCCTAATCCAATAAGTTAAATGTCTTTATTAGAAGAGAAGACACCAGAGTCTCTCTCTATTCCTTCCCTCTCCCCCAGAGGAAAGGCCATGTGAGGACAGAGAGAAAAGGCAGTTAGAATTTACAAAACAGGGGGAGAGGTCTCACCAGAAACCACCACTACCTTGATTCTGGACTTCCAAACCTCCAGAAATAATGATCTAATCCTGGGATTTAGGTGTCTTCAGGAATCTACAATTTTAAACCTTCAGAAAGAGAAGGAGGGCTTCCCAGGAGATGCAGTGGTAAAAATTCGCCTGCCAATGCAGGAAGGAGATGCAAGAGTCATGCATTCGATCCTTGGGTTGGAAATATCCCCTCGAGTAGGAGATGGCAACCTACTCCAGCATTCTTGCCTGGAAAATCCCAAGAACAGAGGAGCCTGGCAGACAAGTCCATGAGGCCATAAAGATTTGGACACAACCGAACAACTGAGCCCACACACACACACAAAGAGAAGGAATACAAGGGATGTGTTTTGTTAGTTACTACTTGTAGCAGAGACTGGCAGCACCCTATAAATGACTGCTTTCATGTTTTGGCAGTGAAACAAAAGAATATTCACATTAAATGTGATAAAGAATGTAATGACAATAAATAGCCTCAGATGAGTACAGAGCAAGATCACTGCTCAAATGAGTTACCAAAATCCCTGTGTGATTTCAGGGATCTAGAGGTTATGGAATTGCTCAGTGTTGGTTGCTCAGTCCTGTCTAACTCTTTGTGACCCCATGGACAGTAGCCTTCAAGTCTCCTCTATCCATGAAATTCTCCTGGCAAGAATACTGGAGTGGGTTGCAATTTCCTTCTTCAGAGGATCTTCCTAACCCAGGAATCGAACCTGGGTCTCCTGCATTGCAGGCAGATTCTTTTACTGTCTGAGCCACCATGGAAGCCCAGGGATTATAGAATTGTTGGTAAGACATAGGCAACTAGGATATATATATATATATAATATATATATATGGAGGGTGGGGCTGGGTCACAATGTGAGATGTGTTTCCTGGTACATGCACACACAGATACATTATTCTTATTTCACAGATGAGGAAAGTGAGACTCAGACAGGATAAGGGACAGCCCAAGGCCAGTGAGCAGAAAGCTCAGAGGTGGAACCCAAGCTCAGGTATCAGAAACTTCTTGGATATGACTTGAATCCTCCTTATTTTAAACTCTTGTGATTTCTTCACTCTACCATACAGTACACCTAGAGGGACTTTGGCGAGTGATTTTTGGTGGTGAGCACACTGCAGCATATACAGAAGTAGAAATATAATGTTGTATACATGAAACTTATAGAATGTTATAAAGCGATGCTACCTAATTTTTAAAAAGGGTTTGAGGCCACCTGCCGTTGAGTAAGACTACCATGTGAGAGGCTTCATCTTGCTGATCAGAGACACTTGGGATGGGCAGTGAAGGGGTGGAGGCAGACGTGATCCTGTGTAAAACCCCATCACCCCTCCCCTCTTGGTGGGAGGTGGCAAAAGTCAGACTGGGTTTCAGTTCAGTGTCCACTGATCCTTGCAGAGCGGCTGGGCAGGTGGCAGGGCAAGAGCTGGATGGAAGGTGTCTGTGGTGATGCCCCAGGGTCTGGGAGCAGGAGCAGGCTCAAGCCAATGGAGAGGGCAGGAGGAGCTCCAGGGATGCTGGGGGACCCCCCCCACCCCTTGCTGCCTTGCCTGGCCTTGGGGACTCCCTCTGCTGTCTCCCTCCCCATGGACTGTCCTGGCCTCACTTCTGAGTCACTTGCTACAGGGCAGTGGGTGGAGGAAGTGAGCACCTAGCAAGTGGCTCCCCAAGGAGAGGGCTAGGAAAGAGGCTCTGTAGACACACTCCCGTTGGGGTACTCCATGTGGCCCCCCTGAGGGGCTCCAGGATGCTTATCCATCCTCTTCTTGTTTCTTGATTCCTCTGTAGGTTAACTCTGCCTGGAGGATCCACCCTCAATTCTGGGTCTGGTTGGAACTGGCCAGAAAAGAGGCAGCTGCCTACCTGAGCGGTCTCCGAGGTTTTCCGAGCTCATGATGGCAGCAGCAGGGTCTCCGAGATCTCCTGTCAGCTCCTTGTCTGCGTCAGGCTGGAAGGAGGGGTGACCTCACCCTTGGGGAACATAAAACAGATTGTGGGCTCGATCACGAGTGAGCAGTGCCTGCAGGGAGCAGGGGGTGGTGAGGTCTCGGGTGAGTTCCCCTGGGACAGCCACCAGTGCCACGGGGAATTTAACGCACTGTGGTTCTCTGTCCCCTGGGCTCTGCAGGTCACTAGTTAAGGAGAGTTACTCATCCCCACCCACACCCACTCCCCCCAAGTCAGAGTCCTGCTCTCCTGTTGGGGCACAGGGAGAAGGTAATCAGACAGGAGACACCCATCTGCAAAGTTATCGGAGCAATAAAACCAGAGACAAGACCAGATAGGAAGGAATAATCTGGAAATTATGTGAGGCCAGGAACACTTGTGTTTACTAAATGGTAATAACTAATATTGATCCATTGTCTAGATTTGCAGGCTCCTGAAGCTCACCTGAACTTACATCAGCCGAAGTTTTCAAGCTGATTCCAGAACCTGGGCTTGAACCCAGTCTTTCTGATCTAAATCCCAGGTTTGTGATGATTATGCTCTACTCCCTTTAATACACAAAGATATTTATTTGTGGATATATGTTTATCAGTTAAATGAGTGCTTTCATTCCAAAATAATGTCTTGCTCTCTGCACTTAATTCTCTGCCTTGATAAAGTTGCTGGTGATACAGCTCCTATAGCCCACGCCCTCCTTGCTTCTGCAAGAGCCTTTATCCCACAAAGGCCTGGAGTCCCATCGCCCCCACCCCACTTCCTGTATCCCTGCCCTTAGTGGCTGAGGACCCCGATGGTGCCCTGTCCCTCTGCTGTCCTCCCCTGACTACTGGACTTTCAGATCAGATCAGATCAGTCACTCAGTCGTGTCCGACTCTTTGCGACTCCATGAATAGCAGCACGCCAGGCCTCCCTGTCCATCACCAACTCCCGGAGTTCACTCAGACTCACACTTCTTTCTAATTCCTTATGCAAATAATAGTGTAAAGAACATTCTCCTTGTATAAAACTACATTTGAGACTGTTCCCTTAAGCTATATCTATGAGTAGGATATAGCTAGATAGCTATCTAGGATGTAGGATATAGGATCTAGGATATAGCTATCTAGGCTAGACCATAAGGCATCAGCACCTAAAAAATATTCATACCTAGAGACACACTGTTATGCAAAGAAATTGCAGCAATTTATGTTCACACTCATGATACATAAGGACGTCCATCCTTTCAGACTTTCCCATTCTCAGTGTTCCTCAAAAAAAAGAGCAGTTCAGATTTTTATATATAAAAAATCTATTTTGGTTCTGCTTGTGATTATCTTGCCATGGGAGATGAGGAAGGAAAGCAAATGTTGATGACATTTAACTACTGTTTCAAGAAAGCAAAAGAGCCTTTGTCAACTACTCCTCCTGAGGCCTGGCTGAAATGACAGTAGAGATACTCACAGTTATAACACCAGCTACTGCTAAGAGTGACTTGTGTTTGTGGTCTTTGCTTTGCGATGGTATTTGCTCTAAAACTTTACAAATGATAACTTGTATTTTATTCCATTAGCCTTTGAGATGTGTAGCATTGTATCCTCATTTACAAATAAGGAAGCTGAAGTACAGATGTTACATGACTCGCCCAAGGTCAGAAGTCTTGCCCCTGGAACTGAGCTCCACCTGACAATCTGGGCTCAAGAATCCATAGCCTGCCTCTCTTCCCTCTGCTGCTAATAAAAACAAGCACGGGGGCAACAGGAGACCAGAGGCTTCAACAAATGTCTGAAGACTCACTGGACGGAGAAGTGATAGCTGAGTGAAGAGGAGCACCGTGGAGGGAGAGAAACAGGGAGCGTTCATAGGAGAGAACGGTCTTCTAGGCAGAGCCCCAGAGGGAGCAAGATGAGAGGGAGGCCGAGGGGAGAGCAGGGGGCAAGTTTACCAACACCACGGCCCATCCCATATTCACAGTAGCCTTCACTCTTCACCAGACTTTTCAGAAAACTACTTGAGAATGAGTTGCAGGAAAAAAAATAGATTATGTGCTTGTTTAATTATGGAGGAAGATAAAGGATACCCGTGAGAGAGATAGATGTGGGATGCAGGAATCAGGAACATCAACCCAGAGGAAAGGAAATCCAAGGATCCCAGCTGGGCACGCGCAGAGCTAGAGAGAAACCAGTCCAGAATGGGATAAAAAGTCCAGAGTCTTTGGGGACAGGGGACTCAGTATCACATGAGGCACAGTTAGAAAGAAATGGAAAAAATGTTGAAGATAAACAGGGCAAGGGGTGAAAATGAAGCCAATTAGAAACATCAGGAAAAACTAAAGCTATGCCAAAAATCATGTGAGGCTATAAGGTACAAGTTAGCTCTAAAAACATATTAAAATAACACAAAAATCTAAACTCTAAACTCATGTCATTGAGTCGGTGATGCCATCCAACCATCTCCTCCTCCGTCATCCCCTTCTCCTCCTGCCCTCAATCTGTCCCAGCATCAGGGTCTTTTCAAATGAGTCAGCTCTTCGCATCAGGTGGCCAAAGTATTGGAGTTTCAGCTTCAACATCAGTCTTTCCAATAAACACCCAGGACTGATCTCCTTTAGGATGGACTGGTTGGCTCTCCTTGCAGTCCTACAGATTCTCAAGAGTCTTCTCCAACACCACAGTTCAAAAGAATCAATTTTTCAGCGCTCAACTTTCTTTACAGTCCAACTCTCACATCCATGCATGACTACTGGAAAAACCATAGCCTTGACTAGACGGACCTTTGTTGGCAAAGTAATGTCTCTGCTTTTTAATATGCTGTCTAGGTTGGTTATAACTTTCCTTCCAAGAAGTAGGCGTCTTTTAATTTCATGGCTGCAATCACCATCTGCAGTGATTTTGGAGCCCAGAAAAATAAAGTCAGCTGCAGTTTCCACTGTTTCCCCATCTATTTGCCACGAAGTGATGGGGCCAGATGCCATGATCTTAGTTTTCTGAATGTTGAGCTTTAAGCCAACTTTTTCACTCTCCTCTTTCACTTTCATCAAAGGATTTTTAGTTCTTCTTTACTTTCTGCCATAAGGGTGGTGTCATCTGCATATCTGAGGTTATGGATATTTCTCCCAGCAAACTTGATTCAAGCTTGTGCTTCTTCAGCCCAGAATTTCTCATGATGTACTCTGCATAGAAGTTAAATAAGCAGGGTGACAATATACAGCCTTTGTATATTTGTATATCCCAAAAGTACTGCTTTCCAGACTTGGAACCAGTCTGTTGTTTCATGTTCAGTTCTACCTGTTTCTTCCTGACCAGAATTCTCAGGAGGCAGGTCAAGTGGTCTGGTATTCCCATCTCTTAAAGAATTTTCCAGTTTGTTGTGATCCACACAGGCAAAATCTTTGGCATAGTCAATAAAGCAGAAGTAGATGTTTTTCTGGAACTCTCTTGCTTTTTCAATGATCCAACAGATGTTGGCAATTTGATCTCTGGTTTCTCTGCCTTTTCTAAATCCAGCTTGAACATCTGGAGGTTCATGGTTCATGTACTGCTGAAGCCTGGCTTGGAGAATTTTGAGCATTACTTTGCTAGCATGAGAGATGACTGCAATTGTGCGGTAGTTTGAACGTTCCTTTGCATTGCCTTTCTTCGAGATTGCAATGAAAACCGACCTTTTCCAGTCCAGTATGAAAAGGCAAAATATAAGGCACTGAAAGATGAACTCCCCAGGTCGGTAGGTGCCCAATATGCTACTGGAGATCAGTGGAGAAATAACTCCAGAAAGAATGAAGAGATGGAGCTGAAGCAACAACAACACCCAGTTGTGGATGTGACTGGTGATGGAAATAAAGTGTGATGCTGTAAAGAGCGATACTGCATAGGAACCTGGAAGTAGGGTTTATGAATCAAGGCAAATTGTAAGTGGTCAAACAGGAGATGGCAAGAGTGAATATTGACATTTTATGAATCAACGAACTAAAATGGACTGGAATGGGTGAATTTAACTCAGAGGACCATTATATCTACTACTGTGGGCAATATCCTTTAGAAGAAATGGAGTAGCCATCATAGTCAACAAGAGTCTGAAATGCAGTACTCTGCTTTTTAATATGCTGTCTAGTTTGGTCATAACTTTTCTTCCAAGGAGCAAGCGTCTTTTAATTTCAGGGCTGCAGTCACCATCTGCAGTGATTTTGGAACCCAAGAAAATGAAGTCTGTCACTGTTTACATTTTTCCCCATCTGTTTTCCAAGACGTGATGGGACCAGATGCCATGATCTTTGTTTTTTGAGTATTGAGTTTTAAGCCAGCATTTTCACTCTCCTCTTTCACCTTCATCAAGAGGCGCTTTAGTTCTTCTTCACTTTCTGCCATAAGGGTGGTGTCATCTGCATATCTGAGGCTATTGATATTTCTCCCAGCAATCTTTATTTCAACTGAGCTTTATCCAGCCTAGCATTTCCCATGGTGTACTCTGCTTATAAGTTAAATAAGCAGTTAAATAAAAACTAAAGAGATCTCTTGATGAAAGTGAAAGAGGAGAGTGGAAAAGTTGGCTTAAAGCTCAACATTCAGAAAACGAAGATCATGGCATCTGGTCCCATCACTTCATGGCAAGTAGATGGGGAAACAGTGACAGATTTCATTTTCTTGGGCTCCAAAATCACTGCAGATGGTGACTGCAGCCATGAAATTAAAAGATGCTTCCTCCTTGGAAGAAAAGTATGACCAAACTAGAGAGCATATTAAAAAGTAGAGACATTACTTTGCCAACAAAGATCCGTCTAGTCAAAGATATGGTTTTTCCAGTAGTCATGCATGGATGTGAGAGTTGGACTATAAAGAAAGCTGAGCGCCGAAGAACTGATTCTTTTGAACTGTGGTGTTGGAGAAGACTCTTCAGAGTCCCTTGGACTGAAAGGAGATCCAACCAGTTCATGCTAAAGCAAATCAATCCTGTTTATTCATTGGAAGGACTGATGTTGAAACTGAAACTCCAATACTTTGGCCACCTATGTGAAGAGCTGACTCATTTGAAAAGACCCTGATGCTGGGAAAGATTGAAGGCAGGAGGAGAAGGGGACGACAGAGGATGAGATGGTTGGATGGCATCACTGACTCAGTGACATGAGTTTGAGTGAACTCTGGGAGTTGGCGATGGACAGGGAGGCCTGGTGTGCTGCAGTCCATGGGGTCGCAAAGAGTCAGACGTGACTGAGTGACTGAAGTGAACTGAACTGAAGCAGGGTGACAGTATACAGCCTTAAAGTACTGCTTTCCAATTTTGAGCCAATCCATTGTTCCACGTCCGGTTCTAACTGCTGCTTCTTCACTTGCATACAGGTTTCTCAGGAGGCAGGTAAGGTAATGATAATTTTGAATAATTTAATAATTATTTTTTAATAATCTTCAAGGATTTCCCACAGATTGCTGTGTTCCACATAGTCAAAGGCTTTAGCATAGTCAACGAAGCAGAAGTAGATGTTTTACTGGAATTCTGGAATTTTCTATGACTTAAAAGATGTTGGTAATTTGATCTCTGGTGCCTCTCCGCCTTTTATAAATCCAGCTTGTACATCTGAAAGGTCTTGGCTCATGTACTGCTGAAGCCTAGCTTGAAGGGTTTGAACATTACCTTGCTAGCATGTGATATGAGTACAGTTATGTAGTCGTTTGAACATTCTTTGACATTGCTCTTCTTTGGGATTGGAATGGAAACTGATCTTTTTCAGTCCTGTGGCTACTGCTGAGTTTTCCAGGTTTGTTGACATATTGAGTACAGCACTTAGCAGCAGCATCTTTTAGGATTTGAACTCATGAGAGGGTTAACACTCAGGTAGGAAGGCCAGGGGTCCCCAAGCAGCAGGAAGAAATAAACTGCAAGTGGCAGATGTTTTTTTCTTCTTTAACACAAAATTAAAGGAGGCTCCTCTAATCATGTGTTGCCATGAGGACACTTGGTTCTGAACTTAGTGTCAGAACTTAACCTTGGGCTACTAATGGCTCAGCAAACCAATGCGTTTTTCTCTTGGAAATGTGTTTCTTAAGCTATGCTAACCAAACCATGTATTTGCTTTGGAATCTGCTTTTCTTCACATTGATTCCCCCAAGACTAACCTTTTCTCAAACTTTGAGCTGATAATGGCTCAGCAAACCAGTATGTCTTACTCATGGAAATATTTTTCTTAAGCTATATTAATGAGACTATGTATTTTCTTGGAAATCTGCCTTTCTTCAAGATGCATGTCAATTGTTTTGTGGCTGGAGATGACTCCCCTTGTGCCATCCTATCTCAAAATGTATGTTGTGGGAGAGGAGCCTGGTGCAACACTCTCTGTCTGAGGCATTTCTTTTATCTGATAGCAGCTTGCTATCAGGTATATAATGCCCTGCTAAAAACTAGCAAGGGGTCACTCTTTCTGCCCTTTCTGATGTCTATGTTAGAAGCTTTCTCTATCCCTTTTACATGTTAATAAAACTTTGCTACACAAAAGCTTCAAGTGATCAAGTCTCATCTCTGGCCCTGGATCGAAATCCTCTCCTCCAGAGGCCAAGAAGCTGGGTGTCGTTAAAGGGTCACAGCCATAACCTTTCAATAGCTCAGCTGGAATTCCATCACCTCCACTAACTTTGTTTGTAGTAATGCTTCCTAAGGCCCACTTCACTTCGTACTACAGGATGTCCGGCTCTAGGTGAGTGATCAAACCATTGTGGTTATCTGGGTTAAGACCTTTTTCGTATAGTTCTTCTGTGTATTCTTGCAACCTCTTCTTAATATCTTCTGCTGCTGTAAGGACCATACCACTTCTGTCCTTTATTGTGCCCATTTTTGCGTGAAATATTCTCTTTGGTATCTCTAATTTTCTTGCAGAAATCTCTAGTCTTTTCCAGTCTATGTTCTCCTCTTTTTTTTTTTTTTTTTGCATGGTTTGGTTAAGAAGGCTTTCTTATCTCTTTGCTGTTTTTTGGAACTCTGCACTCAGATGGGTGTATCTTTGCTTTTCTCCTTTGTCTTTTGCTTCTCTACTTTTCAAAGCTATTTGTAAGTCCTCCTCAGACAACTAGTTCCCTTTTTTGCATTTCTTTTTCTTGGGGATGGTTTTCATCACTGCCTCCTGTACAATGCTATGAACCTCCATCCATAGCTCTTCAGAGAGTCGTCTATCAGATCTAACACCTTGAATCTACTTGTCACTTTCACTGTATAATTTTAAGTAAGGGATTTGATTTAGGTCGTATCTGAATGGCCTAGTGGTTTTCCCTACTCTTTTCAACTTAAGTCCGAATTTTGCAATAAGGAGCTCATGATCTGAGCCACAGTCAGCTCCAGGTCTTGTTTTTGCTGATTGTATAGAGCTTCTCCATCTTCAGCTGCAAAGAATATAATCAATCTGGTTTCAGTGAAATGTACCTGTCCTTGGAGGAGCAGCTCCAAAGCCTTCTTCCTCTACTGCCTTCCCCCACTTCCTCTCCAGGCACCCCTGGAATCTTGCACTTCCCTGATTGTGACTCTATTTGTGTTGAGTTTCTTCAGCTCCCAGCACTGGGCAGGGGCCCTGTCTCTTCTCTGCTCTTCCTCCTGCTCCAGGGCCTCCAGGGCACCCTCCAACCTCCTGAACACAGTCTGGCTAAAACACGAGGTGTGGGACCTGTTACTGGGACATGAAACAACCAGCTTCTTGAAGACACAGCACAACCCTTGTTTTCCCTATGGTGCAGTGATACTATTTGCTTTCCTTGTCTGTCTGGATGAAAAGCTCTTTCTGACAGACTCTGCTATCAGATTTCTGAGCATTTCCATTTACAGGCAATCCTCTGAAGAAGGAATTCATAGGGCCTGGACTCCATCTTAGGCCTGTTCATGCTGAGCATGCTCAGCCACCTTTCCAATGGACTCTGAACTCTGTGTTTAGTGCCTATGAAAATGACAACAGAAGGATAAGACCCCTTCAAGACAGGAGAACCTTGAAGATCATATCCCGGTTACTCATCGCCTAAGAGAAAATATACACGAATCACCCCTTCCTCCAGACAGGCCATAAATTTTTGTGTATCTATCAGAATGTAACCTCAGGTTTATTGATTATTGGCTAATTGTTTGACTGTTTGAGCACATGAGCACATAGCACGTGAATGATGGGGTTATTGGGATTGTATTTTCCTTGGTTTATGTAAGTCTCAAGGAATTTGGAGTGGTGGGTTCAGACACATACAAATGGGGTATAAAAGATTTTCACAAATGCTGATCGGGGTCCTTGGCTAAGAGGAGACTCTGCCTTGGGCCCGCCAGTGTAATAAACTGCACTCCACTATCTGCATTGTCCTTCTGAGTGAGTTTGTTTCCTGGAATGCGTGGCTACAACACCCCAATTTCCAAAACATCACCATCTGCCAATAAAGTGTGATGTGAGACCTATATCCTTTTTCCTCAATGCCATCCTGGTTAAGAAAAGTTTCCTAGGAACACTACTTTCAGGTAGCAGGAAACACCTGCATTTCCTCATGTCTCCTTACTCCAGTCACGATAGTTTTCTATAAGAAGAAAGATATGGGTTTCAGCTAAAATCTGAAAGATGCTTTACTGCACTGGAGGCTCCTTTGAAGGCATAGAAGAACAGTGTGTTCCTTTTTGACTGCAGTAGGTACCTGTTAAGGTACATGTTCTCTTTAAGGAGAAGAAGAAGGACATAGGCAGGGAGAGAGGGAGTTCAGGACAGTAGGTGAGTAGGAGGGAAAAAAAGGAAGGAAGGGGAAGATAAAAGAGGGAAGAAATAGAGGATGAAGAAGAAACAAAAAGATTCTAATCAATCAATCAATGAAACCTGAAGGGATCTAAATGTAAACCCAAAAGAAAAAAGAAAAAACATACTGGGAGAAAGGAAACAAACTGGAAAAATATTGTTAAGGAAAACTTTCTCACCAACACACAAATCCCAGAAACCATTTGACCTCAAAAATCAAAAATGTCAATGGACACCATAAACTAGATCAGAATATAAGATAAGCAACCTGGAGACAAGGTTTCCAATATATTGAGTAGACAAAGGTGAATATTTCCAACACAGAGAGAAACTACAAACCCACATGTGAAGACTGAAACCAGCTTTTAAGAAATGCGTAAGAGATCTGAAAGGGCTTCCCAGATGGCTCAGACAGTAAAGAATCGGCCTGCATTGCAGGAGATGTGGATTGGATCCCTGGGTTGGGAAGATCTCCTGGAGGAGGAAAATGGCAACCCAATCCAGTATTCTTTCCTGAAAAAATCCATGGACAGAGGAGCGTGGCAGGCTAAAATCCATGGGGTCACAAAGAATCTGTCATGACTAAACTCCTAAGCAGTCACACATGCAAGAGATGTAACAAACAGTTCCCAGGGAGGTGACTTGTCCAGGGTCATACAGCTCTCAGAGGGCAAGAGGGCAGAGTGGAGGCCAGGACCAGACCTTCTGACATGGGTATGTAAGTGGGGAATGGGATTTTATTTTATTTAAACTGATCAAAACATACATTCTATTTTATTCTTTTACCTAATTTTTTAACCTTGAAACCCAGTATGTGGGATCTTAGTTTCCCAACCAGGGACTGAACCCACAACCAATTCAATGGAAGTGTTGCAGGAAGGGGGACCCCTTCCAGGACTCAAAACTGGGCTCTTGTCTAACACTCGGAAATGAATTGTCCGAGGAGACACATGTGCTGACAAAGCAAGAGATTTTATTGGGAAAGGGCACCTGGGTGGAGAGCAGTAGGGTAAGGGAACCCAGGAGAACAGCTCTGCCTCGTGGCTCACAGTTTTATGGTGATGGGGTGGTCTTTGGCCAATCACTCTAATTCAGAGTCTTTCCTGGTGACACACGCATCGCTCAGGCAAGATGGATGCTAGCGAGAGGGATTCTGGGAAGTGGACCGACAGGCGGTGTCTCCTTTCGACCTTTCCCGAACTCTTCCGGTTGGTGGTGGCTTGAAAGTGAAGTTGCTCAGTCGTGTCCAACTCTTTGCCACCCCATGGACTGTAGCCTAACAAGATCCTCTGTCCATGGGATTTTCCAGGCAAGAGTACTGGAGTGGGTTGCCATTTCCTTCTCCAGGGGATCTTCCCGACCCAGGGATCTAACCCGGGTCTCCCACATTGTAGACAGACGCTTTGCTGTCTAAGCCACCAGGGAAGTCCCAGGAATATGCTTTTAATAACCCCAAAGTTTCTAGGTTTGTCTCTGCTTGTTTAAACACATAGATCTAAGGTCATGCCCCTCTGGTTATACTGACATGTCTACAGTTTGGCTTTTTTATCTTAATTTTGCAAACCCAGCATCATCATGTGGACAAAGTACAGTAAGCCCTCTCACTCTATTAGGGCCATCCTTTGTCCCTGTCAGCCTCAGCACAGCACTCTGGGGGAAGCCTCAAGGTGGCCAGGCCACAGGAGGAGAGAGTCTGACCCCACTACTCTCCTCTACCCACTCAGCTTTCTCTAAATTTCCCAAAGAACTGAGCACCCCCAACACCACCTTCCTTCTGGGGTCACCGGTCACGTCTCAGGAGTCCATGTCCTGAGCTGAGCCAATCTGACCAGGTGTCACCCTCCCTCTGCACTGTTCAGGGGACCAGGTGGCGGGAGGAAGCCGTCAGACACACCTGCTTCCACAACCAGGCTCTGCTCCTGCTTAACCTACTGCCTCGGCCATGACCTCACCTCTCTGAGCTTCCATTTCCTTCTTCTGTCAACCAGTCACAATCATCTTTTCTCAGACATTCATCCTGAGGATGGGGAGGGGGGTGGGGGCCCTACCCGCCTGCTTACCCAGGAATCTTCTCTGGCTGAGTGTGAACAAGATCCAGTTGTTCTGAGCTCTGCAGATCCAGCCACCAGCTGTGCATCTCTGCAATAAACCACACACATTGTGTCGGTCCAGATACACTTGGAGAAGCAAAAGAGAAAGTGAATGCCCTCACATCTGGATTGCTCAGATTAAATAAACACTCTGCCTACCAGGTCCCACCCTGGGCTAAACCCAGACTGTTGTCTCCCTTAGCTAAACAAGCCACGCCTGACATGCCAAGTTCTTATTGACTCAGCACACCTTGCCCTGGGCTCTCCGAAGGAAGACCTGCCACCAACACACTGTGAGCCCCTTTTCCAATCCCTCCCCCTTCCCATGGGCTTCTTCCAGTCCCCTCGACCCTGTCTATCTACTCACTCTCACCAGCCTACCTGCTTTATTCATCTTGATGCCACCAGCACGTGGCACAGTCCTGGAACATAGCAGCTGCTCACCATATACTGGTCATATTCTTGCTGAGAGCCATGTCCATGTGGGTTCAGAGTCCACCGTCCCCTGCTCTGCTCCCACAGTACCTGGGAGAGGGGCCTAAGGCCACCCTTCAGCCACTCTATCCATGCCTCTACCCTCAACACTTGTGATCAGATCCTTCTCGACTTGGCCTTGATGAAAGGGATGGTACAAGTGCCTTTTGTCCCAGTGAGCCACAGGAGGAGGGCTGGCCTTGGCGGTCACCACCATTAGGTGGATGCCTAAGTTTGCAGGAAGGGCTGAGAGCACACTGCTCTTTTCTCCCCTGGCGTATTTCCACCTGACAACAGATATATTTCTCTCCAAATGGAGGACTTTTACAGGAAGGCTAGTGTCCTGGTGTCACACAAGTGTATGTTCCTTGGTTCTTTGTCTTGTCACAACAAAGATTTGGAGCAATGGACATTAAAGCCCTTGGCGTGTCACAGCTCTTGGGTCTTGGACAAACCATGTTATAGCTCTTAGGCAAATCAGAGTTACAGCTCTATTTTATTTAGTAGATAGCAGGAGAATCTATCCTCGAACTGTGAGGGCATGCCAACCCAAAGACTCAAAGAGAAGAGAGTGGAGGAGAGCGAAGGGGAGGGGGAGAGAGAGAGAGTGAGAGAGGGAGAGAGAGAGAAAGAGCGCACACACGCAAGAGAGAGAGAGAGAGAAAGCACTTTGGCTCCTCCTTTTATATGTTTTTTCCTCCCCTGGGCCTGCCCTATGCAAATTGGGCTTAACCAGGAGTGCTGTTTGTTCTACCTGAAGTTTTCACTCTGGTCCTCGGACCTTCCTTTGACCTTCCTTTGTTCTATTTTCGCGGGCTTTTCCCTTCCTTGTCTTTTAGCCACCGCCATTTTGGACTCCTTTTCCCTATTCTACCTGGTAACTCAGAAAAGTCTACAAGAGAGAGCCAACCCTTTTCCTTTTTAGTTCCTGAGAAGAGACTCATTGTGGGGAGAGGACTGAGCATGTGCCAGGGTCTGTGCTGGCACCATCCTCACATTTCCTATTTAATTCTCACATCAGCTCTAGGAACTGTCAGCTCCACTGTACAGATAAAGAAACTGAGAAGCAAAGATCCCACAGCCTGACAGTCCTGCAGCTGGACTGCTAGTGGACTTTTCTGCTTTGTCCCAGGCAGAAGGGACTGCAGTTTTCCTGGAACCGTGACTCCTCCTGGAGGCCTGCTTGACCTTCCATCAGGGCTGCTTCATCCCAGAAAATGTCTCTGGGCCATCACGGCCACTTCTTCCCTGCTTTTAGGGGAGGGACATAAGAATGATGAGTGTTATTTATGAGGACCACACACTACTGTTTGGTCTTACAATCACCCATAATAAAAGCCATGAATTTAATTTGATTTTGCAGACAAGGAAGAGGGGTTGCGGGGAGTGGAGTCGGGGAAGGGAGAGGCAGGGAATTTCTTCCAGCAACTCAGGGACTTCTATTTGGCAGGAGAATGTCAGCAGCTCATGTCTTGCAAAAGTCCATTTGTCCAAACACCACACACTCACGCTCTGTCCACAGAGTTCAGAGTTCAGAATTCAGGCTGAAACAGACACCCCTGAGCACAGACTCAGAGGGGTCAGGGGGTAAACGTTCAGCTGCCCTGCCCGCTAACCTGCACAAGTCTGCCCCTGACCCCACAGGAGCTGCCGGGACTCAAGGATGCCTCCTCCCTGGAGCTTGGGATCCTCTGGGAGTGACCCCTACAGGAGGGCCTGTACAGGGAGGAACAGTTGGGGCAGGGGTTTTCTTGGATGGAAAATCTGAGCGCAGTCACCCCTCCTGCCTGCTCACTTTAAACCTCAGGCAGAAATCCAGGAAGCAAGGGGCAGGGAAAGCACGTGGGCCTCCCTGTGGGACACCTGCCGGCATGAGGGTGCCCATGCCCCGCTTCCTCAGTGCCTCCACCACAGGACAGCTGGGGGCCCTGAGCTGTGGGTGGGCATCCTGGGACTTACCTCCTGGCCAGGTAGTCCCTGCAGCAGGCCTGGAAGCTGATTATGACTTCCGTGATCTTCAGGTCCTGCTCCTGCTCAAGGTGGGCCAGCACGCCGGCCCAGAAGAAGACCTTGCTCTTGCTGATGCAGTACAGGTTACTGTCGAGCTCAAGGACTTCGATCTAGAGGAGGAGAGCCAGCTGCTAGCCCTCTCCAAGAGGCTACCCCTGCCACCCAGGAACCCTGGAGCAAGGCCAAAGTCGAGGGAGGGCCTTCTAGAGCTAGGGTTGGGCCTACTGCTGTAGGCAGCCTCACCTGGTACAGGGAAATGAGACTGAAAGGAAGCAGGGAAGTGGGCAGGTGGGGTTCAGCAGCACAGGGCAGATAACGAGTCAGACTTGTAGGTAAAGAAAATCCTCGGCTCTGAAAGGACCTTACGTGCAAACATCTCTGCCCACGTCCATTTCTAACCACAGTAGCAATGGACATGGGGGTTCAGGCGGCATTACTTTAGATAAATAGAGGAATGGAGTTTCTTTAAACAGGCATTTTAAAGTCATGAGTGGCTTCAACATCCTAAGGAGCCAGAGGAGTCAAGCATGCAGGGCCAAGCAGTGCAGGGCCATGTGGAGGATGGTGGGCGAACCAGAGCTGGCTTGGGAGCAGCACTGTGTCAGTATAAGTCTCTTGTCACCAGTTGTCATCGACGGGGAGACTGAGTACAGCCTGGCTCATCACATATCCAAGAGTAACCAACTGTGAGATATTCTGTACAAACAGCACAACATGCTGAGAAGGACCAGCTTTAGTCTAAGCTTGGGCCTCTGCAGACTCAGGACACTCCTGCTCAGTTAGGGCCAAGCCCCAGGAATAAGCCAACTGGGGAAGGTGCGCCAGCTGGTGTGACTGCAGCTCTGCCACTTACTGGCCATACCCTGCAGATGTTTGGGGTGTCTGGAGGCCTTACTGGTTGTTTCAATGGGGACTGCGCTACTGACCTTGGTGGGGAGGAGTCAGGGTTGCTGCTAAACATCCTACAATGCACAGGACGGTCCTGGACAGTAACGACTGATCCGGCCTCCACCCCTCAGGAAGGGCCATGTGGAGGCTGAGAGGCCCTGTCGCAGAGTACTGACAGTGCAGTGCTAGGCTTCCCAAGACTATTTAATTCATGTTCTCTGACACAGTGCTGGTCACCTCCATTTTCCATGTGAGGCAGCCAAGACTCAGAGAGGTGCATTCTCTGGCCCCAAATAACACAGAGACAGAGCTCCAATACAAACTCCAGGGCCAGCACCTTTAGCACAAATCTCACTTCCTTACCTGGAAAATGCACCTAATAATAATACACAGCCTGAGCACCTCACAGGACTGCTGCAAGCGTCTAACAAAACGGAACATGTGATGATGAGTAAGTATCACCCACCTGCCCCTACCTCAGGGTTCAAGGTCATAGAATCCTGTCTCCCAAGAAGGTCCAGCCGTGCCTTCCTTTGTGTGCGCTCCTCACTTTGCCAGTGAAGTGGATGATGCAGAAATCGGCTTTGTCCTTCAGCTGCTTGGGCTTCTGGAACTTGGGGTGGGTGTCCTGCTCCTGCACCACGTTCTCCTCGAAGCTATTTCCTGTGGCTTTGGGGAACCAGCACTCTTCATCCAGCAGGGCAAGAATGCCAGGGGGCCTGCGTTGAGGGGGACACAGTATCCCACAGATGAGCTTGACCTGCAAACCTACCCATTGTCACCAGAAACTCCAGATTTTCACCAGAATGTGGGCAGTTCTTCCCTCACCAAGGGAGAAAAAAGAAGCATTACTGAAAGCACTCAGTTTAAGAGCTCTAGTTTAAAAAGGAACTTCTGGTATCCAGGCTACAGCCAACACAACTGAACCCAATGATCCATGACAGTGGTTCTCCAGTGAGTGCACTGGAAATCCTCTGGTGGGGTTGACTGGCTGTGAGGACCCCTGACCTATGTCCAGAGACTGCCCTCAGTTGGTGCTCCAGGCCCTGGAGTTCCTCTCAGACCCCCTGCCACAAGCTCTATGGCTGCACAACTATGTGGTAAGTGGTGACATTAGAACAAAATTCTGGAAGTGCCCCCAGAGCCCCAGAACCTTCTGTGCATGGAGTTTACAAGACAAGAGACCGACTCAGACAATGTGCGGACTGGCTGACAGGCCAGGAGCCACATGGGTTCTTAAAAAGACTCATCAGAGAAGTGAATCATTCCATGTTAGGACTGTGGGCAGTTCCAGCCCCACCCTCACCCTTATCCCACCTCAGGTAATGTTACCAAAAGGTATGTACGGGAGGGTCCCTCTGCTCGCCACTCAAAAGCCAGTAAACAGGCAAGTTGGTGGAAAGGAAAGTTTGCTTTATTTCAGATGCTGGCAACTCCAGGGGAGGGTGGTGGACATCTGTCCTGACTCCCCACACCCCCCTGACAAGCAGGGGGTGAGAGCATTTATAGACAGAGTTGGGGTGGGGTGGGGTTACATGCAGAAACAGCACAGTCATCTCTAACAGTCATCTTCAATTGGTCATCAGTGGTCTGGCTTGCATCATCTTGGTTGTTTTAGGTACAGTTAATCTTCAGTTCCAGGGTGCACTTGTTCCCGTTTCTTTGTGGTCAGTTCTCGGAATTGTGGCAGCTCAAGTCCTGGGTATAGCCTGGTCATCATGTAGTTAACTTCTCCACCTGGTGTTTTAGTATCTGTAAGATAGCTCACAGGATAAGGCTTAGAATATTATCTATAGCCCTTCAGAAAGAACTAAAGGTCCTTGAAAATCCTTAATGACTACATTATCTATCTCCTTATTTTGTTTTCCTTTGTTTCAGCATTTCTCACTTCTCTGATGAAATGTATTCACTGATTAAGTTTTCCACAGGCAAAAGGTAGCAGAGGATATATTGGGGCGTGGGGGGACGGGGAGTGGGAGGCAAGGACCATAGGGTCCTGTTCCATTTCAGTAATACTTCAAAATGCACGAACTCTTCCTAGGCCACCTGATTAACTAACATTCAGTTCAGTTCAATTCAGTTTAGTCGCTCAGTCATGTTCGACTTTGCGACCCCATGGACTGCAGCACGCTAGGCTTTCCTGTCCATCACCAGCTCCTGGAGTCCACCCAAACTCATGTCCATTGAGTCAGTGATGCCATCCAACCATCTCATCCTCTGTCATCCTCTTGTTCTCCTGCCCTCAATCTTTTCCAGCATCAGGGTCTTTTAAAATGAGTCGGCTCTCCGCATCAGGTGGCCAAAGTATTGGAGTTCCAGCTTCAGCATCAGTCCTTCCAATGAACACCCAGGACTGATCTCCTTTAGGATGGACTGGTTGGATCTCCTTGCAGTACAAGGGACTCTCAAGAGTCTTCTCCAACACCACAGTTCAAAAGCATCAATTCTTCTGTGCTCAGCTTTCTTTACAGTCCAACTCTCACATCCATACACAACCACTGGAAAAACCATAGCCTTGACTGACGGACCTTTATTGGCAAAGTAATGTCTCTGCTTTTGAATATGCTTTCTAGATTGGCCATAACTTTCCTTCAAATGAGCAAGTGTCTTTTAATTTCATGGCTGCAATCACCATCTGCAATGATTTTGTAGCACCAAATATAAAACCAACCCATGTTTCCACTGTTTCCCCATCAATCTGCCATGAAGTGATGGGACCAGATGCCATGATCTTCGTTTTCCGAATGTTGAACCTTAAGCCAACTTTTTCACTCTCCTCTTTCACTTTCATCAAGAGGCTCTTTAGTTCCTCCTCACTTTCGGCTATAAGGGTGGTGTCATCTGCATATCTGAGGTTACTGATATTTCTCCTGGAAACCTTGATTCCATCTTGTGCTTCATCTAGCCCAGCATTTCTCATGATGTACTCTGCACTCTGCATAGAAGTTAAATAAGCAGGGTGACAATATACAGCCTTGACGTACTCCTTTTCCTATTTGGAACCAGCCTGTTGTTCCATGTCCTGTTCTAACTGTTGCTTCCTGACCTGCATACAGATTTCTCAAGAGGCAGATCAGGTGGTCTGGTATTCCCATCTCTAAGAATTTTCCACAGTTTCTTGTGATCCACACAGTCAAAGGCTTTGGCATAGTCAATAAAGCAGAAATAGATGTTTTTCTGGAACTCTCTTCCTTTTTCCAGCAGATGTTGGCAATTTGATCTCTGGTTCCTCTGCCTTTTCTAAGACCAGCTTGAACATCTGGAAGTTCATGGTTCACGTACTGCTGAAGCCTGGCTTGGAGAATTTTGAGCACTACTTTACTAGCATGTGAGATGAGTGCAATTGTGCAGTAGTTTGAGCATTCTTTGGCCTCGCCTTTCTTTGGGATTGGAATGAAAACTGACCTTTTCCAGTCCTGTGTCCACTGCTGAGTTTTCCAAATTTGCTGGCATATTGAGTGCAGCATCATCTTTTAGGATTTGAAATAGCTCAACTGGAATTCCATCACCTCCACTAGCTTTGTTGGTAGTGATGCTTCCTAAGGCCCACTTGACTGCACATTCCAGGATGTCTGGCTCTAGGTGAGTGATCACACCATCATGAATATCTGGGTTGTACCTTTTTGGTACAGTTTTTCTGTGTATTCTTGCCACCTCTTCTTAATATCTTCTGCTTCTGTTAGGTCCATACCATTTCTGTCCTTTATTGAGCTCATCTTTGCATGAAATGTTCCCTTGGTATCTCTAATTTTCTTGAAGAGATCTCTAGTCTTTCCCATTTTATTATTTTCCTCTATTTCTTTGCACAGATTACTGAGGAAGGCTTTCTTATCTCTCCTTGCTATTCTTTGGAACTCTACATTCAAATAGGTATATCTTTCCTTTTTTCCTTTGCTTTGTGCTTCTCTTCTTTTCACAGCTATTTGTAAGGCCTCCTCAGACAGTCGTTGTGCTCTTTTGCATTTCTTTTTCTTGGGGATAGTCTTGATCCCTGCCTCCTGTACAATGTCACAAACCTCAGTCCACAGTTCATCAGGCACTGTACCAGATATAGTACCTTAATTTATTTGTCACTTCCACTGTATAATCATAAGGGATTTGATTTAGGTCATACCTGAATGTTCTAGTGATTTTCCCTACTTTCTTCAATTTAAGTCTGAATTAGGCAATAAGGAGTTCATGGTCAGAGCCACAGTCAGCTCCCGGTCCTGTTTTTGCCCAGTGTATAGAGCTTCCCGACCTTTTGCTGCAAGGAATACAATCAATCTGATTTCGGTGTTGGCCATCTGGTGATGTCCATGTGTAGAGTCTTCTCTTGTGTTGTTGAAAGAGGGTGTTTGCTGTGACTGGTGCGTTCTCTTGGCAGAACTCTGTTAGCCTTTGCCCTGCTTCATTCTGTACTGCAAGGCCGAATTTGACTGCTACTCCAGGTGTTTCTTGACTTCTTAATTTGCATTCCAGTCCCCTATCATGAAAAGGGCATCTTTTTGGGGTGTTAGTTCTAAAAGGTCTTGGAACACAAAGTGATGTTGCTGTCAGGGTTTTCTGACCTGTAGCAAAGGAAGTCTGGCTTGGTTCTTATCTCTAAGGAAAGAACTTTGATCCCATCTCTTCACAACAAGTTTTTTAAAAGTTAGCATTAATTGAGCACCTACTCTGTGTCAGCCATCATGTGAAGCACTTTGCATGCATGATCTCAGTGTTCTCCACAATAAAATTGAACAGATGAAGAAACTAAGGCCAAAAGTAGTTCAATAACTTGTCCAAGGTCACGTAACCTGCCCCTTCCTTACAGGTTTCATCTCTTCTCAACCTGAGGCCGTTCACTGCCAGCAAATGACATGGAGGAAACATTCCTGATGGGATCTTGAGAAGGAATAACCTCGATCCCAACCTTAGGATCCTGCCTGGAGGAGGTGTGTCTGCCAGGAGAAAGCTAGCCTGGGGGATCTTCCCAAGAGGATCTGGGTAAAATTCCTGGCACACTTGTGTGGTTTACCTGGACAATTTGGCCTCAGCCACAAAACTCTCCCAGGCATTGTCTTCAGTGAGCAGGAACTGCAGTTCCTCCCTGTTACTCTCTCTGGGAAATGATCACTGACGATGTCAGTAAAGTTTTGACTCTCTACACAGAAAAAAAGGAAAAAAGATTACAAGAAATTATGGTGGAACATAAACGGTATTGATTTTCAAATGGCTCATCAGTAAAGCATCTGCCTGCAATTCAGGAGACACATGAGACGCGGGTTCCATCCCCAGGTCAGGAGTATCCCCTGGAGGAGGAACTGGCAGCCCACTGCAGTATTCTCGACTGGAGAATCCCATGGAGAGAGGAGCCTGGCAGGCTACAGTCCACGAGATTGCACAGTTTGGACACGACTGAGTGAGCAAACAAGAACTCACATAAAGTGGCTCAGGTTCACCTTCCTGAGCAAAAGTCATCTGGGGTACTGTTAATGGATTCACCTGGGCTTACAGGTAGACCGTTCCCCTGCTCCTAATTCATAAGTTGAAATCCTGATGCATCCTTCCCCCTGCAATGACTGTATTAGGAGATAGGGCCTTTAAGGCAGTAATTAGGTAAAAAGAGACCATAAGTGCAGAGCCCTAATCCAATAAGATTGGTGCCCTTATTAGAAGAGACATCAGATTTCTTTCTCTCTCTCTCTCTACCCCCTCAGCAGGAAGGCTTCTAAATTTTTCCCTTTTTCCTGCATCACTTAGGGAGAAAGGAAACTAGAACTTGCCTGGGGGGAACCCACAGAAGTAACTCTGTATTGATTGATTGGGGGCGGGGGGGCGGTGGCTGCGGGAAACAAGGGAACTTCTGGGTATCTGCAGGGGTGCTTGAGATCAATAGGAGCAGTATCTGCCTGAGGCAGTCACACCTGGTAAGCATGTGTTTATATATGGGAGCACTGGGCAAATGCCCTAACACAGCATGGGGGAGGGGCGATGCTAGAGAAAGAGGTTTCCACCTGAAACTAACACATTCCAGGTAGAGGGGACAGCAGCACATTGGGCAGGACCTACTGTGTGGCAGGCACTGGCCCAGGACATGGACACACATGATATTTCACCCTCATGAACACATAGGGAAACATTTATTTCCATTTTACAGGTGAAGTCAGTTAAGGAGCTCCAGGTCACACAGGTGGGATGCGGCAAAGGTCAGGGGTTTAGTTCAGGGTCTGCTGACCCTTGCAGAGCAGCTGGGTGGACAGCAGGGCAAGAGCTGGAGGAAGCACCCTCTGTGGTGACGCCCCAGGGCCTGGGAGCAGGAGGAGGCTGAAACCAAGGGAGAGAGTAGGAGAAGCTCTGGGATGCTGGGAGGCCACCTCCCCTGCCCCTCCTGGCCTTGGGGACTCCCCCTGCTGTCCCCCCTCCCTGTCCTGCCCGCACTTCTGGGTCAGTTGCTAATGACAGTGGGAGAGGAAGTGAGCACCTTAACTGATGCTCTCTTGAGAGAACCAACCGTATTTCCTTGTAGGTTCCCCAGAAAAGAGTCATCATGGGAGAGGAAACAGGGTTGGCCCTCTCTTGTAGACTTTCCTGAGTTACTAAGACTCTGGACTTCCTATCAAGTCCTCCAAAATAGACCTATTGTCAAGTGGAAATAAGTTGAGGTAGAAAAGAGCAGTGTGCTCTCAGCCCTTCCTGTGAACTCTGCATCCATCCAAATGGTCTTGATCACCCAGCCTGGGCCACTGGGACCAAAGTCACTGGTGTCATTGTTTCCTTCATAGACAAGACTACAGGGACCTAGACATCACCAACTCAATGGACATGAGTTTGAGCAAGCTCCAGGAGTTGGTGATGGACAAGAAAGCATGGTGTGCTGCAATCCATGGGATTGCAAGGAGTTGGACACACGACTGAGTGACTGAACGGAACTGAACTGAGACTATAAGGGTTGTAGGTGACATGCACAGAATGGCTAAGCAGTGGACTTAGAGCCCTCTCCAAGGTACCACAGGAGCAGAGCAGGGGACTTCCTGGGGATTTCTCAGGCCAAGTGTTGCCAGGATTGGGCTTTGAAAGATGAGCATAACTTTGCTATGTGGTAGGAGCAGGTGATTCTGGAAGAAGGATCTGAGGGAGGAAGCGCCTGGAACCCGCATGAGTGTGCTCCTCAGCAGCAGGAGTATGACCAGTATGCAGTGAGCAGCTGGTATCTTCTGGGACTGTGCCAAGTGCTGGCTTGTGAGGTTGGATGGATTGGGTGGAGGGGCTGGGAAGAAGGCCATGGAGTAGACGGAGCACTATTGGCAAAGGCCCTCACAGTCTATTGATGGCGGGTCGTCCTTCACAGAGCCCAAGGCACAATGTACTCAGCCATGAGGACTCCACAGGATAGGACTGGGTTTGTTTATCTAAGGGAGTCAACAGGGAGGATGGGATTAGCTCAGGGTGGGGCCCGGTGGGCAGGTTGTGGGTTTATCTGAGCAACCCAGATTTAAGGGCGTTCACTTTCCCTTTTGCTTCTCCAGGTATATCTGGGCCCAGAGGGGGTGTGTGGTTTATTGCACAGCTGGTGGCTGCATCTGCAGAGCTGAGAACAAGTGGATCTTGTTCACACTCAGCCAGAGGAAGACTCCTGGGTGAGCAGGGGAGTAGGACCCCGCCCATCTCCCTATCCTCAGGACAACTGCCTGAGAAAAGGATGATTGTCACTAGTTGAGAGAAGAAGGAAACAGAAGCTCAGAGAGATAGGTCATGGCCAGAGGGGCAAGTTAGGCAGGGGCAGAGCCTGGATGTGGGGGCAGGTGTGTCTGAGGGTTTCCTCCCACCCCTGAGGCCCCTAAATGGTGTAGAGGGAGGGCGACACTTGCTCAGGTGGGCTCAGCTCAGGAAGTGGACTCCTGAGATGTGAGCGGTGACCCCAGAAGGAAGGTGGGTGTTGGGGGTGCTCAGCCCTTTGGGAAATCTGGAGGAAGCAACTGGGGTAGAGGACAGGAGAATCAAAGCCTCTACTCCTATGGTCTGGCCACCTTGAGGCTGCCCCCAGGGTGCTGTGCTGAGGCTGATGGGGTAAACGGTTCCTTTTGAGATACAAGGATTCCAGGTTCATCACCACCCTGTCTCTGAGTGCCTGCTCAGTGCCAGGTCCTAGAGGGAAACTGAGGCCTGACATGGGAAGGGCAGGAGACCAAGTGGGGAAATGCAGGGCATTGCCTTCCTCTGCTCTCTGGGCCTTCAGCTCAGGGCTGCCCATGATGGTTGATCATGTCTGAGGAAGATGGTCCAGATGGAGGAAGTGAGAAGGGCTTACTACGCAATGTCTGTATTATGATCCTGGTTTTGCAATATTAAGATACAAAGTCAAACTGTAGACACTTTAGTGTAACAGGAGGGGTGTAGGCTTAGATCTATGTGTTTAGACAGGCAGAGATAAACTTAGGAACTTTGGAGTTATTAAAATCATATTCCTGGGACTTCCTTGGTGGTCCAGTGGTTAAGACTACCTGCTTCCACTGAAGGGGTTGTGGGTTCAGTCCCTGGTTTGGGAATTAAGATCCCACATAGTGGGCAATGCAGCTAAAAAAAGAAAAAAATAAATAAAAACAGAGTGTACATTTGAATAGTTAAAATAAAATAAAATAAAATAAAATCACATTTCCTACTTACATACCAGTGTCAGAAGGCCTGGACTTGGCCTCTACCCTGCCCATGGAGAGCTGTGTGACCCTTGACAAGCCACCTCCCCAGGGAGTGTTTGTTCAGTTCTCTTACCCATTTTTAAAAGCTGGTTTCAGTCTGTTCATATGGGTTTGTAGCTCCTCTGTGTGTTGGGGACATTCTCCTTTGTCTTCTCTAAGTATTGCAGACATTGTCTCCAGATCTCTGGCATTTTGATTTGGTTTATGGTGTCCTTAGCAACTTCTAATTTTTAAGAGGTCCAATGATTTCTGGGATTTGTGTCTTGGTGAGACAGTTTTCCTCAAGTTAGCAGTATTTTTCCAGTATGTTTTGCATAATGTTTTCATTCCTTCCAGTACATTTGTAGGTTTTTTTTCATTCTGCTTTACCTTTAGATCCCTTTAGGTTTCACTAATTGATTAGAGCTTTTTGTTTCTTCTTCCTCCTTTTCTTCTGCCTTCTACCTTCTCCCTCTTTCCTTTTTTCTCCTCCTCCTCTCCTGCTCTCCTAGACTCCCTACCTTCCTTCCTGCATGTCTGCTGCTTTATCTCCTTAAAGCAGGATTTACTTTACAGGTACCTACTGCAATAAAAAAGGAATACACTGTTTTTTCCTGCCTTTAAAGGAGCCCCCAGTGCAGTAAGGCATTACTCAGATTTTAGCAGGAGCCCATGTCTTTCCACAATTCTCTCTTCCTCTTTCTCCTGCTGTAAAAATATGGCTGGAGTAAGGAAACATGAGGAAGTACAGGTGTTTCCTGCCACCTGAAAGTACAGCTTTCCTACAAAAGCTTTCCTAAACCAAGATGGCCTAGTGTGAAGACGATATAGGCCTCACTTCACAGTTTACTGGCAGAGGGTGATTTTTTGGAAAGCAAGGGACACCCATAAATGGAAATACTCAGAAATCTGATGGAACTCTCTGTCAGAAAGAGCTTCTATCAAGACAGATAAGGAAAACAATTGGAATTACCCAATTGCAGGTAAAAGAGGTGTGGTGCTGTGTCTTCATGAAGCTGGTTGCTTCATGTCCCAGTAATGGGTCCCACACCTCGTATTCTAGCCAGGCTGTGCCTGGGAGGGTGAAGGGAGCCCCGGAGGCCCTGGAGCAGGAGAAGCAGCAGAAAAGAAACAGGGCACCTGCCCAGTGCTGGGAGTTGTAGAATCTCCACACAAACAGATCCGCAACTAGGAAAGTGCAAGATTCCAGGGGGGCCTGGAGAGGAACTGGGGAAGACAGCAGGGGGAGGAGGCTTTGGAGTGGGAACTCTAATTACAGGTAACATTTCACCTGGTGAGGCAGGTGGGGAAAGGCCTTGCAGGGGGAGGGGCAGCCTGAGCAAAGGCCTGGAGGCTGGGGGGGAATCAGAGTCCAGGCATCTGGGAGTCCTCCAGGACCCCTGGTCCAGGCCCTGTGGAGTCAGGAGGGTGAGGAAGACAGGAGTAGGAGCATCAAGAGGGCCTGGCGATGGGCTAAGGACTCTGCACTTGGTCCTGCCCTAACCCCTCCTTTCCCTGCCCAAGGTGGATAACTTGCAGCCACATGGAGCGAGATGTTTGGTGAGAATCTCTGCCCACATAGAGGGGAGGCCTCTGCATCTGGCCATATAGTTGGGCGGGGAGTCTTTTCAGGGTTCTCCTTGCTCCCACTGATAGGCTTTTTGGGCAATGACCTATCAGAGGCTAACAGAGGAGGATGCCCTGGATAGTAATCCAGCAGTGGAAGCACTGTCCAGCATCCACACCCAGCTGAGGCCCCAGACCAGAGTTAGGACCAGGACAAGAATGGCAGAGAAGGATGGAAGGATGAGGTGGAGGGTCCAAATGCATTTTCAAGTGTTTGGCATCATCCAGGATCAGCCCTTTCTGCCCAAGCTCTCCTCCTCTCTCTGCCTTGGCCCTTGGTCCTTGTGTTTCCCAATTTCAATTGGCTGCCCTGGCTCCTGGGGTCCTACAGCTTTGAGGCAGAGAAAGAGGCAGGGGACCAGCCAGCTCTCCTCTCCCACATGCCTGGAGATGGGTCTTTCTATGTAAATTCTCTCCCATCCACACAGTCAGTGCCCACAGCCTTCACCACCTGGCATACTTGCTAGTAATCACGCTGATGGTTACTATTCTTAAGGGGGACCCTGGGCATTGCAGAGGGAATGTGATAGAAAGATTCTAGGATCAGGGCTCAGGTTGGGGGGTTTGGGGGAAACTCTAAGGAAGTTGGGCCACTCTAGACTGGGTGCTGTAGAGAATAGCAGGGGTGGTTTTACCAGTGACTCTATCTACTGAGAGGAGAGACAAGAGCAAGGATAAAGGTGCAATTGGTAAATAAAAAGCAGTCATGATTTTCAGCCAAGGGAGGGAGTGTGAAGATTCTGGGTTCCTGTTGCCACCATCCCTGCTCTTTATTTATTATTACTGTTAGCAGCAAAGTGAGAAGAAGCTGGGTATGGGATCTTAAGCCCAGAGAGTGGGGTGGAATCCAGTTCTCCATAAAGAAGGTTTCTGACCTTGAGCAAATCACAGAACATCTATGCTTCAGCTTCCTTAGCTGTAAACGGGGATAAAGTGGTACACACCTCCTGATTATCAGAACAATATGGATTATAATTTATAAAGTCTTAGAGTAACTACCAGTGCAGAGCAAACTCAGAAATACAAGCCACTCTCACGAGTAGCAGTTACTGTAACTATAAGGACCTTTACTATCACTTCAGTCAGGTCTCAGCAAGAATACTTAAATAAGTATTCTTTTGCCTTCTTAAAATTCTGCCTTAGTGTAATTAACACGCTTATTTTCTCATCTCCTAACACAAGATAGTCACAACCGGAACCAAAAGAAGTTTTCTCTATATAAGGATCTGCGGTTTAAAAAAATAACAGAGAACTGGCAAAACAAAGGATAAACACCATCGCATATGATACGTGTGAATGTAAATTTCTACAGTTTCTTTGCATAATAAAGTAGCTTAAGTATGAAAAAATGTTAGGTGCTGATACCCTTGGATCCAGTCATTCTACTTCTAGAAATAGCTTAATGAAAGAATCTTAAATGGAGGCAAAGTTTTATGCAAGAAGAGTGTTCTTTGCACTACTATTTACATAAAAAATTAAAAACAGCCTGAAGTCCAACAATCAGGAGTGGACAGCAAAGATGACACCATTCAGGTCCTCAACTGACCAAGTCAGGGCTGCAGGGATTGGAGTGTGGCTGGTGGGAGTCCAGAAAAAAGGTTTGTGGGATAAAGGCTATTGCAGAAGTGAGGAAGATGTGGGCTGTGGGAGCTACAGCACTGGGAATTTTATCAGGGCAGAGACTCGAGCACAGGGTGCATGACATCATTTTACAATAAAAAGAGTCATTTTCTGATTAGCATGCATCCACAAAGAGACATTTTTGTACATCAAAGCAAGTAGAGCATAGTCATCAGAAACCTGGAATTTGGATCAGAAAGACTTGGGTTCAAGGCTGGGCTCCAGCAGAATGTGAAAACTTGGACTGACCTAAGTTTACGTGAGTTTCAGGAGCCTGCACGTCATAGACAGTGGATCAATATCACCTATAATCAATTAGTAACACAAGCGTTCCAAACCTCATATAATTTCCAGAGGATTCCCTTCCTACCTGATCTTCTGTCTCTGGTTTTATTGCTCCTATAACTTCAGAGATGGCTCTCTTCTGTCTGATTATCCTCTCTTGTACCCCAACAGGAGAGCAGAACTCTGAGTGCGGAGGACGGCGGGAGGATGAGTAACTTTCCTTAACATGTGATCTGCAGAGCCCAGGGGACAGAGAACCACGCTGGGTTAAATCCATGGTGACACTGGTGGCTGTCCCAAGCGACACCACCCAGGACCTCGCCCCTCGCTGCCCCCTCAGCCACTGCTCACGCGTGATCAAGCCCACAATCTGTTTTCTCTTCCCCAGGGTGAAACGACACCTCCTTCCAGCCTGACATGGACGGGTGAGCTGAAGGGAGATCTCTGAGACCCTGCTGCTGCCACCATGAGCTCAGAAGATCCCAGGGACCGCTCAGGTAGTCAGCCACCTCGTCTCTGGCAGATTCCTACTTGTGACCCAGAATTGAGGCCAAATTAACCTGCCAAGTAATCAAGAACCAACAAAGGCATGGATAAGCATCCCCCAGAGAGGCAATGGGGAGTCCCCTAACATTTGGTGGTCTGTCCCCACAGCCTCTTTCCTGGTCCTCTCCTCAGGGAGCCACAGACAAGATGCTAACTTCCTCCCCCTGCCTCCTGACCTCCAGCTAATGACTCAGAAATGTGGCAGGGCAGCCCATGATGGGGGGCGGGCACAGCAGAGCAAGTCCCCAAGGCCAGGTGGGACAGAGAGAGGAGGTCCCCTCGAGCTTCTCCTGCCCTCTCCCTTGGTCCAAGCCTCCTTCTGCTCCCAGACCCTGGGGTGTCAACACAGAGGCTGTTTCCTCCACCTCTTGCCCTGCTGCCCACCCAGCTGCTCTGTGAGGGTCAGTGGACTCTAAACTGAACCCCAATCTGGCCTTTGCCGCCTCCCACACCTGCCTCCGAGATCTGGAGCACCTTACCTGACCTAACCTGTAAAATGAGAGGAATATTTCCCTATGTTGTGATGAGGACCAAATATAATGTGTGTCCATGGCCTGGGCCAGGGACTACCACATAGTAGGTCCTGCCTAGTGCCGTGCTGTCCCCTCTACCTGGAATGTGGTAGTTCCAAGTAGCAACCTCTCCCCTTCTCTAGAATCCCCTCTCTCCTGTGCTGTGCTAGGGCACCTGCCCAGTGCTCCCAGATATAAACACCTGATTACCAGGTGACTGCCTCAGGCCGGTAGCAGTTCTCCTGTTCTCAAACGCCCATGCAGACACCCAGGTGCTCAGTTATTTCCTCCACCCACACCACCCTAATCAGTCAACACATAGATCTACTGCTGTGGATTCCCTCCATGTGAGCCCTGAGTACATTTCTCCCTTCATGATGCATGAGAAAAAGAAAACCTAAGAACACTTAATATTTCAGGGAAGAGAGAGAGAGGAAGAGATCTGACATCTCTTCATTTAATAAGGACAGTGATATTACTGAATTAAGGCCCCACACTTAAGTCCTCATTTCACCTAATTACTGCCTTAAAGCCCCCAATCTTCTAATACAGTCATTGCACAGTGGGTGGGTCTGGGCATTAACTTATAAATTGGGGCTGGTGCACACAGTCCACCTGAGACCCCAGATAAATCCATCAACAGCATGCCAGATGAATGCTGCTCAGAAAGGTAAACTTTAACCACTTATACTTGATATCATTTACATCACACCATAGATTACTCGAATCTTCAATTTTTATTTTCCTGTCTAGAGAGCCAAAGCTTTTTTGAGGATGTCATTGAGTATTTCCAGGACAGTGTGAGATGGGAACACTTGCAATTCCTGCTCACTGAAGACAAACCCTGGGAGAATTTTGTGACCGAGGCCGATTTGTCCAGGTAACCGTGCAGGTACACCAGGAATGTCACCAACATGCCCCCAGGAAGATTTTCCCAGGCTACTTTCCTCCAGGAAGATCCTCTGGTTGGGGGCAAGGATGTTCCTCCTCAAGATCCTATGTGCAATGTTTCCTCTGTGTTATTTGTTGGCATTGATGGCGCTGGGTTGAGAAGAGACAAAACCTGCAAGGAAGGGCAGGTTATATGACCTTGGACAAGTTACTGAACTACTCTCTGCTTCATCCTCTGTTCAGTTTTATTGTGAGGACACTGAGATCATGCACGCAAGTGCTTTTCATGATTGCTGACACAGAGTAGGTTCTCAGTTAATGTTAATTTAAAATAAGCTTGTTGGGACGAATTAGGGACCTTCTTCCTGGAGATGAGAATGAAGAAGGACTTCCTTTAGGTCAAGTCAGAAAATCCTGACCCAAACATCATTTTGTGTTCCTGGGAATTTTGACTAAAACTCTTTCATTCCCCATCTTAGGAATTATACCAACACTGCAGGTTCCTGCTAGCCATTAAGGCATAGAGGCTGGAGGGGAACTGGTTGGACCTGGTGGGATCCTGGGTCTAGCCCTGCCCAACTCTGGGCCTGTGGGTTTCAGACTTTGAGTCTCAGATTTGTTATGTGTTATGTCTCCAGTGGGAATACCAATTTAAACTGATGGATTGTAGTGATGGCCTCAGAGTGAACTGCAGAGTCAGAGGTGGCGAACCAAGAGCAATCATCTCATCCAAAGGCCTAGGGAGGCCTGGACTAGGGTCAGATCTAGGGGTCAGGGTGGAGCAGAGGGTCCAGGTTGGAGGACTAGTAGGCAGGCTTGGGCAGCAGGCCAGGACTAGAGTGAGGAGAGTGGGCCCTAAGGACACAGAACTGAAGGGGCAGTGACTCTAACACAGGTCCTGTGAGTGGGAGAGGGAACATTTTTTCCCTTCCTGATGGGATCCCCTCAAGCTGGGCTAGAGGGCCCTGGGTGACCATGTCCTCCACACCCTGCCTGGGACCTGGCTTCTCACTCCATCTGGGACCCTCTTCTAGTCTACATAGAGCTGCCCTGACAGTGGGAAGGCCATGTGGCTCAGTGAGCCCTCCAGGGTCATAGTAAGTGGCTGCGACTGTGTGTCATTTGAGGGATCCTGAGGAGCCTCAGGCATCCCAGTAAAGAGGAAAACACTTCCTCCACCAGCTGTGCAAGTGCCGGTCTCTTCAGGCTTAGCCATTCAGATGGGTATTTCCTCAAGTCTCTTGACTCTTTAGAGGTTCCATAAAGTTGCACACAGCCTTGGGGTGCAGGCTCATGAAGCTGTCACAAATTAACATGTGACCCCTGAGAGGTCAGGGGCCCTGGGTGCTGGGTCAGGAGTCAATGAGGTGGGCTGGAGGGCCCACAAGGAACAGGGCTCACAGCACATCTCCTGCTTCCTAGTCAATATGGGCAGTGGACAGACCCAGTGTCCTTTTGCTGAGAAGGCCAAGGGTATCAGGCTTGGGTGAGAGAGCAGATGCCAGACAAAATGATTGTTAAGGGTTCTAGCTGAGCTTTGATTAAAAAATAAATAAAATTCTAGGTGCACAGTTAGCCAATCTGAAAAGTGTGAGGGTACAGTCCTGGGACTGTTCTTACATTTCCCATCATGGGCAAATTTGGGGTATCCCACAACCACCCTCAGATTCTAGAACTCTGTAGAAGGATGCCCAGACTCACTTAAAGCTTCAGGATCCCAGCTATGGTTTATTACAGGGAAGGATGCAGTTTCCCATCAGCCACAGGGCAGATCTGGGCAGGTTTCACACACGAAGCTTCCACTGTCCCCAGGATGCATTACTGTCCTGGATCCAGTGTGGCAGGACACATAGAGCACTGCCCACCAGGGTGCTCACCCTATTTAACAAAAAATTACCCTGACCCGTCATCTCCAGCCCCTCCCAGAGCTCAGACTATTGTCCTAGAGCCCAGCTCCTCCAGAGGTCAGAACTGATACCACGTGACCCAGAGACCCACCACATGTCAACTTGTCAGACTCTCCAGTGGCCAAAGTCCCAGGCAGACGAGGACATTCTTATCAGCCAGAGTATTCTTGGGGCCTAGGGACCACATCCTAGCAGCCAAGAGCAAAAACAAGTGAACTCCTCACTATACATTAAGGTCCCTGAATGAAGGGTTTTCTGCTCTAATCCCAATTCTCTTTGTTTATCTGTGAAGTTCCCATTTTACACACAGTCTGGAAGTGACGGTATTGGTCTGCTTTGACGTGTCTTTATCAAATATCTCTCTTAAGTTATAGGTATCTGAAGATGGCCTTTGCTTATGTATTCCATGTTTGAATAAGTACATGGAGCACTAACAATATACAAATGAGTGTTTAAGGTTGGAAAAAATTTTACATTAGTAAACTTGTGATTTACAATAAAATCTCTGCGGTTTATGCAGGATAGAGCTTGTTGAGCCTGTTTCATAGACAAGCAAACTGTCTTTCTAAGGCTTTAATGTTCATTGTTACAGGGAAGAGGCAGATGTACTCCGTGAATGTCTGATCAAGCTGCAAACAGACTTGGCTGGGGAGGACCAAGACAGGCTCCAAAAATACCAGCAGGAAAAGGAGAGGTTTTTGAAGGAGTTTCCTCAGGTAAAACAGGAGCTGAAGGAGAGCATAAGAAAGCTCCATGAGCTCGCAGACAATGTTGACAAGGTGCACAGCGACTGCACCATCTCCCATGTGGTAGCTTCCTCCACCGGCATTGCGTCTGGCACCCTGAGCATCCTTGGGCTGGTTCTGGCACCCTTTACAGCAGGCCTCAGTCTGGGACTCTCAGCCGCTGGAATAGGGCTGGGAGCAGCAGCTGCTGTAACAGGTTTGTCCACCATGGTGGTAGAAAATGTACACATGTCATCAGCAGAATCCCAGGCCAGTCTCCTTGACATAGCCAAAATAATTTCCTATGTATATGATCTCTACCAAGTTAAAGTCTTTGGGAGCCATATCCGTGCCATCAGGGTGGCCAGAGGCAACCCTCGATTAGTAGCCACTGCTCAGCGCTACATAACCACTGGGCGAGTCTCTCTCCAAAGTGCCCGGCAGGTGAGAAGACATTTCAGAGGCAAACCTCTGGCAATGACTAGAGCAGCTCGCATCAGGAGAGGAGTCCTGTCAGGTTTATTCATGGGGCTGGACGTGTATTCCCTGGTGAAAGGCACACAGGACTTGCAGGAGGGTGCAAAGACAGCATTGGCTGAGAACATGAGGCAGAAAGCCTGGGAGCTGGAGAAGAAGTTGGAGGAGCTCACCTGGATCTATGAGAGTCTGCAATAGGGCCCGACAGGGCAACCCCTAGAACAATGCAGGGACCAGGGACATGTGCAGGGTCAAGGGGAGAAAGCACTTATTTTGGACTGAAGAAGACACTGAGGGCAGAATAAGGGAGAGACAGGGAGACTAGCAATGAGAGGCCAGGAATAGGGGAGCTTTGAAAATGGGAGAAAGCCAAAGTAATCCAGAACAAGTAGCAGAGCTCCTCTATCGCCCTCCCCAGGGTCTGATATTCCAGCAAGAAGGGTTTCCCCTGGTGATGGTCTCTAACTCTACTTCTCCAGCATCAACTCACCTTTGAACTCAGTGGGTAGTGACTTGTTTGTTCCCATGTTTTATTAAAGTATAGTTGATTTACAATATTGTATTAGCTTCAGGTGTGTAGCAAAGTGTTTCAATTATATGTGTATCTGTGTTCATATTTCTCCCTTTTAAATTTTTTATAAGTTCTTCAGTTCAGTTCAGTCGCTCAGTCATGTCTGACTCTTTGAGACTGCATGCACCACAGCATGCCAGGCCTCCCTGTCCATCACCAACTCCCAGAGTTTACTCAAACTCATGTCCATTGAGTCGGTGATGCCATCCAACCATCTCATCCTCTGTCGTCCCCTTCTCCTCCTGCCTTCAATCTTTCCCAGCATCAGGGTCTTTTCAAATGAGTCAGCTCTTCACATCAGGTGGCCAAAGTATTGGAGTTTCACTTTCAGCATCAGTCCTTCCAATGAATATTCAGGACTGATTTCCTTTAGGATGGACTGCTTGGATCTCCTCGCAGTCCAAGGAACTCTCAAGAGTCTTCTACAACATCACAATTCAAAAGCATCAGTTTTTCAATGCCCAGCTTTTCTTATGGTCCAACAGTCACATTCGTACATGACCACTGGAAAACCAGAGCCTTGACTAAACGGACCTTTGTGGACAAAGTAATGTCTCTGCTTTTTAATATGCTGTCTAGGTTGGTCACAACTTTCCTTCCAAGGAACTAGGGTCTTTAATTTCATGGTTGCAATTACCATCTGCAGTGATTTTGGAGCCCAGAAAAATAAAGTCAGCAGCAGTTTCCACTGTGTTCCCATCTATTTGCCATGAAGTAATGGGACCGGATGCCATGATCTTAGTTTTCTGAATGTTGAGCTTTAAGCCAACTTTTTCACTCTCCTTTTTCACTTTCATCAAGAGGCTCTTTAGTTCTTCTTCACTTTCTGCCATAAGGTTGGTGTCATCTGCATATATGAGGTTATGGATATTTTCCCAGCAATCTTGATTCCAGCTTATGCTTCTTCCAGCCCAGCGTTTCTCATGATGTACTCTGCATAGAAGTTAAATAAGCAGGGCAACAATATACAGGCTTTGTATATTTGTATATCCCCAAAAGTACTGCTTTCCGGATTTGGAACCAGTCTGTTGATGCATGTCCAGTTCTAACTATTTCTTCCTGACCTGCATACAGATTTCTCAGGAGGCATGTCAGGTGTTCTGGTATTCCCATCTCTTGAAGAATTTTCCACAGTTTGTTATGATCCACACAAAATTTTTGGCATAGTCAATAAAGCAGAGGTAGATGTTTTTCTGGAACTCTCTTGCTTTTTCAATGATCCAACAGATGTTGGCAATTTGATCTCTGGTTCCTCTGTCTTTTCTAAAACCAGCTTGAACATCAGGAAGTTCACATTTCACATATTGCTGAAGCCTGGCTTGGAGAATTTTGAGCGTTCCTTTCCTAGCATGAGAGATGACTGCAATTGTGTGGTAATTTGAATGTTCTTTGGCATTGCCTTTCTTTGAGATTGGAATGAAAACCAACTTTTTCCAGTCCAGTATGAAAAGGCAAAATATAGGACACTGAAAGTTGAACTCCCCTGGTTGGTAGGTGCCCAGTGTGCCTCTGGAGATCAGTGGAGAAATAACTCCAGAAAGAATGAAAAGGTGGAGCCACAGCAACAACAACACTCAGTTGTCGATGTGACTGTTGTTGGAAATAACGTCCGATGCTGTAAAGAGCAATATTGCATAGGAACCCGGAATGTTAGGTTTATGAATCAAGGCAAATTGTAAGTGGTCAAACAGGAGATGGCAAGAGTGAATGTCGACATTTTATGAATCAGCGAACTAAAATGGACTGGAATGGGTGAATTTAACTCAGAGGACCATTATATCTACTACTGTGGGCAAGAATACTTTAGAAGAAATGGAGTAGCCATCATAGTCAATAAGAGTCTGAAATGCAGTACTTGGATACAATCTCAAAAACAGTAGAATGATCTCTCTTTATTTCCAAGGCAAACCATTCACTATCACAGTATCCAAGTCTATGTCCTGACCAGTAATGCTGAAGAAGCTGAAGGTGATCGGTTCTATGAAGACCTACAAGACCTTCTAGAACTAACACCTAAAAAAGATGTCCTTTTCATTATAGGGGACTGGAATGCAAAAGTAGGAAGTCAAGAAATACCTGGAGTAACAGGCAAATTTGTCCTTGGAGTACAGAATGAAGCAGGGTGAAGGCTAACAGAGTTTTGCCAAGAGAACACACTGGTTTTAGCAAACACCCTCTTCCAACAACACAAGAGAAGACTTTACACATGGACATCACCAGCTGGTCGATACAGAAATCAGATTGATTATATTCTTTGCAGCCAAAGGAGAAGTTCTGTACAGTCAGCAAAAACAAGACTGGGAGCTGACTGTGGCTCAGATCATGAACTCCTTATTGCCAAAATCAGACTTGAATTTGCAGAAAGTAGGGATAACCACTAGACCATTCAGGTATGACCTAAATCAAATCCCTAATGATTATACAGTGGAAGTGAAAAATAGATTTAAGGGACTAGATCTGATAGAGTGCCTGATGAACTATGGATGGAGGTTTGTGACATTGTACAGGAGATAGGGATCAAGACCTTCCCCAAGGAAAAGAAATGCAAAAAGGGAAAATGGTTGTCTGAGGAGGCCTTACAAATAGCTGTGAAAAGAAGAGAAACAAAAGGCAAAGGAGAAAACGAAAGATATTTGAACTCTGCACTAAAGGGAGGAGGAGAATTAATATCTCAGTTTACAAAGCTAAGAATCAAGAAATGGTGGGTCCAGTCGAAAGCATAAGAAATGGAGATGTAAATAAGTTGCTTACAAGTACAAAGCTTCCTAATAGGGGATATCAAATTAGTGAAATAATGATATAAACAGACGATGGGGCAAGGTATAAGAAAAAGTAAAAAATAAATGAAATCCTTATTTTTCCCAGTCAGAAGTAATTAAATAATATCAAATTTTTAAGTCAAGAGAAGGAAAAATGCTATCCTAAATATTGATTAGCTATTGTTGTTGATGACTCCCCACTTAGCACCAGGCACCTTCCCAATTGCATGGTAGGCATTCACTTCCTTTTAGTTCTCACAATGATCCTGTAAGAAAATAAACTGAAGCTCAGAGAGGTGAAGCAATTTACTCAAAGCACACAGCTAGTGCTAGAGCCAGACTCCAAGTCCAGGTTCCTGTCTCCTGAGCACACATTCTCACACCATTCCAGCTCCCAATGTAGTAATATCACTTAAAGACATTGATTAACTATCTAAGCTTTTCCTTGGGAAGGAAAGAGCAGAACCCTCTGTACAAATTGATCTGTTTTAACCATATGCACTTAGGACTGGATTGTTTTAACTCTAAGACAGCAGCAGTCTTTATAGCAGTCAGTAATCCACAAGAATGGGGTGGTTTCTAGTGCCAGCACCCTCAAGATGACAGAAGCGGTTGAATTTAATGCCAACAAGAAATAAGTGTGACTCCTGTGTGACAGATTTCAGTATGGGAGACGTGTTCGTTTTGATGAAACCAAGTTCTCTAAGAAAGCGAAGGTGAAAGTGCAAGTGTTAGTCACTCAGTCGTGTCTGACTCTGTGACCCCAGGGACCCTAGCCCTCCAAGCTCTTCTGGAGGAAATTCTCCAGGCGAGAATACTGGTGGGCATTACCTCCTCCAGGAGATCTTCCCAACCCAGGGATGGAACCAGGTCTCCTGCATTGCGAGCAGATTCTTTACCTTCTGAGCCACTAAGGAAGCCCTCTAAATTCTCTAAGTAGGGATGGTAACTGGGGCTTAACCAAAATAATCAGAATGAACAGTAACCCTAAACAGACACACTGTCCAGCAGCATCTTGCCCACCCACATGTGCACCCATGGGCTTCTGTCCACTCACAGGAAGGAAGACCCCTTGCAGGGGAGGTGAATCCCACAGACTGGCATCTCTGCTCCCGCAAAGGCAAGGATGCTCTTGAAGATGATCAGAGAAGAGGTCAGAAGGGACACCTACATAAATAACAATAATAAAAGATAATGATTACTATAAAGGTGTTTCATTGGGCCAAGCTAAGTCTGTGAAAGGCCATGAGTTCAAAATAATATTACATTGAGAGGACTTTAAATAAAGTGTGGTCAAAAAGGGAGACATAAGGGTTAAAAAGTGTGCTAGTGGAAATGCAGGTGACGCAAGACTCAAGAGACAGGGGTTCAGTCCTGGGGTTGGGAAGATCCCCTGGAGAAGGAAATGGCAACCCACTCCAGTATTCTTGCCTGGGAAATCCAATGGACAGAGCAGCCCGGTGGGCTACAGTCCATAGGGTCACAAAGAGTTGGACACGACTGAGTCGATATCTTTCTTTTCTTTCTATGTTGCCAAGAAGAGTAAGTATAATGGGAAATATTTCATTGTTAACTAAGTTTAAAAAGAAGAGGAGTCTTGAAGTCCATAGGTATATTCCTTTCTGTTTATTTACATGAATGTTTATAAAGGATTGAGAAAGAAAGAACAAGCCCTGACATCCTGAGGCTGGCCTGGTATCACAACAGGGTGCTGCTCTTCTCCCGCTGGATGTAAAGGCTCTCACAGAACTCCAGCCTCACACAGGGTCACCCTGAGAGCAGGAGCGAAGGAGACAACAAACACCCGTCACTGCTCCCCCACCAACACCACGCCCCCTCCCCTGGCTGAAAAGCAGGACTGCTCCTTCTTACCAATCACACCTTCATCCTCGCTCTGGTCTCCATACAGGGAGTTACTGAGACTCACACTGGTAGAACTGACCCCAATTCTCTGCAGCACCCAATCTAGAGTAGCCCCATTTCCTTAGAGTCTCCCTCAAATCCCCTCACCTAAGCCCCATCCTAGCATCTTTCTTTCTAACAGCTTCTCTCTCCGGTCCCCAGGGTTGTCCCTCAGGAATAGCGACAATCAGGTTGCTCAATAGGGAGTGTGCCCAGTGGCAGAGGCTGGAGGCACTGACTGTGTGGGTGGGAGAGAATTCACACAGGCAGACCCACCTCCAAGTAGGTGAGAGAGGAGAGCTCACTGGTCTCCTACCTCCTTCTCTGCCTAGAAGCTGCAGGAGCCCAGGAGCCAGGGCAGCCAATTGCAATCATGAAACATGAAGATGAAGAGTCAAGTCAGAGAGAAGAGGTGGGATCGGGCAGAAAGGGCTGGATCCTGGATGATGCCAAACACTTCTAAATGCATCATGACCCTTGACTTATTCTTCCGTCCTTCCCTGCCATTCTTGTCCTGGTCCTGACCCTTGTCTGGGGCCTTAGCTGGGTGTGGATGCTGGATGGTTCTCCCTTCTGCTGGATTACTATCTGGGTGTCCTCCTCTGTTAGCCTCTGTTGGGTCACTTCCTGGAAAGGCTGCCAGTGGGAGAGGGGAGGACCCTAGAGAAGCTGTCCCTGCCCAACTGCATGGCCAGACACAGAGACCTTCCCTCCATGTGGGCAGACAGAGATTCTACCAAACCTCTCCCTCCACATGGTACAGCTCATACTCTATGGGCAGGGACAGCAGGGGTAAAGGCAGTGTCAGATTCAAACTCTTTAGCCCATCGCCAGGCCCTCCTGATGCTCCTACTCCTGTCTTTTGCACCCTCCTAACTCCACGGGCCCTGGACCAGGGGCCTGGAGGACTCCCAGCTGCCTGGACTCTGATTCCTCCCAGCCTCCAGGCCTTCGCTCAGGCTACCCCTCCAAGGCCTTTCCCCACCTGCCTCACCAGGTGAAATGTTACTGGTTCCTGGAGGCCCATCTCAAAAGCTTCCTCCGCCTGCTGTCTTCCTCTAATTCCCTTCCGGTCTCCCTTGGAATCTTGCACTTTCCTGCCTGTGGGTCTGTTTGTGTGGAGTTTCTGCAGCTCCCAGCACCGGGCGGGGGCTCTGTCTCTTCTCTGCTGCTCCTCCTGCTCCAGGGCTTCTGGGGCTCCCTCCACCCTCCTGGGCACAGCCTGGCTAAAACATGAGGTGTGGGACCTGTTACTGGGGCATGAATCAACCATATTCTCAAAGACATAGCACTACACCTCTTTTACCTACAGTTAGTAATTCCATTTATTTTCCTTGTCTGTCTTCATAAAAGCTCTTTCTGATAGTGCCATCAGATTTCTGAGCGTTTCCATTTATGGGCATCCCACACTTTTCCAGAAGATCACCCTCTGCCAGTAAAAGAAGATGTGAGACCTACATGGTCTATGCTGTCCACCATCTTGGTTTAAGAAAGCTTTTGTATGAACACTGTACTCTCAAGTAGCAGGAAACACCTGCATTTTTTCATGTCTCCTTACCAGAGCCATGATATTTTTATAAGAGGAGAAAGAGGAAGAGAGAACTGTGGAAAAACATGAGGCTTACCTAAAACCTGATATACTGTCCTGAGACCTGAAGACTTGAGCAGGACATGCCTAAACCTCCCCTCCCACAGGATGTCCAGTCCAGGTCTGGTCGGGGTGTGGGGCCCAGCTTCCTCCAGCCTCTCGCTCTCTGCTCCCAAACTGCTGCCTGGGACTTTGAGGGGAAAAGCGTGGAGTTATTTCCTGACTGCAATGGAGGCACTTTTGAAAGCACAGAAATGGGTGTGCTACTCTTTGACTGAGAAAAGTACCACTTAAACATGTCCTGCTTGAATGAGGAGAAGGAGAAGGAAAAAAGGAAGGGGGGATGAAGAGAAAGAGGAAGAAACAAAAAGAGTCTAATCAATCTATCAATTCCAAAGGATCTAAATGAAAATGGAGAAGAAAAAGAACTAGAAACATATTATAAAAAATGTTAAAAATAATTTTGAGTTGGGGAAACCATTCTCATCAAGACCAATTGCCGGAGCCATAAGGAAGGTCTGATTTATTTGACCTCTTGAAAACTAAATATTTCAAAAGGATGCCGCAAACCAAATCAGAAAAGAATGAGAGACCGGAAGACACTGTTTGCAATATTTATAGTAGACAAAGATGAACATTCCCAACACAGAGAGAGCCTAAAATCCACATGAAAAGACTGAATGCCGTTTTCCACAAATGGGTAAGAGATGTGAACGAACAATTCCCGGGGAGGCAACTTGCCCAGGGTCACACAGCTCTCCATGGACAGAGTGGGGCCAAGTCCAGACCTTCTGACATGTGTATGTAAGGGAGGGGAATGGAATGTGATTTAATAACCCAGAAATTTCTAGGATGCCTCTACCTTTATAAACACATAGATCTAATCTCATGCCCCTGTTGTTATACTTATGTATCTACAGTTTTGTTAGGGGAAGCACACTGATTGAAACCGCCCACTCTGGCCAGGCACCATAGTAACCATTTGCATGAGTTGTTTCATGAGAGGAGATCCTTATAAGGAATACGGAACTAATAAGCCACCACCAACCGAAGAGCTCGAGAACGGTCTAAAGTGGACACTGCGTGTCCGTCCACTTCCCAGAATCCCTCTCGCTAGCATCCATCTTGGCTGAGCGATGCGTGCGCCACCACGAAAGATGCTGAATTAGAATGATTGGCCAAAGACCACCCAGAAACTAATCCCATCACCATAAAACCCGAGACTGTGAGCCACGTGGCAGAGCAGTTCTCCTGGGTTCCCTTACCCTACTGCTCTCAACCCGGGTGCCCTTTCACAATAAAATCTCTTTGTCAGCACATGTGTCTCCTCGGACATTCATTTCCAAGTGTTAGAAGAGCCCAGTTTTGCGCCCTGGCAGGGGTCCTCCTTCCTGCAACAGTTTGGCTTCTTGTCTTAAGATCATAAACCCTGTAATATCATGTGGGCGTTGTACAGCAGGGCCTGCGTCTTGTCACTTGGTCTCCTGTCCTTCCTCTCTCAGGCCTTCATTTTTCCCCAGGACCTGGCACTGAGCAGGCACTCAGGACAGCATGGGTGATGAAACCTGATTCTTTGTATCTCAAAAGAAACTTTTTACCGCATCAGCCCCTGCACAGCACCCAGAGGCAGACTCAAGGCGGCCAGGCCACAAGGAGGAAGGACTCTAACCCCCCTGGCCTTCTCCATCCCCGCAGTTTTCTTGAAATTTCCCAAAGGACTGAGCACCCACAACATACACCTTCCTTCTGGGGTCGCTGCTCATGTCTCAGGGGTCCACATCCCAAGCTGAGACCACCTGAGCAGGCGTCTACCTCCCTCTGCACTGTTTAGGGGTCCCGGGGGTGGGAGGAAGCCGTCAGAAACACCTGCTTCCACATCCAGGCTCTGTCCTTCGGGGCATGGTCTCACGTCTCTGAGCTTCCATTTCCCTTCTTTTGTCAACTAGTGACAATCAAGGTTTTCTCAGACAGTTATCATGAGGATGGGGAGATGGGCGGGGGTCCTACCCACCCTGCTTACCCAGGAGTCTTCCTCTGGCTGAGTGTGAACAAGATCCAGCTGTTCTCAGCTCTGTAGATACAGCCACCTTCTGTGTGTCTCTGCAATAAACCACGCACACCTTCTGGTCCCAGATATATTCAGAGAACCAAAAGGGAAGTGGAACCCTCACTTCTGAGTGGCTCAAGTTACCAACATCCTGAGCACCAGGCCCCGCCCAGAACTATTTCCACCCTCCTGCTGTCCCCTTAGAGAAACAACCCCAGCCCTGACATCTAACGTCCTTCTGACACAGCCCACCCTGCCTTGGCTCCTTGAAGGAGACCTGCCACCAACACACCATGAGCCCCTTGGCCAACCACTCCCCCACCCCATGGCCGTCGTTCCACCCCCTCAGCCCTCTCCACCCACCCACTCACAAGCCTGCCTGCTTTATTCACCCTCATGCCACCAGCAAGTGGCACAGTTGCACAACACACCAGCTCTAGAAGAACACACCAACCCTAGAAGCCATGTGGATGTGACCCTCGGCAGCAACATACTGGTCATATTGCTGCTGCCGAGGGTCACATCCACGTAGCTTCTAGGGTTTGTTCATGCAGGTCCTTCTGCCAGGGACACCTGCTGCATCGAACCTGGAGAAATCCTACTCACCCTGTAAAGCCAAAGTCTGGCATCACCTCCTCTGAGAAGCCCTCAAGGACCTCCCCTGCAGAGTCCCCTGTCCCTGCTCTGCTCCCTTGGTACTTGGGAGAGGGGCCTAGGGCCACCCCTCAGCCTCTGTGTCCACGCCCCACCCAACTCCTTTTGATCAAGTCCTTCTGGACTTGGCCCTGCTGACAGGCACAGAACTAGTGCCTTCAGGTCCAGCAACTCGCCTGAGGAGGCCCAGCCTTGGTGGTCAAGGTCATTTGGATGAATGCCAAGTTTGTGGGAAGGGCTGAGAGCATGTTGCTATTTTCTACCCTGGATTATTTCCAGTTGCAGTTTCTTTTGTCGAAATGGAGGACCTTTACAGGAAGGCTGGTGATCTGGCAACTCAAAAATCAACAACAGAAAACCAGTCTTCTTTTCTGTTTGGTTCCTGAGCAAAGAGCCACAGTGTATGGAGGGCTGAGCATTAGCCACCCTCTGTGCAGGCTCTGTCCATACCTTTCCTGTTGTACTCTCACATCAGCTCTAGGAAGTGTCGGCTCCATTTCTCAGATAAAGAAACAGAAGAAAAGGTCTTAGAGCCTGAGAGTCCTGGTGGTCTTTTCTTTTTTGCCCCCACCACAAGAGGCAGCAGTGGGGCTGGACCCCTATGGAGGCCCACCTGCCCTTCCATCAGGGGTGCTTCATCCCAGAAAATGGCCCTGATCATCATGGTCACCTTCCCCTTCCAGAGGGAGGGACAGAGGAGTGATGGGTATTACTCCATGAGGACCACACTCTACAGTTTGGTCTGACAATTACCCTGGAACGCTGACCAGGAATCTGACCTGATTTTTGCAGTAAGGTAGCTGATGGCAGGGGCGAGGAGGGGGCTTTCTTCTAGCAACTCAGGGGAGGAACCAAGATTCAAACCAAGTTTGTCACTGCCTATTGTAAACGTCACTCCTTGTTTAAAGTTCCTTTTTTTCCCCTTTAAATCATTTTTTCCCAATAAACTCCCTCCTACTGATTCTTCTCTCTTCCACTAGCATGAGTTTATCTGGAAGTTAAACAAAACCACCCTGAGATGCAGGACTCAGCTAATCCAGAGGAGCTGTGTCCAGTTGTCACGAAAGTCCTCTGCTGAGAATGCCTAATAGATGCCAGACCATCATGGACTCAATAACACAAGCTCATGGGAGAGCAAGCAAGGGAGCTGCAGACTCAAATCAAGGTGAGGATTCAGCAAGACTTAAATCCAGGGACGTGAGCTGAGACCACCCCATTTGGAGATCCTAAAGATTCAATGACGATAAAATTGGGCTCCACTTGACCCCAATATCACAAGAGAAGTACCCCAGGATGGCTACAGCGACCCACCTGCCTGTCCTCATCCCTTTGTATAGGATCAGTGGGAGTGAGTAGGGAGCTTCAGACTGAGCATGTGACCCGAGGGCTTTAAAGTCATCAGAGTTGCTGATGGAGATGGGCACCAGGGGGCAGAGCACAGGGGATCCCCTCCAGGCTGACAGCACAGGTGACCTCAGGGGAACTGGTCTCGGCCACTCACTGCCAGGCTGCTCTCATCACAATAGCCAAAGTGTGGAAGAAAGGAAAATAATATAAGAAAAATTCTGTCTATACATACCACAGACTACTACTTAAAAAAGGAAGAATGTTCTTTTTTAAAAAATTATTTTAAAGGGAAGAAAATTCAGACTCATGCTACAACCTGGATGCGCCTTGAAGACAATGTGTTCAGTAAAATAAAAATTACAAAAAACTTATTCTATTTTCTGTTTTTATTAGGTTTCAGAGTAGGCAAATCGATAAAGACAGAAAGCAGGGTGGTGGTCGTCAGGGGCTGTGGTGGGGGAGGGGAGCTGCGGGCCAGCGGAGTCTCAGGTTTCAGGAAGAAAGAATGTGGAGACACACGGTGGTGATGGCTGCAGAATAGATGAATGTATTCGATACCACTCACCTGTACACTTGCAAACGGTTAAGTGGTCAATTGTATGCTGTGTATATTTTACCACAGGAAGTAAAAAAGAAAGAAAAAAATCCCGTCACAAAGGACAAATATTGTATGATTCCACTCACATGAGGTCCTGAGAGGAGGCAAATTCATAAAGATCAGGGGTACACTGGTGCTTGCCAGGGGTGGAGAGGAGGGAGAATGAGGTATTAGTATATAATTGAGACAGAGTTTTATTTTTGATATAAAACATTCTGTGGATGGATGGTGATGCTGGTTGTACAATGACGTGAGTGTCCTTAATACCACTGAACTGTACACTTAAAAGTGGGTAAAATGGTACATTTGATGATTTTCAAAAATTGAAACAAATTGTTAAAAAGCTGAACCTTTGTGGGAAAACATAGCAGCACCTGAACGCTTTACAGTCTGTAAAACACTTTCACACTCAACATCGTGCAAGCTACCACAGGCCTGCGATGGAAGCATTTACTATCCTAATGGCACCTGGGAAAACTAAGGTTCAGACTTGCCCCAAAATGGGAAAACTGGCAGGTCTGTTTGTTTTCTGGACTATGCTATTTCCTTAGAGGAAGAGAAATCCTTCAACCTTCCAGTAGTCTAAAAATGTACTTTCCTTCCATAAATGCTCCCTGTTAGCTCAAGATGAGTCATAAACATCAATTACCACTTGTTTAAGAAGTGCGCTCAAGGCCCAAGTCCCTAGGGGCCACAGGGAGCTGAGTCTGGCGGGGCCAACGGGGACCCTCTGAGACTGGCATCAAGTGTCAACTCCCTTCTGGAACAGCCCCACCTCAGGGGGAAAGCTGCCTGAACTCTTCCTTCACAGAGACTCTGGGACCCACTCTGCTGTGTCCACGTCTCTCTGTCTTCCATGAGTGGGGAGAGAATTTGGCATCATGAAGCCCTCCTTGATGGGGATAAAATGGAAGTAGTGCCAGACTTCATTTTCGTGGGCTCCAAAATCACTGTGGTTGGTGACCGCAGCCATGAAATTTAAAGACATTTGCTTCTTGGAAGAAAAATTATGACCAACCTAGATAGCATATTTGAAAGCAGAGACATCATTTGCTGACAAATTCTGCTATAGTCAAAGCTACGATTTTTCCATTAGTTATGTACGGATGTGAGAGTTGGACCATAAAGAAGGCTGAGCACTGAAGAAGTGATGCTTTTGAACTGTGGTATTGGCAAAGACTCTTGAGAGTCCCTTGGACAGCAAGGAGATCCAACAGTCCACCCTAAAGGAAATCAGTCGTGAATATTCATTGGAAGGACAGATGCTGAAGCTGAAACTCCAATACTTTGGCCACCTGATGCAGAGAGCCGACTCATTTGAAAAGTCCCTGATGGTGGGAAAGATGGAAGGAGTATGGGACGACAAAGGATGAACTGGTTGGATGGCATAACTGGCTCAATGGACATGAGTTTGGGTAAACTCTGGGAGTTGGTGATGGACAGGGAGGCCTGGCGTGCTGCAGTCCATGGGGTTGCAAAGAGTCGGACATGACTGAACAACTAACTGAACTGAGCTGAAGAACTTATACAAAATTTTAAAAGGATAAATATGTACATAGATACACGTATAATGGAATCATTTGCTATACACCTGAAGCTAATACAATATTGTAAATCAACTATACTTTAATAAAATGTGGAAACAAACAAGTCACTCCCTACTGAGTTTAAAGGTGAGTTGATGCTGGAGAAGTAGGGCTAGACACCATCACCAGGGGAAACCCTTCTTGCTGGAATATTGGACCCTGGGGAGGGCAATAGAGGAGCCCCTGCTACTTGTGCTGGATCTCTACAATCCTAACTCTTTGGCTTTCTCCCATTTTCAAAGCTCCCCTATTCCTGGCCTCTCATTGCTAGTCTCCCTGTCTCTCCCTTATTCTGCCCTCAGTGTCTTCTTCAGTCCAATATAAGTGCTTTCTCCCCTTGACCCTGCACACGTCCCTGGTCCCTGCATTGCTCTAGGGGTGGCCCAGTCGGGCCCTATTGCAGACTCTCATAGATCCAGGTGAGCTTCTCCAACTTCTTTTCCAGCTCCCGGGCTTTCTGCCTCATGTTCTCAGCCGATGCTGTCTTTGCCCCCTCCTGCAAGTCCTGTGCATCTTTCGCCAGGGAGTACACATCCAGCCCCATGGATAAAGCTGACAGAACTCCACTCCTGATGTGGGCTGTTCTAATTGCTGCCAGAGCTGTGCCTCTGAAATGTGTACTCACCTGCTGGTCACTTTGGACAAGGACTTGCCCGGTGGTTATGCAGTGCTGAGCAGTGGGTAGTAATTCAGGGTTGCCTCTGGCCACCCTGATGGCACGAATATGCCTCCCCAAATCTTTAACTTGGTAGAGATCATTTACATAGGATTTTATTTCGGCTGTGTTAAGGTGACTGGCCTGGGTTCTGCTGATGACAGGTTTACATTTTCCATCACCATGGTGGAAATACCTGTTACAGCAGATGCTGCTCCCAGCCCTATTCCAGTGGCTGAGAGTCCCAGACTGAGGCCTACCATAAAGGGTGCCAGAACCAGCCCAAGGATGCTCAGGGTGCCAGACGCAATGCCGGTGGAGGAAGCTACCACATTGGAGATGGTGCAGTCCCTGTGCACCTTGTCAACATTGTCTGTGAGCACATGGAGCTTTTTTATCTTCTCCTTCAGCTCCTGTTTTACCTGAGGAAACTCCTTCAAAAACCTCTCCTTTTTCTGCTGTTATTTTTGGAGCCTGTCTTGGTCCTCCCTGGCCAAGACTGTTTGCACCTTGGTCAGATATTCACGGAGTACATCTGCCTCTTCCCTGTAACAATGAACATTAAAGCCTTAGAAAGACAGTTTGCTTGTCTATGAAACAGGCTCAACAAGGTCTATCCTGCATAAACCACAGAGATTTTATTATAAATCACAAGAATTTTACTAATGTAATAATTTTTCCAACCTTCCTGGAGTGTGTCACCATGCCTTTCTCCAATATGCATATGATTATACATGCAAAAAATAAATTATTTTCTAAAGATATGCAGACTAGATTGGAGTTTTTACTTTCAGCTTGTGCTTCTGTTTGAATTTTTTTTATCATATACCTTTATTTTAAAAACATAAAAGTTCAAACATCTTTTTTTTCAAAATCGAAAACAAACTTTAAAAGATTAGGATCCATTATAATTGATTTGACCATTGGATGAGAGCCAGAGAGCTTGTTTTAGTCTGTGACTTTAATTCATAATGTGCTTTTTGGTAAGTCCCTTTCATTTCTCAATTAATAAACTTAAGATAATATAACACAAAAGATAATCTTTGAGGCTTTTGGATGAATAATGACCGATGTATGAGTCTTACACCCCAAAGACTGTTTAAAGCAGTTTGGGAATCCACTGTTTTACTGTCTCAAGGGGAAAATGGAATTTGGCCATGGAACTTTTAGCTACTGACAGATCTGGTGGACCATGATGTTTATAGGCCAATGCAGAAGTCATAAAACGGGTTGTCACCTTTGTTCTTCAATCGACCAAACAAGCAAAAATCACAGCAAATCTTGCCAAAGTTTCCTTTCTAGTTACTCTGAAATATAAAGGGCTGTGTTCCAAAACAGATTAAAAGCCCTGGCAGTATCATTTTATTTCACAGCAGTGAAAAACATCACCATGCTCGTTGTCATTTCTCATTAATAATGTCAGAATGTCATGAAGATATTTTGGCATTTCAACTTTGCTTTTTTTCTATTTTTTTCAAGTAATTATGCAGAACCAGAGTTAGCATTTTTACATAAGTCTATTACTGATTTCAGGAGAAGGCAATGGCACCCCACTCCGGTACTATTGCCTGAAAAAACCCATGGATGGAGGAGCCTGGAAAGCTGCGGTCCATGGGGTCGCTGGGGGTCGGACATGACTGAGCGACTTCACTTTCACTTTCATGCATTGGAGAAGGAAATGGCAACCCACTCCAGTGTTCTTGCCTGGAAAATCCCAGGGACTGGGGAGCCTGGTGGGTTGCCGTCTGTGGGATCACACAGAGTCTGACACGACTGAAGTGACTTAGCAGTAGCAGCAGCAAACCCTCATTTGGATATTGTTAGTGCTCCATATACTTATTCAATCATGGAATAAATAAGCGAAGGTCATCTTAGGATACCTTTAACTTAAGAGAGATATTTGATAAAGACACCTCAAAGGCAGACCAATACCATCACTTCCAGAATGTGTGTAAAATGGGAACTTCACAGATAAACAAAGAGAATTGATTGGGATTAGAGCAGAAAACCCTTCATTCTAGGACCTTAGCGTATTGTGAGGAGCCCTCTTGTTCTTTGCTCTTGGCTGCTAGGATATGGTCACTAGGCCCCAAGAATATTCTGGCTGATAAGAATGTCCTCTTCTGCCTGGGACTTTGGCCATTGGACAGTATGATGAGTTGACATGTGGTGGGCCTCTGGGCCACGTGGTATCAGTTCTGGCCTCTGGAGGAGCTGGGCTCTAGGGCAATAGTCTGAGCTCTGGGAGGGGCTGGAGATGACGGGTCAGGGTAATTTTTTGTTAAATAGGGTGAGCACCCTGGTGGGCAGTGCTCCATGTGTCCTGCCACACTGGATCCAGGACAGTAATGCATCCTGGGGACAATGGAAGCTTCGTGTGTGAAACCTGCCTAGACTTTGCCCTGTGGCTGATGGGAAACTTAATCCTTCCCTGTAATAAACCATAACTGGAATCCTGAAGCTTTAAGTGAGTCTGTGCATCCTTCTACAGAGTTCTAGAGTCTGAGAGTGGTTGTGGGATCCCCCAAATTTGCCCTTGATGGGAAAAGTAAGAACAGTCCCAGGACTGTGCCCTCACACTTTTCAGATTGGCTAACTGTGCACCTAGAATTCTATTTCTTTTTAATCAAAACTCAGCTAGAAGGACCCTTAACGATCATTTTGCCTGGATTCTGCTCTCACCCAAGCCTGATACCCTTGGCCTTCTCAGCAGAAAGACACTGGGTCTGTCCACTGCCCATATTGACTGGGAAGCAGGAGATGTGCTGTGAGCCCTGTTCCTTGTGGGCCCTCCAGCCCACCTCACTGACTCCTGACCCAGCGCCGAGCACCCCTGACCTCTCAGGGGTTACATGTTAATTTGTGACAGCTTCATGAGCCTGCACCCCAAGGCTGTGTGCAACTTTATGGAACCTCTAAAGAGTCAAGAGACTTGAAGAAACACCCATCTGAACGGCTGAGCCTGAAGAGACCAGCACTTGCACAGCTGGTGGAGGAAGTGTTTTCCTCTTTGGTGGGGATGAGTGAGGCTCCTCAGAATCGCTCAAATGACACACAATCGCAGCCACTTACTATGACCCTGGAGGGCTCACTGAGCCACACGGCCTTCCCAGTGACAGGGCGGCTCCATGTAGACTAGAAGAGGGTCCCAGATGGAGTGAGAATCCAGGTCCCAGGAAGGGTATGGAGGGCAGGGTCTCCCAGGGCCCTCTAGCCCAGCTTGAGAGGATCCCATCAGGAAGGGAAAAAATGTTCCCTCTCCCACTCCCAGGACCTCTGCTAGGGTCACAGCCCCTTCAGTTCTGTGTCCTTGGGGCCCACTCTCCTCACTCTAGTCCTGGCCTGCTGCCCAAGCCTGCCTACTAGTCCTCCAACCTGGACCCTCTGCTCCACCCTGACCCCTAGGTCTGACCCTGGTCCAGGCCTCCCTGGTTCTTTGGACAAGATGATTGCATTTTGTTCCCCACCACTGACTCTGCAGTTCACTCTGAGGCCGTCACTACAATCCATCAGATTGAATTGCTATTCCCACTGGACACATAATACATAACAAATTTGGGACTCAAAGTCTGAAACCCACAGGCCCAGAGTTGGGCAGGGCTAGATCCATGATCCCACCAGGTCCAGCCAGTTCCCCTCCAGCCTCTATGCCTTATTGGACAGCAGGAACCCGCAGTGTTGGTATAATTCCTAAGATGGGGAATGAAAGAATTCTAGTCAGAACCCCGGAACACAAAATGATGTTTGGGTCAGGATTTTCAGACTTGACCCAAAGGAAGTCCTTCTTTTTTCTCATCCTCAGGAAGAAGGTCCCTGATCTTCCCAACAAGCTTATTTTAAAATTAACATTGACTGAGCACCTACTCTGTGTCAGCAATCATGAAAAGCACTTGCGTGCATGATCTCAGTGTCCTCACAATAAAACTGAACAGGTGATGAAGCAGAGAGTAGTTCAGTAACTTGTCCAAGGTCATATAACATGCCTTCCTTGCAGGTTTTGTCTCTTCTCAGCCCAACGCCATCAATGCCAACAAATAACACGGAGGAAATATTCCACATAGGATCTTGAGGAGGAACATCCTCGCCCCCAACCAGAGGATCTTCCTGGAGGAAAGTAGCCTGGGAAAATCTTCCTGGGGGCATGTTGGTGACATTCCTGGTGTACCTGCATGGTTACCTGGACAAATCGGCCTCGATCACAAAATTCTTCCAGGGTTCGTCTTCAGTGAGCAGGAATTGCAGTTGTTCCCATCTCACACTCTCCCGGAAATACTCAGTGACATCCTCAAAAATGCTTTGGCTCTCTAGACAGGAAAATAAAAATTGAAGATTCGAAAAACTATGATGTGATGTAAACAGTATCAAGTATAAGTGGTTAAGGTTCACCTTTCTGAGCAGCATTCATCTGGCATGCTGTTGATGGATTTATCTGGGGTCTCAGGTGGACCGTATGCACCAGCCCCAATTCATAAGTTAACGCCCAGACCCACCGACTCTGCAATGACTGTATTAGAAGATAGGGGGCTTTAAGGCAGTAATTAGGTGAAATGAGGCCTCAAGTGTGGGACCTTAATTCAGTAATATCAGTGTCCTTATTAAATGAAGAGACATCAGATCTCTTCCTCTCTCTCTTCCCTGAAGTGTTAAGTGTTCTTAGGTTTTCTTTTTCTCATGCATCACTAAGGGAGAAAGGTGAGCATCACTCAGGGCTCACATGGAGGGAACCCACAGCACTACATCTGTGTGTTGACTGATTAGGGTGGTGTGGGTGGAGGAAACAACTGAGCACCTGGGTGTCTGCATGGGCATTTGAGAACAAGAGAACTAGTACCTGCCTGAGGCAGTCACCTGGTAATCAGGTGTTTATATATGGGAGCACTGGGCAGGTGCCCTAGCACAGCACAGGAGAGAGGGGATTCTAGAGAAGGGGAGAGGTTGCTACTTGGAACTAACACATTCCAGGTAGAGGGGACAGCACGGCACTAGGCAGGACCTACTATGTGGCAGGCCCTGGCCCAGGCCATGGATACACATTATATTCAGTTCTCATCACAACATAGGGAAATATTCATCTCATTTTACAGGTTAGGTCAGAAAAGGTGCTCCAGATCTGAGAGGCAGGTGTGGGAGCCAGCAAAGGCCAGATTGGGGTTCAGTTTAGAGTCCACTGACCCTCACAGAGCAGCTGGGTGGAGAGCAGGGCGAGAGGTGGAGGAAACAGCCTCTGTGTTGATACCCCAGGGTCTGGGATCAGAAGGAGACTTGGAACAAGGGAGAGGGCAGGAGAAGCTCCAGGGGACCTCCTCTCTCTGTCCCACCTGGCCTTGGGGACTTGCTCTGCTGTGCCCGCCCCCCATCATGGGCTGCCCTGCCTCACTTCTGAGTCATTAGCTGGGGGTCAGGAGGCAGGGGGAGGAAGTTAGCATCTTGTCTGTGGCTCCCTGAGGAGAGGACCAGGAAAGAGGCTGTGGGGACAGACCACCAAGTGTTAGGGGACTCCCCATGGCCTCTCTGGGGGATGCTTATCCACACCTTTCTTGGTTCTTGATTACTGGGCAGGTTGATTTGGCCTGGAGCCACCACCCTCAATTCTGGGTCAGAAGTAGGAACCTGCCAGAGCCGAGGTGGCTGACTACCTGAGCGGTCCCTGGGATCTTCTGAGCTCATGGTGGCAGCAGCAGGGTCTCAGAGATCTCCCTTCAGCTCACCCGTCCGTGTCAGGCTGGAAGAAGGTGTCGTTTCACCCTTGGGGAAGAGAAAACAGATTGTGGGTTTGATGACATGTGAGCAGTGGCTGAGGGGGCTGCGAGGGGCGAGGTCCTGGGTGGTTTCCCCTGGGACAGCCACCAGTGCCACCTGGGCCTTAACCCAGCGTGGTTCTCTGTCCCCTGGGCTCTGCAGATCACATGTTAAGGAAAATTACTCATCTTCCCTCCGTCCTCCCCAGTCAGAGTTCCGCTCTCCTGTTGGGGTACGAGAGAGGATAATCAGACAGGAGAGAGCCATTTGCGAAGTTATAGGAGCAATAAAACCAGAGACAGAAGAACAGGCAGGAAGGGTTCCCCTGGAAATTACATGAGGTTGGGAATGCTTGTGTTACTAATTGGTTATAGGTGATATTGATCCACTGTCTATGACATGCAGGCTCCTGAAACTCATGTAAACTTAGGTCAGTCCAAGTTTTCCCATTTCTGCTGGAGCCCAGCCTTGAACCCAAGTCTTTCTGATCCAAATTCCAGGTTTGTGATGACTATGCTCTACTTGCTTTAATGTACAAAATGTCTCTTTGTGGATGCATGCTAATTGGAAAATGACTCTTTTTATTGCAAAATGATGTTATGCACTCTGTGCTCGAGTCTCTGCCTTGATAAAGTTCCCGGTGGTGTAGCTCCCACGGCCCACATCTTCCTCACTTCTGCAATAGCCTTTATCTCACAAACCTTTTTTCTGGAGTCCCACCAGCCCCACTCCAATCCCTGCAGCCCTGCCCTGTTCAGCTGAGGACCTGAATGGTGTCATCTTTGCTGTCCACTCCTGATTGTTGGACTTCAGGCTGTTTTAAAATCTTTATGTAAGTAATAGTGCAAAGAACACTCTTCTTGCATAAAACTTTGCCTCCATTTAAGATTCTTTCATTAAGCTATTTCTAGAAGTAGAATGATTGGATCCAAGGGTATCAACACCTAACATTTTTTCATACATTGTCCATCCTTTGTCTTACCAGTTCTCTGTTATTTTTTTAAATAGCAGATCTTTACATAGAGAGAACTTCTTTTGGTTCCAGTTGTGAATATCTTGTGTTGGGAGATGAGAAAATAAGCGTGTTAATTATACTAAGGCAGTATTTTAAGAAGGCGAAAGAATACTTATTTAAGTATTCTTGCTGAGACCTGACTGAAATGACAGTAAAGGTCCTTATAGTTACAGTAACAGCTACTCGTGAGAGTGGCTTGTATTTCTGATTTTGCTCTGCACTGGTAGTTACTCTAAGACTTTATAAATTATAATCCATATTGTTCTGATAACCAGGAGGTGTGTACCGCTGTATCCCCATTTACAGCTAAGGAAGCTGAAGCATAGATGTTCTGTGATTTGCCCAAGGTCAGAAACCTTGTTCATGGAGAACTGGATCCCACCCACTTTCTGGGCTCAAGATCCCATACCCGGCTTCTTCTCACTTTGCTGCCAACAATAATAATAATTAAAAAGCAGGGGTGGTGGTGACAGGAATCCAGAGTCTTCACACTCCCTGCCTTGTCTGAAAATCATGACTGCTTTTTATTTACCAATTGCACCTTTATCCTTGCTCTGGTCTCCCCTCTCAGTAGATAGTTACTGAGACAGTCATTGGTAAAACTGCCCCTGCCATTCTCTACAGCATCCAGTCTAGAGTGGTCCAACTTCCTTAGAGTTTACCCCAAAGCCCCTAACCTGAGCCCTGATCCTAGAATCTTTCTATCACCTTCCCTCTGCAATGCCCAGGGTTCCCCTCAGGAATAGTAACCATCAGCTTGATTACTGGGGAGTATGCCTGGTGACGGAGGCTGTGGGCACTGACTGTGTGGATGGGAGAGAATTTACACAGACAGGCCAGTCTCCAGGCACATGGGAGAGGAGAGCTGGCTGGTCCCCTGCCTCCTTCTCTGCCTCGAAGCTGTAAGATCCCAGGAGCCAGGGCAGCCAAATGAAATTGGGAAACACAAGGACCAAGAGCCAAGGCAGAGAGAGGAGGAGAGCTTGGGCAGAAAGGGCTGATCCTGGATGATGCCAAACACTTGAAAATGCATTTGGACCCTCCACCTCATCCTTCCATCCTTCCCTGCCATTCTTGTCCTAGTCTTGACCCTTGTCTGGGGCCTCACCTGGGTGTGGATGCTGGACAGTGCTTCCACTGCTGGATTACTATCCAGGGCATCCTCCTCTGTTAGCCTCTCATTAGTCACTGCCCGAAAATCCTATCAGTGGGAGAGAGAAGAACCCTGAAAAGACTCCCCACCTAACTATATGGCCAGATGCAGAGGCTTCCCCTCCATGTGGGCAGAGGTTCTCACCAAACATCTCCCTCCATGTGGCTGCAAGTTATCCACCTTGGGCAGGGAAGGAGGGGTTAGGGCAGGATCAAGTGCAGAGTCCTTAGCCCATCGCCAGGCCCTCCTGATGCTCCTACTCCTGTCTTCCTCACCCTCCTGACTCCACAGGGCCTGGTCAAGGGACCTGCAGGACTCCCAGCTCCCTGGTCTCTGATCCCCACCCCCCCAGCCTCCAGGCCTTCGCTTAGGCTGCCCCACCAAGGCCTTTCCCCACCTGCTTCACCAGGAGAAATGTTACCTGTAATTAGAGTTCCCACTCCAAAGCCTCCTCCCCTTGCTGTCTCCCCCAGTTCCTCTCCAGGCCCCCCTGGAATCTTGTACTTTCCTGGTTGTGGGTCTGTTTTTGTGGAGTTTCTGAAGCTCCCAGCACTGGGCAGGTGCCCTGTCTCTTCTCTGTTGCTCCTCCTGCTCCAGGGCCTCCAGGGCTCCCTCCACCCTCCCAGACACAGCCTGGCTAGAATACGAGGTGTGGGACCCATTACTGGGACATGAAGCAACCAGCTTCATGAAGACACAGCACCACACCTCTTTTACCTGCAGTTTGGTAATTCCATTTGTTTTCCTTATCTGTCTTGATAGAAGCTCTTTCTGACAGAGAGGGCCATCTGATTTCTGAGTGTTTCCATTTATGGGAGTCTCTTGCTTTCCAAAAGATCACCCTCTGCCAGCAAAATGTGAAGTGAGGCCTATATCGTCTTCACACTAGGCCATCTTGGTTTAGGAAAGCTTTTGTAGGAAAGCTGTACTGTACTTTCAGGTGGCAGGAAACACCTGTACTTCCTCATGTTTCCTTAGTCCAGCCATGATATTTTTACAGCAGGAGAAAGAGGAAGAGAGAATTGTGGAAAGACATGGGCTCCTGCTAAAATCTGAATAATGCCTTATTGCACTGGAGGCTCCTTTTAAGGCAGAAAAAAAAACAGTGTATTCCTTTTTGATTGCAGTAGGAACCTATTAAGTAAATCCTGCTTTAAGGAGATAAAGCAGCAGACATGCAGGAAGGAAGGTAGGGAGTTTGGGAGAGCAGGAGAGGAGGAGAAGAAAAAAGGAAAGAGGGAGAAGGTACAAGGTGGAAGAAAAACAGGAAGAAGAAACAAAAAGCTCTAATCAATTAGTGAAACCTAAACGGACATAAAGGTAAACCAGAATGAAACAAAAATCTACAAACATACTGGAAGAAATGAAAACATTATGCAAAACATACTGGAAAAATACTGCTAACTTGAGGAAAATTGTCTCACCAAGACACAAATTCCAGAAATCATTGGACCTCTTAAAAATTAGAAATTGCTAAGGACACTATAAACCAAATCAAAATGCAAGAGATCTGGAGACAATGTCTGCAATACTTAGGATAAAGGTGAATGTTCCCAACACACAGAGGACCTACAAACCCATATGAGCAGACTGAAACCAGCTTTTAAAAATGGGTAAGAGAACTGAACAAACACTCCCTGGGGAGGTGGCTTGTGAGGGTCACACAGCTCTCCATGGGCAGGGTAGAGGCCAAGTCCAGGCCTTCTGACACTGGTATGTAAGTAGGGAATGTAATTTTCTTTTATTTTATTTTAACTGATCCAATTGTACACTCTGTTTTTATTTATTTATTTCTTTTTTTAGCTGCACTGCCCACCATGTGGGATCTTAATTCCCCAACCAGGGACTGAACCCACAACCCCTTCAGTGGAAGCAGGTAGTCTTAACCACTGAAACACCAAGGAAGTCCCAGGAATATGATTTTAATAACCCCAAAGTTCCTAAGTTTATCTCTGCCTGTCTAAACACATAGATCTAAGCTTACACCCCTCCTGTTACACTAATGTGTCTACAGTTTGACTTTTTATCTAAATATTGCAAAACCAGGATAATAATGTAGACATTATGTAGAAACAGTGGAAACAGTGTCAGACTTTATTTTTGGGGGCTCCAAAATCACTGCAGATGGTGACTGCAGCCATGAAATTAAAAGACGCTTACTCCTTGGAAGGAAAGTTATGACCAACCTAGATAGCATATTCAAAAGCAGAGACATTACTTTGCCAACAAAGGTCTGTCTAGTCAAGGCTATGGTTTTCCCAGTAGTCATGTATGGATGTGAGAGTTGGACTGTGAAGAAAGCTGAGCACCGAAGAATTGATGCTTTTGAAGTGTGGTATTGGAGAAGACTCTTTAGAGTCCTTGGACTGCAAGGAGATCCAACCAGTCCATTCTGAAGGAGATCAGCCCTGGGATTTCTATGGAAGGAATGATGCTAAAGCTGAAACTCCAGTCCTTTGCCCACCTCATGCGAAGAGTTGACTCATTGGGAAAGACTCTGATGCTGGGAGGGATTGGGGGCAGGAGGAGAAGGGGACGACAGAGAATGCGATGGCTGGATGGCATCACTGACTCGATGGACATGAGTCTGAGTGAATTCTGGGAGTTGGAGATGGACAGGAAGGCCTGGTGTGCTGCGATTCATGGGGTTGCAAAGAGTCAGAAACGACTGAGTGACTGAACTGAACTGAACTGAATGTAGACATTGTGTAGTAAGCCCTCCTCACTTCCTCCATCTGGACCATCTTCCCCACACATGATCAAACATCATGGGCAGCCCTGAGCTGAGGGCCCAGAGAGCACAGGAAGGCAATGCCCTGGATTTCCCCACTTGGTCTCCTGCCCTTCCCCTCTCAGGCCTCAGTTTCCCTCTAAGACCTGGCACTGAGCAGACACTCAGAGACAGGGTGGTGATGAACCTGGATTCCTTGTATCTCAAAAGGCACCCTTTCCCCACCCTGGGGGCAGCCTCAAGGTGGCCAGGCCATAGGAGAAGAAGCTTTGATTCTCCTGTCCTCTACCCATCTGCTTTTTCCAAATTTCCTAAAGGGCTGAGCACCCCCAACACCCACCTTCCTTCTGGGATCACCGCTCACATCTCAGGAGTCCACATCCTGAGCTGAGCCCACCTGAACAAGTGTCAACCTCCCTCTGCACCGTTTAGAGGCATTGGGGGTGGGAGGAAGCCCTCAGACACACCTGACCCCACATCCAGGCTCTGCTCCTGCTTAACCTGCCCCTCTGGCCATGACCTCATCTCTCTGAGGTTCTGTTTCCTTCTGTCAACTAGTGACAATCATCCTTTTCTCAGGCAGTTGTCCTGAGGATGGGGAGATGGGCGGGGTCCTACCCCCCTGCTCACCCAGGGGTCTTCCACTGGCCAAATGTGAACAAGATCCAGTTGTTCTCAGCTCTGCAGATGCAGCCACCAGCTGTGCAATAAACCACACATACCCTCTGGGCCCAGATATACCTGGAGAAGCAAAAGGGAAAGTGAATGTCCTTACATCTGGGTTGCTCAGATTAAACAAACACCCTGTCCACCAGGCCCCACCCTGAGCTAATTCCATCCTCCCTGTTGACTCCCTTAGATACACAAGCCCAGTCCTATCCTGTTCAGTCCTTCATGACCAAGTACATTGTGCCTTGGGCTCTGTGAAGGACGACCCACAACCAACAGACTGTGAGGGCCTTTGCCAATAGTGCTCCGTGTACTCCATGGCCTTCTTCCCAGCCCCTCGACCCTCTCCATCCACCCTCACTCGCCAGCCTGCCTGCCTTATTCACCTTCGCACTGCCAGCACTTGCACAGTCCCAGAAGATGCCAGCTGCTCACTGCATACTGGTCATACTCCTGCTGCTGAGGGGCACACTCATTCAGGTTCCAGGCACTTCCTCCCTCAGATCCTTCTTCCAGAAACACCTGCTCCTACCACATGGCAAAGTTATGCTCATCTTTCAAAGCCCAATCCTGGCAAGACTTCGTCCAAGAAATCCCCAGGAAGTCCTCTGCTTTGCTCCCATGGTACCTGGGAGAGGGCCCTAAGACCACCACTTAGCCATTCTGAGCATGTCACCTACAACCCCTATAGTCTCAGTTGAGTTCAGTTCAGTCACTCAGTCGTGTGTCCCACTCTTTGCAGTCCCATGGATTGCAGCACGCCAGGCTTCCCTGTCCATCACCAACTCCTGGAGCTTGCTCAAACTCATGTGCATTGAGTTGGTGATGTCTAGGTCCCTGTAGTCTTGTCCATGAAGGCAACAATGACACCAGTGACTTTGGTCCCAGTGGCCCAGGCTGGGTGATCAAGGCCATTTGGATGGATGCAGAGTTCCCAGGAAGGGCTGAGAGCACACTGCTCTTTTCTACCTCAACTTATTTCCACTTGACCATAGGTCTATTTTGGAGGACTTGATAGGAAGTCCAGAGTCTTAGTAACTCAGGAAAGTCTACAAGAGAGGGCCAACCCTGTTTCCTCTGCCCACGATGACTCTCTTCTGGGGAACCTAAAAGGAAATAGGATTGGTTCTCTCAAGAGAGCATCATTTAAGGTGCTCACTCCCTCTCCCACTGTCATTAGCAACTGACTCAGAATTGTGGGCAGGACAGGGAGGGGGGACAGCAGGGGGAGTCCCCAAGGCCAGGAGGGGCAGGGAAGGTGGCCTCCCAGCATCCCGGAGCTTCTCCTACTTCTCCCTTGGTCTCAGCCTCCTCCTGCTCACAGGCCCTGGGGCATCACCACAGAGGCTGTCTCCTCCATCTTGCCCTGCTGTCCACTAAGCTCCTCTGCGAGGGTCAGCGGACCCTGAGCTAAACCCCAGTCTGGCCTTTGCCGCATCCCACCTGTGTGACCTGGAGCTCCTTAACTGACTTCACCTGTAAAATGGAAATAAATGTTTCCCTATGTGTTCATGAGGGTGAAATATCATGTGTGTCCATGTCCTGGGCCAGTGCCTGCCACACAGTAGGTCCTGCCCAATGTGCTGCTGTCCCCTCTACCTGGAATGTGTTAGTTTCAGGTGGAAACCTCTTTCTCTAGCATCGCCCCTCCCCCATGCTGTGTTAGGGCATTTGCCCAGTGCTCCCATATATAAACACATGCTTACCAGGTGTGACTGCCTCAGGCAGATACAGGTCCTATTGATCTCAAGCACCCCTGCAGACACCCAGAAACTCCATTGTTTCTCCCACCCACCTCCTCCCCAATCAATCAATACAGAGTTACTTCTGTGGGTTCCCTCCAGGCAAGTTCTAGTTTCCTTTCTCCCTAAGTGATGCAGGAAAAAGGAAAAAAATTAGGAGCCTTCCTGCTGAGGGGGTAGAGAGAGAGAAAGAAATCTGATGTCTCTTCTAATAAGGGCACCAATCTTATTGGATTAGAGCTCTGCACTTATGGTCTCTTTTTACCTAATTACTGCCTTAAAGGCCCTATCTCCTAATACAGTCATTGCAGGGGGAAGGATGCATCAGGATTTCAACTTATGAATTAGGGGCAGGGGAAAGGTCTACCTGTAAGCCCAGGTGAATCCATTAACAGTACCCCAGATGACTTTTGCTCAGGAAGGTGAACCTGAGCCACTTTATGTGAGTTCTTGTTTGCTCAGTCACTCAGTCGTGTCCAAACTTTGCAGCCTCCTGGACTGTAGCCTGCCAGGCTCCTCTCTCCATGGGATTCTCCAGTCGAGAATACTGCAATAGGCTGCCAGTTCCTCCTCCAGGGGATACTCCTGACCTGGGGATGGAACCTGCGTCTCATGTGTCTCCTGCATTGCAGGCAGATGCTTTACTGATGAGCCACTTTAAACTCAATACCATTTAGGTTCCACCATAAGTTCTTCTAATCTTTTTTCTTTTTTTTATGTGTAGAGAGCAATAACTTTACTGACATCATCATTGAGTATTTCCCAGAGGCAGTAAACAGGGAAGAACTGCAATTCCTGCTCACTGAAGACAATGCCTGGGAGAGTTTTGTGGCTGAGGCCAAATTGTCCAGGTAAACCACACAAGTGTGCCAGGAATTTTATCCAGATCCTCTTGGGAAGATCCCCCCAGGCTAGCTTTCTCCTGGCAGACACACCTCCTCCAGGCAGGATCCTAAGGTTGGGATTGAGGTTGTTCCTTCTCAAGATCCCATCAAGAATGTTTCCTACATGTTATTTGCTGGCAGTGAACGGCCTCAGGTTGAGAAGAGATGAAACCTGTAAGGAAGGGGCAGGTTACGTGACCTTGGACAAGTTACTGAACTACTTTTGGCCTTAGTTTCTTCATCTGTTCAATTTTATTGTGGAGAACACTGAGATCATGCATGCAAAGTGCTTCACATGATGGCTGACACAGAGTAGGTGCTCAATGAATGCTAACTTTAAAAAAACTTGTTGTGAAGAGATGGGATCAAAGTTCTTTTTCTTAGAGATAAGAGCCAAGCTGGACTTCCTTTGGGATATGTCAGAAAATCCTGACACCAACATCACTTTGTGTTCCAAGACCTTTTAGAACTAATACTAAAAAAGATGTCCTTTTCATTGTAGGGGACTGGAATGCAAATCTAGGAAGTCAAGAAACACCTGGGGTAACAGGAAAATTTGGCCTTGGAGTACAGAATGAAGCAGGGCAAAGGCTAACAGAGTTTTGGCAAGAGAACGCACTGGTCATAGCAAAACCCTCTTCCAACAACACAAGAGAAGACTCTATACATGGACATCACCAGATGGTCAACACCGAAATCAGATTGATTATATTCTTTGTAGCCAAAGATGGAGTTGCTCTATACAGTCAGCAAAAACAAGACCAGGAGCTGACTGTGGCTCAAATCATGAACTCCTTATTGCCAAATTCAGACTTGAATTGAAGAAAGTAGGGAAAACCACTAGACCGTTCAGGTATGACCTAAATCAAATCCCTTATGATTATACAGTGGAAGTGAAAAATAGATTTAAGGGTGTAGATCTGATAGAGGGCTTGATGAACTATGGACAGAGGTTTGTGGCATTGTACAGGAGACAGGGATCAAGACCATCCCCAAGAAAAAGAAATGCAAAAAAGCAAAATGGCTGTCTGGGGAGGCCTTACAAAAAGCTGTGAAAAGAAGAGAAGCGAAAAGCAAAGGAGAAAAGGAAAGATATACCCATTTGAATGCACAGTTCCAAAGAATAGCAAGGAGAGATAAGAAAGCCTTCCTCAATACAATATTGTAAAGTAATCAGCCTCCAATTAAAATAAATAAATTAAAAAAAAAGAAAGCCTTCCTCAGCGATCAGTGCAAAGAAATAGAGGAAAACAATAGAATGGGAAAAACTAGAGATCTCTTCATGAAAATTAGAGATACCAAGGGAACATTTCATGCAAAGATGGGCTCAATAAAGGACAGAAATGGTATGGACCTAGCAGAAGCAGAAGATATTAAGAAGTGGTGGCAAGAATACACAAAAGAACTGTACAGAAAAAATCCTCACAATCCAGATAATCATGATGGTGTGATCACTCACCTAGAGCCAGACATCCTAGAATGCGAACTCAAGTGGGCCTTAGGAAGCATCACTACGAACAAAGCTAGTAGAGGTGATGGAATTCCAGTTGAGCTATTTCAAATCCTAAAAGATGATGCTGTGAAAGTGCTGCACTCAATATGTCAGCAAATTTGGAAAACTCAGCAGTGGTTACAGGACTAGAAAAGGTCAGTTTTCATTCCAATCCCAAAGAAAGGCAATGCCAAAGAATGCTCAAATTACCACACAATTGCACTCATCTCACATACTACTTAAGTAATGCTCAAAATTCTCCAAGCCAGGCTTCAACAGTATGTGAACCGTGAACTTCCAAATGTTCAAACTGGTTTTAGAAAAGGCAGAGGAACCAGAGATCAAATTGCCAACATCTGCTGGATCATGGAAAAAGCAAGAGAGTTCCAGAAAAAATATCTATTTCTGCTTTATTGACTATGCCAAAGCCTTTGACTGTGTGGCTCACAATAAACTGGAAAATTCTGAAAGAGATGGGAATACCAAACCACCTGATCTACCTCTTGAGAAACCTATATGCAGGTAAGGAAGCAACAGTTAGAACAGGACATGGAACAACACACTGGTTCCAAATAGGAAAAAGAGTACCTCAAGGCTGTATATTGTTACCCTGCTTATTTAACTTAACTGCAGAGTACATCATGAGAAACACTGGGCTGGAGGAAGCACAAGTTGGAATCAAGATTGCCAGGAGAAATACCTATAACCTCAGATATGCAGATGACACCACCCTTATAGCAGAAAGTGAGGAACTAAAGATCCTCTTGATGAAAGTGAAAGAGGAGAGTGAAAAAGTTGGCTTAAAGTTCAACATTCAGAAAACTAAGATCATGGCATCCGGTCCCATCACTTCATGGAAATAGATCAGGAAACAGTGGAAACAGTGGCTGACTTTACTTTTTTGGGCTCCAAAATCACTGCAGATGATGATTGCAGCCATGAAATTAAAAGACGCTTACTCCTTGGAAGGAAAGTTGTGACCAACCTAGACAGCATATTAAAAAGCAGAGACATTACTTTGCCAACAAAGTTCCATCTAGTCAAGGCTATGGTTTTTCCAGTGGTCATGTATGGATGTGAGAGTTGGACTATAAAGAAAGCTGAGCTCCAAAGAATTGATGCTTTTGAACTGTGGTGTTGGAGAAGACTCTTGAGAGTCCCTTGGACTGCAAGGAGATCCAACCAGTCCATTCTAAAGGAGATCAGTCCTGGGTGTTCATTGGAAGGACTGATGCTGAAGTTGAAACTCCAATACTTTGACCACCCGATGTGAAGAGCTGACTCATTTGAAAAGACCCTGATGCTGGGGAAGATTGAGGACAGGAGGAGAAGGGGACAACAGAATGAGATGGTTGGATGGCATCACTGACTCAATGGACATGAGTTTGGTAAACTCTGGGAATTGATGATGGACAGGGAGGCCTGGCGTGCTGTTGTTCGTGGGGTCGCAAAGAGTTGGACACAACTGAGCGACTGAACTGAACTGAACTACAACAAGGAGGGAAGATTAGGTAAAATTTATAAACAATTGTTGTGTATTAAAGTACTCAGATTTATGAAGAAGTTTAAAAATGAAGCTATGATGTCTCTACTGTATTGATATAATATGTCTATGTGTACAGTATAAATACTATGTTTTATTTGGACTATTGTTGTTGTTGTTCAGCTGCTCAGTCATGTCTGACTCTTTGCAGTCCTATGGACTTCAGAACCCTGGGCTTCCCTGTCCTTCACCATTTCCTGGAGTTTGCTCAATCTCATGTCCATCAAGTTGGTGATGACATCCAACCATCTCATCCTCTGTCATCCCCTTCTCTTCCTGCCTTCAGTCTTTCCCAGCATCAGACTCTTTTCTTTGGGCAGTTTTTACCAAAATTAACTTTTAAATGAGCTCTGTTTACCTGGTAAAGAAAAGTAAAAGCATGCAAATTAAACATTTTTAAATATAATAGAAACTAATGCAAATGAATTTTAGGTTTTTGTGACCTGAACAATATTCAGGATTAAATTAATCTCTGTTACTAAAGCTAAAGGTTGTGGTTTGTTAATTAATAGACACATTTTTAGAGTCATCAATATTAAGTATAGTACTTCCCCATCAGCATACTTCTGTACTTGTTTCCTATGTCTGATTAATTTTCCCTAAACATGGATAATTAAGCAAATATATACATATAAATAAAAAGTAGGCCTAACACCAAGGAATATGATGGACTCATGGAAGGAAGCAACCACTCTGGTAACGAGGAACAAATATATTGATTATCAGTGCTTTCTATGGAAAAATTTGCAATCAAAAGGGCAAAATGATGGGGGAAATGTTCACATACTTGAGTATGGGAAAAACTTTCTGGCTTATACAGAATTTAATTTAAACTTTAGGCTAAACAAAACAGCAAGCTTGTGACCTATTAAACATACATTGTATATTCTTTAACCATTAAAGGAAAAAAAATACATTTAAAAGTTAAAATGGAATAACTGTGGTTCAGACATCGAAAATGGAGCTAATGGCCATTGTGGACATGGTTTTAGACATATTATTACTAAGAACTTGAGGTTCCTAAACTGTAACAGATTTAAAGATACCACCATCTGTTCTCAAAACAATATCTGCTAGTAGCTGCCAACTGCAACCTGACAGCCTCAAGATCTTGTCTTGTAATTATAAAAACTTTCTCTTACTTTAGGAATGGTAATGGCAAATGAAATATATCAAGCTACTGCCTCCAAGAAGAAGACACTAGATTCTTTAGCCAGAATAGTATAAGATAATAAAATTGCTTTAAATTGTATTTTTATTTTTGAAAAAGAGACATGTGGAGTGGCCAATAGCTCCTGTTATAGATGATTAATACTCCTAAAAAAGTTAAAACCAAAATTTAGACTATATGGTTTTTCCAGTGGTCATGTATATGGATGTAAGCGTTGAACTGTGAAGAAAGCTGAGCACCAAAGAATTGATGCTTTTGAACTGTGGTGTTGGAGAAGACTCTTGAGAGTCCCTTGGACTGCAAGGAGGTCCAACCAGTCCATCCTAAAAGAGACCAGTCCTGGGTGTTCATTGGAAGGACTGATGCTGAGGCTGAAACTCCAATACTTTGGCCACCTCATGCGAAGAGTTGACTCATTGGAAAAGACCCTGATGCTGGGAGGGATTGGGGGCAGGAGGAAAAGGGGACGACAGAGGATGAGATGGCTGGATGGCATCACCAACTTGATGCTCATGAGTTTGGGTGAACTCCAGGAATTGATGATGGGCAGGGAGGCCTGGTGTGCTGCGATTCATGGGGTCGCAAAGAGTTGGACATGACTGAGCAACTGAACTGAACTGAACTGAAGATGTTACTTGGTTACTAGAAGGTGCATAAAGAGAAAATACTGAAAAATTACTTTCCTGGTTGACATCTAAAATAGAAGAATAAATTTAGAAAATAACATATAGTGCATTTTGATCATTATCCTTATCTTACCTACTAATTTTCAAATATTTGTTCAGGTGCTATAACAAAGCAATCAAAGAGAAATGTATTTTGTTTTTATGATACAAAATATTGGTGCTAAGCTTGGGTCTAGGGACTATTTCCAACACTGTGTCCATTCCCCAAATTGAGGCAGGACCACACCGCATTTCAGCAGGAAGCAGCCAAAGCGGTCATTGCTTTATTACCTCAAAATTTGGGGGAAGGTGAGAAGAGAATGGAAACTAAAAATGAGTTCCTTGGCAGGTTTATAATTAACTTCTATTTCTAAAATTTTATTCCCTTTCCTGTCCCATTCCTGTTCCTCGTCACAATTGAGGAGTATTGAAAAAGGGGGCAGGGGACAGAGGGACGAGACCAAGCAGGACCCAAAGACACCTTCCCAGGACAGAACTCTCCTCCACCCTATGTCCTCTGCCTACCTTATTTACCTAAAAAAATGTTAGCATCCTAGGCCTTCCCCAAGTTCCAAAGAATAAATTAATTCAGAGAAGTGAGAAAATGTAGAAACAAACAAAACAAAAGAGTTAGCAAGACAAAATAATCATTGTGTAGCCATTAAACAAATTCAAGAACTTTTATTTCCTTCTCAAGAGCTATGGATAATATTCTGAATCATGTCATTTGAGCTGTGTTGCAGATACCAAAAGTACCACCAGATGGAAGAAGTTTACTGCAAGTATGTTAACTGCAAGGATGTAGACCCCAGACCAGTTGAAACCAGAAGCTTGATGATTTTGATCCTGGTTACCTCATCACTTACTCATCAAAAGAATATCCATGAGCTGATCACACACTCACAATGCTCTCCCTACCCTGTTTCTGAAAACCTTTTTTGGGAAGGTATTCAGGAATTTGGGCCCTTTAAGCACTAGCTACCAGGACTCCTGTGGAAAATTCTTAAAGAGATGGGAATACCAGACCATCTTAACTGCTTCCTAAGAAATCTGTATGCAGGTCAAGAAGCAACAGTTCGAACTGGACATGGAACAACGGACTGATTCTAAATTGGGAAAGGAATACATCAAGGCTGTATATTGTCACCCTGCTTATTTAACTTATATGCAGAGTACATCATGCGAAATGCCGAGCTGGATGAAGCACAAGCTGAAAACAAGATTGCCGGGAGAAATATCAATAACCTCAGATACGCAGATGACACCACCCTTATGACAGAAAGAGAAGAAGAACTAGAGAGCCTCTTGATGAAAGTGAAAGAGGCGATTTAAAAAGCTGGCTTAAAACTCAACATTCAAAAAACTAATATCATGGCACCCAGTCCAGTCTATTTGCCATCAGTTGATGGCAAATAGATGTGGAAACAATGGAAACAGTGACAGAGTTTATTTTCTTGGACTCCAAAATCACTGTAGATTGTGACTGCAGCCATGAAATTAAAAGGAGCTTGCTCCTTGGAAGAAAAGCTATGACAAACCTACACAGCACATTAAAAAGCAGACACATTACTCTGGGGACAGTGGTCCATCTAGTCAAAGCTATGGTTTTTCCAGTAGTCATGTATGGATGTGAGAGTTGGACCATAAAGAAAGCTGAGCTCCAAAGAATTGATAATTTCAAACTGTGGTGCTGGAAAAGACTCTTGAGAATCCCTTGGAAGGAGATCAAACCAGTCAATCCTAAAGGAAATCAGTCCTGAATATTCATAGGAAGGACTAATGCCAAAGCTGAAGCTCCAATACTTTGGCCACCTAATGAGAAGAACTGACTCACTTGAAAAGACCCTGATGTTGGGAAAGATTGAAGGCAGGAGGAGAAGGGGATTACAGAGGGTGAGACAGTTGGATGGCATCACCGACTCCATGGACATGAGTTTGAGCAAGCTCCGGGAGTTGGTGATGGATGGGGAAGACTGGTATGCTGCAGTCCATGGGGTCACAAAGGGTCAGACACGACTGAGCTGCTGAACTGAAATGAACTGACAGGACTCCTTGCTTGGCGCCCCTCAATAAACATTGCAGTTTCCTATACCACAACCCAGTGTCAGTAGGTTGGCTTGAAGGTGCATGGCTGAGAGGACCCAAATTGGCTTGGAAACACTCTATCTGGGTTGTATTCCCCACATAGGACCTCCCATCACTCAAAACCACATCCTGAGCAGAGGACCCAGCAAGTGTAGAAAGGCAAAGCCCTGCATCTCCCTGCTTGGTCTCATGTCCCTCTTCAGAGACAGGGTGTGTGAATAAACTGTTATTCCTTGCATCTCAGAAGAAACCCTTTTCTCCACATCAGCATCAGCACAGCACCCTGAGAGTAGCTTCAAGGTGGCCACAGGAAGAGAGGGTGTGACGCCCTCATCCTCCTCCACCCCCTCTACTTTCTCCAAATTCCTAAAGGGCTGAGTACCTGGAACATACACCTTCCTTCTGGGGTCGCCGCTCATGTCTCAGGAGTCCACATCTTGAGCTGAGCCCACCTGAGCAGGTGCCGCCCTCCCTCTGCTCTGTTTAGGAGCCCCAAAGGCGGGAGGCAGCCCTCAGACACACCTGCCTCCACATCCAGGCTCTGCCCCTGCTTAACCTACTGCCTTGGGCCATGGCCTCACCTCTCTGAGCTTCCAGTTCCTTCTTCTGTCAATTAGTGTCAATCATCCTTTTCTCAGACATTCATCCTGAGGATGGGGAGATGGGTGGGGATCCTATGCCACCTGCCTACCCAGGAAACTTCCTCTGGCTGAGTGTGAACAAGATCCAGTTGTTCTCTCCTCTGCAGATGCAGCTGCCTTCTGTGTGTCTCTGCAATAACCACACACACTCTCTGGGCCCAGATATACCCAGAGAAGAAAAGGGGGAAGTGAACACCCTCACATCTGAGTCCTCATATCAAACAAACATCCTGCCCACCACGCCCCACCCTGGCCTAATCCCACCCTCCTGCTTGTCCCTTGAGAAACAAGCCTAGCCCTGACGCGCCAGATCCTTCCTGGCTCAGCACATCCTGTTTTGGGCTCCTTTGTTAGGAAGCATTTAACAGGAGGCTTCCTGTGTGCTGTTTTGGATCTGTCAGGAATCTCTGTTCCTTATCAATTCCTGAATATTCAAGAATTAAGAGGAGAGGCAAGCCTCTCCTGGGGCTGAAGAATCCAGGCATTTCCTTCATTAGTTTTTCAATACGGTGATAAGTACCCTCTTCCTTCTTATGAACCATATGGTAAAAGTGATTGTTTACAACTCTCTCTCTTTTATATGCATCGCCTATGTTTTGTAAGTCTGGAATTTTAATCTTTATATTTGCTGAGAATAACTACCTTGTAAGACAGTATATATGGCCACACCATGTTGATTAAAACACCTTTGCCATCAGAGCTTTGGTCCCCGTGTCTTTCTTTCTCTCTCTCTCTCTCACTCTCTCTTTTTCAGGCTAATTTCTGGAGTGCAGAAGCTCTCTGGGTTCACTTTTCTGCCCGGGCTTCTAAGACCCTCTCGAGAAGGCACTCTGCACCCTCACCCCCTCGAGAGGGCACCTGAGGCCTTCGTGAACAGAGCAAGTCCCATGTCAGGGACTTTATTGGCTGTCTGTGTAAACCAAGGAATACCAACCTCTTTCTCTCTCCTTTACTTTCTTATTGTTGACTCCAGACCACCAAGTTCCGGTCCATTAAAGGACCTCTACACTCCCTGAACGAAGACCTGTCACCAACACACTGTGAGGCCCTTGACAAATCACTCCCCTACCCCATGAGTGCCTTTCAAGGCCCCTTTGCCCTCTGCTCTCATCCTTACTCACCTCCTGCCTGCCTCATTCACCTTTGTGCCACCAGCACATGGCACAGTCCCCAAACATACCAGCTGCTCATTGTGTACTGGTCATACTGCTGCTGCTGAGTGCCATATCCATGCCAGTTCTAGACATTTTCTCACAGAGGTCTTTCTGCCAGACACACCTGGCCCTACCAGCTGAAAAGTGACACTCATCCTGTAAAGCCCACATCTGGCATCACCTCCTCTGAGAAGCCCTCTAGGACCCTCCCATGCATAGACCACCATTCCATGCTCTGCTCCCATGGTACCTGGGAGAGGGACCTAAGTCCACCTCTCAGCCACTGGGTCCATGTCCTTCCACTTGTTTTGATCAGATATCTCTAGGCTTGTCCCTTATATCAGGGTCATCAGAACCAGTACCTTCAGGTCCCTGTGCCTCACCCGAGGCTCAAATCCTTGGTGGTTAATGCCATTTGGTTCCATGTAGAAGCTTGTGGGATAGGCTGACAGCATGTTGTTCTTTTAGACCTTGGTTTATATTTCCTTGAAAACAGATCTCACAGAAAACCTTAAAACAGAAAGTCAGTCCTGTGTGCTGTCTGGTTCCCAAGCAAAGAGCCACCATAAACAGAGGGTTGAGTGTGTGTCAGGGTCTGAGTTGGCACTGTACACACATTTCCTATTTAAGTCTCACATCAGCTCTAGAAATTGTTGGTTTCATGTTGCAGTTAAAGAAACTGGGTTGAAAATGTCCATACCTTATAAATCATGCAGGTGGACTGCCATTACTTTCATGCTTTGCCTCAAAAAGATGGGGCTGGAGTGGGCCTGGACCCCCATGGAGGTCAACCTGACCTTTCATCAGGGCTGCTTCATTCCAGGACATGACCCTGGGGCATTGTGGCTCCCTCCCATAATGCAGGCCAGGAACCTGATCTGATTTTGCAGATAAGACAGCCAAAAGGAAGGAAGTTGAGAGAGGAGCCAAGATTCATACCAAATTTGACATTGGACATTTAACACGTTGCCAACAAATGGTCATATAGTCAAAGCTATGTTTTTTTTCCAGTATTTATGTGTGGATGTGAGAAATGAGGCTGAGCACCGAAGAATCAATGCTATCAAACTGTGGTGCTTGAGAGTCCCTTGGACAGCAAGGAAATCAAATCAGTCAATTCTAAAGGAAATCAATCTTGAATATTCACTCCAGTGAACTGATGCTGAAGTTGAAGCTCCAATACTTTGGCCACCTGATGGGAAGAGCCGACTCATTGGAAAAGATCCTGATGCTGGAATCATTGAAGATTGAAGACAAAAGGAAAAGGTTGCAGTAGAGGATGAGATGGTTAAATAACATCACTGATTCAGTGGACATGAACTTGAACAAACTCCAGGAAATAGAGAAGGACAGGGAATCCTGGTGTGCTGCAGTTCATGGCATTGCAAAGAGTCGGACACCACTGAAGGACTGAACAACAACCTTTCACCTGGGGAGGCAGGTGGAGAAATGCAATGCAAGGGAGGGGCAGCCTGAGCAAAGACCCGAAGATTGTGGATAGTGCCTGCAGCCATGAAATTAACAGATGCTTTGGTGCGGTCACCGCAATGATCTGAAGGGGGTCTTGGGCAATCATGTGGGAGCACGAAAGTGCGGGGAAGAGGAGGGCTGACTGTGAGCCTAGTGGAAGCAGCTGCCTGTCAGAGCTCTTGCCCAAGGGTTCCAGGCTGAGACCCAGTCTTTGCTTTGCTATAAAGAGTTTGCTGTGGTGATTTTGGAGCCCAAGAATATAAAGCAAGAAGTCCTCCAGGCCCCTGGATCAGGCCCAAGAAAGCAGGAGGGTGAGGAAGACAGGAGCTGGAGCATCAGGAGGGCCTGGGCCTGGGCGTGGTGTTTGCAAGTGTTAAATGTCCAATGTCAGATTTGGTTTGAATCTTGTCTTTTTTTTTTTTTTCCTGCAAATTTCTTTCTTTCTAATTTTTCTCCCTAGTTAAAAAAAGATTTTGGATCCTAAAAGACAGGTAATTGAGTAATTGATTTGGATTAGAGGTTTGAAGCTGAAAGGTACTCTGCTAGGTTCTAAAGGTATTGCAAACAAGCTTTACCTGGAGAGAGGAAGCAGATTCAAGTCAGCAGATCCCAAAACAAGAGGGGTGAGGAGTAGTGGGTGGGGGTGGAGCAGGAGCCCCGAAAGCCACACCAGACATTCTGGGACATGTGCCAGGGGGCACCAGCCACTTCTGTCCTTCTGGCGATCAGGAGACCAAGGGAATTCTTGTCTGCTGTCACTGTTGTGCTAAGATACGGTCTTAAAAAATAACATCTAGCCACTGTGGAAAACAGTGTGATGGTGCCTTAAAAAATTAAATTTGGTATCAGCCTATGATCCAGCAACTTCAGCGAAAGAACTGAAAAAAGACTCTGGACGAGATGTTAATACACTCCTGTTCATAGCAGCATTATTCACAATGACCAAAAGGGAGAAGCGCCCGAAGCGTCCATCAGTGGGTGAATAGGTAAGAAAAAAAGCCATATATACATACAATGGGAAGATCCCCAGGAGAAAAAGCCTTCCCACTCCAGTATTCTGGCCTGGAGAATTCCATGGACTGTATAGTTGATGGGGTCACAAAGAGTCGGACAATAATGGGTGACTTTCTCTTTCAAATACATACAATGGAATTTTAGTCACACTGAAGAAGAAGGAAATTCTGACATGTGCCACAGCATGATGAAATTTTAGGACATTACACTAAGTGAAATGAGACAATCACAGAATGATAAGCACAGTATGAATCTGCTTATATGAGGTCCCAAGAGTAAGCAGGTCCAAAGAGAAAATTAGTATGGTAACTTCCAGGAGTTGTGGGTAGGGGAAAGGGGGGGTTAATGTTTAATTGGGGCAGTGTTTCCATTCTGCAAAATGTAATATGTTCTGTGGAGGGGTGGTGGGGCTGGTTGCTGAGCTGTATACTTTAAAATGGCTAAAATGGTAAATTTGGTGTTATGTATATTTTATCATAATCAGACTTATAAAAAAATCCTTGAAAAGCCCAACATTTGTGGAAAAATACAACAGCACCTCAACCCTTTACAATTTGCAAAACATTTTCACACACATAATGATATATCTTACAACATCCAGTGGTGGAAGCATTTATTAGTTCTGTGTCACAAGAGAAAACTAAGGTTCAGACTTGACCCAGTCTGGAGGATTCAGTCATTGAATCATTTGTGCCCAAAGTCACAAAGCTGGACTCACCACCTCCCCTTCTTTTACCCACTAATTCTCACCACCATCATTCAGCTCTTGAATCAGAGACATCTAAAAAGTAGCAATTGCAGACTCATAAGACAAAAAAGCACAGTTGCAAAAATACTCCAGACAGTAGTCATCAAGTCCATCTGTCAACTGCAGCTCCCCACCCTTGTGCCAGCCACAACCTCGGGGCTTTTGCTTGGCAGCAGAACTTGTCCTGCAAACATCGGCATCAGCAGCTCATGTCCTGCAAGTGGATGCAAATATCCATTTGGCCAAATACTGCACACTCACATTCCGTCCCCCAGCACTCAGAGTTCAGGCTGGAATAGATGCCCCTGAGCACAGATACAGGGGGTCAGGGGGAAAATATTCAGCTGCACCCCCCCACTCCCTCCAGCCCTGTCTTGTAGTCCCTGACCCCACAGGAGCTGCTGAGACTCAAGGATGCCTCCTCCTTGGAGCTTGGGGTCCTCTGGACACAGCCAGCTCTGGTATCATCCCTAAAAGAGGGACAGTGGTGGGCAGGTGCTTTCTTGTTGGGAAATTCTAGCATAGTCACCCCTCCACCCACTCACTTTATTTGTTTTTTTCTTTTTAAAATTTATTTAAATATATAAAAAAAATTTTTTTGCAATGTTGTGTTGGTTTTCTGCCATTCAACCATGCAAATCACCATAATTAAACATACATCCCCTCCCCCCCATCCTATCCCTTAGGTCAACACAGAGTGCCAGACTGGGCTCCCCATGCTATACAGCAACTTCCCACCACCTATCCATCTTATACCTGATAGTGTACATATGTTAACACTATTGTCTCCATTCCTCCCACCTTACTCCCCTCCTCCACTGTGTCCACAAGTCCATTCTTTACATCTGTGTCTCCATTCCCTCCCAGTAAGTAGGCTCCTCAATACCATTATTTTTTAGGTTTCATATATATAAGCATTAATATATTATATTTGTTTTCTCTTCTGACGTACTTCACTATGTATAACAGGTCCTAGGTTCAGCCACCTTACTAGAACTAACTCAAATTCACTCTTTTTTATGGCTGAGTAAATATTCCATTGTATAATGTACCACATCTTCTTGATCCATTCATCTGTCAATGGACATCAAGGTGCTTTCAATGTCTGGCTATTGTAAATAGTGCTGCTATGTACGCTAGGATATATGTGCGTTTTTCAATCACCGTTTTCTCAGGGTATATGCCCAGTAGTGGGGCTGATGGGTCATTGGTTGTTGTTCAGTTGCTCAGTTGTGTTTGACTCCTTGCGACCCATGGACTGCAGCACGCCAGGCTTCCCTGTCCATCTCTACGTCCTGGAGTTGCTCAAACCCATGTCCATTGACTCCAAGATGTCATCCAACCATCTCATCCCTGCTGCATGCACCCTTCTCCTCCTCCCTTTCCCAGTGTTAGGGTCTTTCCCATGTGTTGGCCCATCAAGTGGCCAAAGTATTGGAACTTTAGCTTCAGCATCAGTCCTTCCGATGAGTATTCAGGGTTGATTTCCTTAAGGATTGACTGGTTTGATTTCCTTGCTGTCTAAGGGATTTTCAAGAGTCTTCTTCAGCCACCACAGTTCAAAAGCATCAATTCTTTGGCACTCAGCCTTCATTATGGTTAAACTCTCACATCCATATGTGACTAGTTGGAAAAGCCATGTTTTGACTATACAGACCATTGTCAGCCAAGTGATGTCTCTGCTTTTTAATACACTAAGTTTGTCATAGCTTTTGTTCAAAGGAGCAAGCCCCTTTAATTCATGGCTGCAATCACTATATGCAGTGATTGTGGAGCCCAAGAAAATAAAGTCTGTCTCTATTTCTACTTTTTTCCCTATCTATATGCTATGAAGTGATGGGACCAGATGCCATGATCTTAGTTTCTTGAATGTTGAGTTTTAAGCCAGCTTTTTCACTCTTCTTTTTCACCTCATCAAGAGGCTCTTTAGTTCCTCTTCAATTTCTGCCATTAGGGTGGTATCATCTGCATCGTTCAGGTATTGATATTTCTCCTCAGGGATCAACACCCACATCTCCTGCATTGGTATGCAGATTCTTCACTACTGAGCCACCTGCGAAGCCATGTATACAGATACAGGTACATGTAAAACTGAATCACTTACTTGTACATGTGAAAGTAACAGAATATTGGTAAATCAACTATACTCAATTGGAAAAAAAGGAAAGAACGAAGACACTGCTTAATTAAGATAAACCTGCTGGGATCAAAGGTGAGCTGATTCTGGTTGAAGGAGGGCTAGAGACCACCACCAGGGGGAGACTTCTTTTTGCTGGGGACAGCAAACCCTGGGGAGGGCAATAGAGGAGCCTCAGATGGCTTCTCCTGGACCTCAATAATCTTAACCCTTTGATTTTCTCCCATTTTAAACCCTTTCATATCCTGGCCTCTCGTTGTTAGTTCCCCCTGCCTCTCTGTTCTTCCCAAGTGTGTTCTTTAGTCCAAAATAAGTTGGTAACTCCCCTCCTGTCACTCTCCTCCCTTAGTCCAGGCTCCAGGCTCCTTCCTTCTTTCTCCCCATCTTCCACCTGTAGCATTTCCTCCCCTGCTGTGCCTCAGCTGCAGAAATGCCAGATTACTAGCACCCAGCTCCATCAGTATTGTCTCCCCCTCCTTTTCCTTCTAACAAGGCGCTCTGAACCTTAACCTCACATGTGTGCCTGGTCCTGCAGTGTGCTAGGGTGGGGGTGTCAGGCCCCTACGCAGGCTCTCAGAGGTGGCGGGTGAACTCTTCCAAATTCTTCTCCAGGACCTGCTCCTGCTGCCTCAGCCTTTCAACTGACTCTGTCTTTGACCCATCATGCAAGGGCTTTGCCTCTTTGACCGGAAGGACACACCCATCAAATGGAAGACATCTACAGTGATCTGCATGCACCATCTGGCTCCTTTGGACATCGCAAGAGTATGCTTCCAAAAGCTTTCCTGACTTTGCCAATTTGGACTGAGACTTGGTCATGAAGCACTGAGAACTGGCTGCTAAGTGAGGGTCCAGCTTTGTCCCAGCTTGATGTTTTGGACTTTCTTCCCAATTGCCTTTCATGATTGGTAGAGTTTCTTTGTAGAGGAAACAATCTGGGGTGTGACCTTATGTAGAAGCCCCAAAGTCACCTCCTTTTCGGTGATGCCAGTTGACACAAGTGACTGGCTTCAGTTCTGCTGATGACCTGTTTTACTTTCCACATGATGGTGGACACACCAGTCACAGCAGCCACTTCTCCCAGCCTATCCCACCAACACAGTGTCAGACTGGCCCCCGCTGACCAGGGTGCCAGAGCCAGGCCCAAGGATGCTCAGGAAGCAAGAAATAGCAGCCAGCAGAGGCGGTTGCCACTTGGAGATGGTGCCGTCCCTGTGCGCTTTGTCAACTTTGTCTGCCGGCGCACGGAGCTTTTTATGCCCTCCGCAAGTTTCTGTTTTCACCTGAGGAACTTCTCCAAAACCTCTTTCTGTCCAACTGGCCTTGTTGGAGCCTGTCTTAGTCCCTCATGGCCAAGGTTCTGTGCAGTTTGTTCAAGATATTTACCTAGTGTATCTGCCTTTCCCTGTAACAGTGAATGTCAAGTATTAAGAAAGCCTATGTTAGTCTGTAAAATAGGTTCAGCAAGAGCTATTCTGAATAAGCTGCAGATTTATTAAAATCACCAGGAAAGAATTTTACAAATGCAAACATTTTTTTCAACATTAAACACATATTTGGGCATTGTAGAGCTCCATGTACATAGTACAAGCTGGAATAAAGCAGCAAAAAGTCACCTTCTCTTAAGAGAAGTATTTGATAAAGACATCTCCCAGGCAGATCAACGCCATCACTTCTCAAGTGTGTTAGAGTGGGAACTCCACAGATAAACAAAGGCAAGTGGGATTAGAGCAGAAAAACTGTCACTCAGGGCCTGAGTGTGCAGTGAGGAGTCAACATTTTTTTGCCCTTGGATACTGGGAAGTGGTTCCTAAGCCCCTAGAATATTCAGGCTGATACAAGTATCTTGTCGCCTGGGCCATTGGACAGTCTGACAGGGTGATGAGTAGCCTCTGGGTCACTGTGCTCAGTTTCTGACCTCTGGAGAAGCTGGACTCTGGTGCATTAGTCTGACCTCCAGGAGGGGCTGGAGACCACAGGTCAGGATAATTTTTTAAACAGGGTGAGTGTCCTTGGAGGGCAGTGTTCTGTGTGCCCTGCCACACGCTGAATCCAGGACATTAATGTGTCCTGAGGACAATGGAAGCTTCGTGTGTGAAACCTGCCCAAACTCTGGCTTTTGGCTGATGGGAAACTGCATCCCTCCATGTAATAAACTGTAACTGGGATCATGACAGCTTTCAGTTCTTAAACTTGAGGTAAGTTGTGGGAATCTCCCAAATTTCCATTGATGTCAAATGTAAGGACAGTCCTGGGAATTGTGCCCCAGAGGTTTCAGATTGGTTAACTCTCTGTACTTGGATTTTTAAAAAATATCAAAACTCAGAACTAAAGGGACCCTTATGATCATTTTGCCTGGCATCTGCTCTCACCCCAAGCCTGATTTCCATGACCTTCCCAGAGGAAGATCACTGGGTCCATCCACTGCCCCAGTTGACAGGGAAGCAGGAGATGTGCTATGAGCCCTGGCTCCTCTTGGACTCTCCAGCCCACCTCCCTGACTCCTGACCCATCACTCAGGCACCTTGACATCTTGGGTATCACCAGCCTAACCTCATACTTTACCTGTGACAGCTTCACCAGTCTGCCCTCCAAGGCCATGTGCAACTTTGTGGAACCTCTAAAGATTCAAGAGACTTGAGGAAACACCCATCTGAATGGCTGAAGCCTGAAGAGACCAGCACTTGCACAGCTGGTGGAGGAAGTGTTTTTCCTTCTTGTTGGGGATGCGTGAGGCTCCCCAGAATCCCTCAAATGACACACAATTACAGCCACTCCTGTGACCCTGGAGGGCTCCCTGAGCCACACAGCCTTCCACTGTCAGGGCGGCTCCACGTAGACTAGAAGAAGGTCCCAGATGGAGTGAGAAGCCAGGTCACCAGGCAGGGTGTGCATACATGGTCACCCAAGGCCCTCTAGCCCATCATGAGGTGATCCTGTCAGGGAGGGAAGAAATGTCCCTCCCCCTACCCCCACTCAGGGGACCTCTGTTAGAGTCACAGCCCCTTCAGTTCTGTGTCCTTAGGGCCCACTCTCCTCACTCTTGTCCTGGCCTGCTGCCCAAGCCTGCCTACTAGTCCTCCAACCTGGACCTCTGCTCCACCCTGACCTGGGTCTGACCTTGGTGCAGGCCTCCCTGGGCCTTTGGATGAGATGATTGTACTTGGTTCCCACCTCGACTCTGCAGTTCACTATGAGGCCATCACCATAGTCCATCAAATTGAATTGCTACTCCCATTGAACACAGGACAGACCTGGGGCTCCAAGACATTAGCCCAGAGTCCCAGAGCTGGGCAGGGCTAGAGCCAGGATCCCACCAGCTCCACCCAGTTCCTCTGCAGCCTACCTGCTTTATGGGCCAGCAGGATCCTGCAGGGTTGGTACAGTCCCTAAGATAGGGAATGAAAGCACTCTAGTCAGAATCCCCAGGAACAGAAAGTGATGCTGGTATCAGGATTCCTGACTTGTCCCAAAGGATATCCTTCTTGGTTCTCATCTCCAGAAAGAAGGCTCTTGACCCCTGTGTCTTTCCAACAAGCTTTTAAAATTTAACATTAATTGAGTATCTACTCTATACCGGCTATCGTATGAAACACTGCATGCATGATCTCAGTGTCCTCACAATAAAACTGAGCAGATAAAGAACTAAAGCACAGAGTAGTTCAGTAACTTGCCCAGGTCACATAACCTGCTCTTCTCGCAGGTTTCTATCTCTTCTCAACCTGAGGTTATATACTTCCAGCAAATGACGTGGAGGAATATTCCTCATGCATTCTTGAGATGGAACATTCTCAACCCCATTCATAGGATGCTGCCTGGGGGAGATGTGCCTGCCAGGAGGAAGCTAGCCTGGGTGAGATCTTCTTGGGGGGATCTGGGTGACTTAGGTGACGTTCTTGGCACACCTGTGTGGGTTACCTGGACAAATCAGCCTCAGCCACAAAACTCTCTCAGGGTTTCTCTTCAGTGAGTAGGAAATGCAGTTCTTCCTTTGCTCATTCTTTCCGAAATTTTCAATGACATCCTTAAAAAAGCTTGTGCCTTCTAGACAGAAAATGAAAAGATCAGAAGAAATTATGATGGAAGGTAATGCTACTGAGTTTAAAGCGGTTAAAGTTTATCTTAGGTACTGATGATGGATTCACCAGGGGCTTTGGGTGGGACTGTTCTTCCTCCAAAATTCCTAAGATGAAGCCCTGAATGCCCCTCCACTCTTGCAATGACTATATGAAGATAGGGACTTTAAGGTGGTAATTAGTAATGATACGACGCCATCCATAAGTGTATGGCCTTAATGCAGTAAGATCCGTGTCCTTATTAAAAGAAAAACCAAATCTCCCTTCCTCTCTCTGTCCTGCAGCATGAAGACTTTTAATGTTTTCTCTCTTTTCCTGTGTCCACTAAGGGAGAAAGGAATACAGGGCTCACGTGGAGGGAACCCAAAACACTAAATCTGTGTATTGACCGATTGGGTGCGGGTGGTTGGGGGAATAACTGAGCACTTGGGTGTCTGCAGGGAAGCCTTTGAGATCAATAGAGTCAGTACCTGCCTGAGGTATCACACCTGATAAGCAGGTGCTTATATATGAGAGCACTTGGCAGGTGTCTAAACACAGAACAGGGAAGGGAGGATTCAGGAGGAGGGGAGAGGTTTCCACCTAAATGAATACATTCCAGTTAGAGGGGATAGCACCACACTAGGCAGGACCTACTGTGTGGCCCAGGCCATGGATTTGATCCTCATTACACCATAGGGAATTTTCCAATTTTACAGGTGAGGTCAGGTTAAGGCACTCCACATCACACAGGTGACAGGAGGCACAAAAGCCAAACTGGGGTTCAGTTCAGAGTCTGCTGATGCTGCAGGGCAGTTGGGCTGGAGGTAGGAAGAGAACCTGGAGGGAAACGGCCCTCGGTGGTTACGCTCCAGGATCTGGGAGCAGGAGGAAGCTTGGACAAAGGAAGAGAACAGGAGAAGCTCCAGGGATGCTGGGGAACTTCCTCTCCATGCCCCACCTGGCCTTGGGGACTCCCTCTGCTGTCCCCCCCTCCCGATGGCTGTCCTGGCTTCAATTCTGAGTCACTTACTGGACAACAGGGTGAGAAAGTGAAATACCTTAGACTTGGCTCCCTGAGTAGAGGTCCTGGAAGGAGGCCTTGTGGATGGATCCCTGGGTGGGGGAATCCCCTGACTCCTCTGGGGGGGCCCGAGGATGCTATCCAGTCCCTTCTTGGTTCTTGATTCTTCTCTAGGTTAATTCAGTCAGTTGGCACCACCTCAGTTCTGGGTCACAAGTAGGAACCAGCCAGATAAGAGACTGCTGACTACCAGAGTAGTCCCCAAGCTATTCTGAGCTCATGGTGGCAGCAGGGGGTCTCAGAGATGTCCCTTCAGCTCCTTATATGTGTCCAGCTGGAAGGAGGTGTGGCTTCACCCTTGAGGAAGAAGAAAAAAGCAGACTGTTTGGCTCAATCGTGAGTGAGCAGTGACTGCAGGACGCAACGTGAGGGGCGAGGTCTCCAATGGATTCCCCTGGGACGGCCACGAGTGCCACCAGAGACTTGACCCAGTGTGGTTCTCTGTCTCCTGGGCTCTGCTGGCCACTAGTTAAGGAAAGTTACTCATCATCCTACCAGCTCCCTCCAGGCCAAGTCAGAGTCCTGATCTCCTGTTGGGGCACAAGAAGGTAATAAGACAGGAGACAGTCATCTGCAAAGTTATAGGAGCAATAAAACCAGAGAAAGAAGAACAGACAGGAAGGAATACTCTGGAAATTGAGACTGGGAACACGTGTCACTGACTGGTAATAGGTAAATATGATCTAGCATCTATGATGTGCGACTCCTGAAACTCACCTAAATTTAGGTCAGCCCAAGTTTTCACACTGATTCCAGAGCCTGGACTTCACCCAAGTCTTTCTGATCCAATCCCAGGTTTGTGATGACTATGCTCTGTCTCCTTTTATATATAAAATATATACTTGTGGATATTTGTTTGTCAGTAAATAACTCTTCTCAGTTCATTCTAAAATGGCTGTCTTGCTCCCTGTGCTCAAGTCTCTGTCTTGGTAAAATTCCTGGGGCTTCAGCTCCTACAGGCCCCTGTCCTCCTTGTTTCTGTAAGAGTCCTTATCCACCAAGGGCTGGAGTCCCACCAGCCCCACCCCATCCCTGCAGCCCCGCCCGGGTGGCTGAGGACCTGAATGGTGCTCCATTCTCTCCTGCTGGTCCTCCCCTGACTGTTAAATAATAGTTGCAAAGAACACCCTTCTGTGGAAAACTTTGCGCGCATTTGACTGCTTCTTAAGTTATTTCAGAAGTAGAATACCTGTGTCTGAGTGGATCAACATCTAAATTCTTTTATACATTAGAGCCACACTGCTTTGGAAAGCAAACTACACCAATTTACATTCACACTCATGTGTCCAGCCTTTCAGTCTTGCCAGTTCTCAGTTGTGTAAGTAGCAGATCTTATATTGACAGAATCTCTTTTGATTCTGGTTGTGACTATCTGTGCTGGGAGAGAAGGAAAGAAAGCAAATGTGCTTATGTTTATGTGCTAATTTAAGAATTAAAAAAAGCACTTATAACTACCCCTTCTGAAACCTGGCTGAAATGATAGTAAAGGTCCTTAGAGTTACAGTAACAGCTATTGATGAGAGTGGTTTGTGTTTCTGATTTTGTTCTGCACTGGTTATTTGCTCTAAGATTTCACAAACTATAAAGCATATTTACTGATAAGCTGAAAGTCTGTACCCATGATCCCTGTTTATAGATAGGAATTTGAAGCATAGATGCTTGTGATTTGCCCAAGGTCAGAAACCTTGTTCAGCATAGATTGGGTTCCAATCCACTCTGGGCTCAAGAACCCATACTCTGCCTTTCCTCAGTCTGTGGCTAATTAAAAAAAAAAAAAAAAAAGCCTGAATGGTGGCAATAGGAGCTAGAGTCTTCAAACACTATTTGAGGACTGAGTGACTGGAGAGAAGTGATAGCTGAATAGAGAACAGTAGAGGAGAGAACACAGCAAGAGTGAGTGGTAGAGGCAAGAAAAATGGTCTGCTGGGCAGAGTCTCAGAGAGGGACCAGATGAGAGGGAGCCAGAGGGGAGATCAGGGGACAAGCTCACCAGTCCCTGGTGCATCCCATATTCACAGCAGCCTTAAGTCTGCAACAAAGTGGGAAATCAGAATGGAAAGACACCAGAATAAAACTTCTGTTTTATGGAAATCACAGGTCCTCATCCAATCACTTTACAAAAATGCTCCCACCAATCCTTCTCCATCTTAATTTGAATGGGCAATCCAGGATCAGACATATGAGAAATATGACAACCTGGAAAAAAAGATAAAAATGACATCAGAAGAACAGATAATTTTAAAAAATTATTTATTATTTGGCCAAGCTGGATCTTAGTTGTGGCACGTGGGATATTTTAGCTGTGGCATATGAACTCTTTGTTGAACTTGTGGAATCTAGTTCCCTGACAAGGGATGGAACCCGGGCCCCCTGCATTGAGCGCATGGAGTCTTAGCCACTGGACCACCAGAGAAGTCACAAAACAGAGAATTTTGAAAATTGAAAAATTTTGAAAACTCAAACCCATGTCTCAAGAGATCAGAAAGACATTTATCATAAAATGAGAACAAGATTCATGGGAAGGGGAAATAAATAATGAAATAAACAAAAATAGATCTTGGAAATTAATAAAGTGTTTACAAAAAACTGTAAAGAAAGGATGGAAAAGAAAATCAAAGAAAGCTCACAGAAAATTGAGCAAACAAATGACAGAACAAACGGAGCTAAATGGGGAATAGAAAGGCTACCATCATAGTTGTTCCTGAGAAAGTTATTTGAGAATGAGCTGCAGGGGAAAAAAAGGTGTGTGTGTTTTATAGAGTGAGATAAGCCATAACCATGTAAAGATGTGGATCCAGGAATCAGGAACATCAACCAGAGAGAAGGGAATCCAAGGATCCGAGCTGGGCACGCAGCAGACCTAGAGAGAAACCAGTCCGAGAACGGGATAAGAAGTGCAGAATCTGTGGGGACAGGGGACACGATATCACATGAGGAGTAGTTTAAAGAAATGGAGGAAATATTGGAGATAAAATGTTAACACTCTTGTTTGATTTTAACTTTTTGAACAAAACTGCGCATTTACATATATATAATATATATGTATGTATCTATATATTGGATGCACTGTATGGCTTGTGGGATCTTAATACCATGACCAGATATCAAACCCTGGTCCATGGCAGTAAAAGTGACTTAACCATTGGACTGCCGGAATAATCCCCAAACAGAGCATTTAAACATGAGAACTAATGGATTTGTTGTCGATCAATATGAAATTAAAGTCCACTGCTAGAAGTTGGGAGATGAAGCCCTGAAGGAAAGAAAGGATTAACATTTCCTTTCTTGTTTGTTTCTTATTTATCTTCCTTTTCCATTGCATCTTGTTCTCCACTTTATGAATAAAATATCTTTCTAATTCTTCTTGAGACATGGGTTTGAATTTTCAAAAATTTTCCATTTTCATTTAGAAAGATGTTAACGACAACCCTGTATGCGAGACAGCAAAAGAGACACTGATGTATAGAACAGTCTTTTGGACTCTGTGGGAGAGGGAGGGGGGATGATTTGGGAGAATGGCATTAAAACATGTATAATATCATATAAGAAACGAATTGCCAGTCCAGGTTCGATGCAGGATACAGGAAGCTTGGGGCTGGTGCACTGGGATGACCCAGAGGGATGGTATGGGGAGGGAGGTGGGAGGGGGGTTCAGGATGGGGAACACGTGAAAAACCGTGGCAGATGCATGTTGATGTATGGCAAAACCAATACAATATTGTAAAGTAAAAAAATAATAATAATAATTGAAAAAAAAAGAAAATAAGGAGAAAAAAAAATTTCCATTTTCAAAGTTCTTCCACCAGAGGGGAGTCAGGAAATACTGGCTGCACCTGAGGACCCCAGAAATGAAAGTTTAAATAAAGTGCTTATAACTACAAAGATTTCTAATATAGGATATGAATTTAGTAATATAATGATATTATGAGAAGATGGGGAAAGGTATGAGAAAATGGGTTAACATAGCTGAAATTCTTTCCTGGTAAGTAATTAAATATCAAAAATTTTAAATCAAGAGAAAGAAAAATGCAATATCTAGCATTTATTAGCTATTGTGGTTGATGACTCCCCTCTTTCCACCAAGCAAAATTCCAAGGGCTCGGTAGGCTTTCACTTACTTTTAGTTCTCACAATGACCCTTTAAGAAAGGAAACTGAAGCTCAGAGCAGTTAAGTAATGTAGTCAAAGTGCCCAGCTAGTGTCACGGCCAGAATTCGAGGTTCCTGTCTCCGGAGCAAACACTCTCACACTATTCTGTCCCCCTAGGTAAGAATATCATCTAAAGACATTACTTATCTAAAGAAAGAAGCTTTTCCTTGGGAAGAAATGAGCAGAATTCTCTGTAGAAATTGATTTATTTTAACAATATGCACTTAGCACTGGGATTTTTTTAAACTTTAAGACAGCAGAAGTCACTTTATAGTAGTTGGTAATCCACAAGAATGGGGTTGTGTCTGGTGCCACCACCTTAAACTGGTGGGAGCAATCAGATGAAGTACAAATAAGAAGCAGCAGTTATGCTGCTGTGACAAGTGTCAGTGTAGGAGACATGTTCATGTTGATGAAACCAAGTTCTTTAAAAACATAGGGATGATAACACACAGAAACCAGAATAATAAGAGTGAACTGTGACCTTAAACAGATATTGTCCAGCAGCATCTTGCCCACCCACATGTGCATCCATGGGCTTCTGTCCACTCAAACAAAGGAAGGAAGACCCCTTGCAGGGGAGGTGAATTCCATAGGCTGGCATCTCTGTTCCTGCAAAGGCAAGGATGCTCTTGAAGATGCTCAGAGCAGTGGTTACCAGGGGCACCCACATAGAATCGTAACGGAAAATAAATATTGTTATCTTGTTTAATTGGACCAGGCCGAGTCTGTTAAAGGACATTAGTCTATTATAATATTAAAATTAGAACGTTTTAGAAAAAATATATCCAAAAAGGATTCACATGTACACACTACTAAATGTAGAATAGATAGCCATCATGGACCTACTGCATAGCACACACAGCTCCGCTCAGTGTTCTCTAGTAACCTAAATGGGAATAGAATTTGAAAAAGAATAGATACATATATGTGTATAACTGAATCACTTTGTACACCTGAAGCTAACAATACTTTTAATCAACTGTAGTCAATACAAATAAAAATTATATATATATATATATATCACCAAACTTAGATATAAATAGTAGTTTTGTTGCAAATAAGAATTAGTATAATGTGAAGTATTTAATTCTTAATTGAACTTAATAAAAGAGGAGTCTTGCATTCTATGGCTATTTTCCCTTCTGTTTATTCATGTGAGCATTTATAAAGTTTTGAGAAATAAAACAAGAAAAATACCTGACATCCCAAGGCTGGCCTGTTGTCACAACAGGGTGCTGCTCTTCTCCCGTTGGACGTAAGGGCTCTCACAGAACTCCAGCCTCCCACAGGGTCACCCTGAGAGCAGGAGCGAAGGAGACAGCAAACACCCGTCACTGCGCCCCCCAACACCACACCCGCTCCCTTGGCTGAAAAGCAACACTGCTCCTTCTTTACCAATCACACTTTTATCCTCACTCTGGTCTCCATACATGAAGTTACTGAAACTCATTGACTCTCCCCCGTCCCCACTGCCGCCATTCTCTGCAGCACTCAACCTAGAGTGGCCCTGTTTCCTTAGAGCCTGCCACAAATTGCCTCACCTGAGCCCCATCCTAGACTCTTTCTTTCTACATCTTCCTCTGCGATGCCCAGGGTTCTCCCTCAGGAAGAGTAACCTAACCCTCAGCTTGTTCGCTAGGAAGTGTGTCTGGTGGCAGAGACTGGAGGCACTGACATGCGGATGGAAGAGAATTCATACAGGCAGGCCCGCCCCTTGAAGCACATGGGGGAGGAGAGTTGGCTGGTCCCCTGCCTCTGTCTCTGCCTGGAAGCTTTATGAGCCCGGGAGCCAGGTAGCCAACTGAAATCATGAAACACGAGGACCAAGCGCCAAGGCAGAGAGAGAGGAGGGTATCAGCAGATGAGATTGCACTTGGATCATGCCAAACACTTGTAAATGTGGCTGCACCCTTGACCTCATCCTTCCGTCCTTCCCTTCCATTCTTGTCCTGGTCCTGACCCTTGTCTGGGGCCTCAGCTGCCTGTGAATGCTGGACAGTGCTCCCTCTGCTGAATTACTATCCGGAGTGTCCTCCTCTGTTAGCCTCTGATTGATCGCTTCCTGGAAAGGCTATTGGTAGGAGGGAGAAGGGAGGAGCCTGGAGAAACTTGTCTCCGCCCAACTGTATGGCCAGATGCAGAGCCTCACAAAAGAAGAGTGTGTTCCTTTTTGACTGCAGTAGGTACCTGTTAAATATGTCCTGCTTTAAGGAGAAGAAAGAGACAGGCAGGGAGGGAGGGAGAGCAGGAAAGGAGGAGAAGGCGAAGGAAGGAGGGGGAAGGTAAGATGTAGCAGAAAATTAGGAAGAAGAAACAAAAGAATTATAATCAATCCTGAATCCCAAAGTGACCTAAATGCAAACCTGAAAGGAAAAAAAGAAAAAAGCTAACTATAAACGTACTGGACAAAATGAAAACATACTGGAAAAATACTGTTGAGTTGAGGAAACTTCTCACCAGGACAAATCCCCAAAACCACTGAACCTCTTAAAAATTGAAAATTGCAAAGGACACCATAAACCAAATCAGAATACAAGAGACCTGGAGACAGTATTTGCAATATTTATAGTAGTACGGGTGAACATCCTCAGCACACATAGGAGCTACAAACTCCTGTGTGAGGAGGCTACAAACCCACAGGGGAAGACTGAAATCAGCTTTTAAAAACAAGAAATCAGAACAAACGATTCCCGGGAGGTGACTTGCCCAGGGTCACATAGCTCTCTGTGGGCAGAGCGGAGGCCAAGTCCAGACCTTAAGACATGGGTATATAGGTAGGGAATGTGATTTTATTATATTTTTTAAACTGATCAAATTGTACGTTTTATTCTTTTTTAAATTTTTTTCTTTATTTTTTGTTTCAGCTGGGCCTCTTGGCATGGGATCTCAGTTCCCTGGCCAGGGATGAAACCCACAATACCCTCAGTGGAAGCATAGAGTCTCATCCATGGGACTTCCAGCAAAGTCCTAGGAATGAGAATTTAAAAATCCCAAAGTTTCTAGGTTTGGTCTCTGCCTGCCTAAACACATAGATCTAAGGTCATGCCCCTCCTGTTATATTGACATGCCTACAGTTTGGCTTTTTTTAAATCTTAATATTGCAAAACCAAGATCATAACACAGACAGTGCAGTAAGCCCTTCTTACTTCCTCCATCCGGGCCGGCCTCCCCTGCACATCCACTCATCACCCACAGTCCTGAACTGAGGGCCCAGAGAGCACAGGAAGACAAAGCCCTGGGTCTCCCACTTGGTCACCTGTCCTTCCCCTCTCAGGTCTCAGTATCTCCTCAGAGCCTGGCACTGAACAGGCCCTGAGAGACAGGGTGGTGGTGAACCTGGATTCCTTGTATCTCAGAAAAACCCCTTTCCCCATCAGCCTAAACACAGCACCCAGGGGCAGCCTCAAGGTGGCCAATACACAGGAGGAAAGGGTCTGACCTCCATCTCCTCTGCCTCCTACAAATTGCCCAACAGACTGTGTACCCTCAACACACACCTTCCTTCTGGGGTCACCACTAACATCTCATGGTTGCTCAAGAGAGCTGCAAGCTCCTAGACAGAACACTTGCCAGGCTTCCAGCAGCTGACCTGTCCAGCCTCCAAGCAGGTACACATTCAGGCCCTTGGGAGGGAGCAGCAGGAGGTGATGGGAGAGGTGGGGGAGCCAGTGCTGGAGTCTGGGGTGCTGCCTCCTGTCAGCAGGGCCCACTCCCACAGAAGTTCTGGGGGGAGGGGGGTGCTTCCCTGCCTCTCCCAGCTGGTGGTGGCTACACATTCCCTGACTTGTGGTTGCATCCATCCCTGCATCCTGCCTCTGTCTTTTCATGGCTTTCTCCCCCTTTCTCTTTCACAGAGTCTCTGTGTGTATCTTACAAGGATGCTAGTTGATTTAGGGTCCACCCAGATAAGCTGCAATGATCCCATTACAAGATGTTTCACTTAAAGGATTTTCAAAGACCCTTTTCCACATAAGGTCCCATACACAATTGCAGAGATTAGGTCATGGACATACTTTTCAGGGGGCCACCAATTAACCCACTACAGGACCCACAAATATCAGTGTCCCCCTTAAGGTCCTGTGGATTGACTGTTGACCTTGTGCAGGAGCAGTGCTGGAGGGTGCCCATGTCTGCCCACCAAGTGGGAGGGAGCAGTCCCCAGGGCTGCCTGACTGCCCACCACACGTGAGCACGAGAGCCCAGGGGCCACTGATCGCAGAGTCCCTTTTGGAAGGGAGGGGTCCTTGCTCCCTCTCCAGCCATCCATGTGTGTCTTTGGAGCCTAAAGCATGCTAATACCACTCCTCGTCCAGCCTCTCTTGTTCCCCCTGCTCATTCCTCCTCACTGGCCCCTGAGGTGGGCGTCCACCCTGGTCCCAGCAAGTGCTCACCCCTTCACTTGCCTCCACTGAGCTGTGACTTTCCCACTGGTCTCTGACTGCTGGCATTAGACACCCCCTCATTCCTAATTCTGCCCTGTTGCTTATTCTTCCGAGTAATTCCAAATCTTACTTTCAGATTGCGGTTGTGAATACAAAACCCAGAAATGTCTATGATCACTTTCTGGCTGTGATGGTGAGCTGCTCAGAGGGGCTCCATTGAGATTAAAGAACTGTAAGGACTGAGAGAGGTCGCATCTGATGCTGTGTCACAGCATCGCCCCTGTACATGGCAACAACGGGCATTTAGAGACAGAGGACGAGGTGGCGGCAGATCACTGAACTCTACTATCCGACTGTTGGGCAAATTAAAAAGCTTGTTTCCTATAAGGTTTTAAAAATATTGAATAGAGATTAATCTAGAGAGATCCGCAAAAAAGGTGACACTTATTCTGTGCTTTTTGAATAATTTTTGAGCAGTGACCAGGTAATATCTTGTAGTTTTTTTCCCACAAAAATGCCATGCTTTTTCTGCATTGGTGGTGTAGAAGAGACGAATAATTGTCCCCAAATTTCATCCTTCCCTCCTTTTTAAAAAAATAAAAAAGCTTAAAACTTTTCCTTAATGTAGTAAAATATACATAACATAAAATTGGCCACTGTAACCATTTTTAGTGTCCTTATTTTTTATAGAGAAGACCCTGAATTTTTGGTGGGTTCGTGGCAGCCCAGACTCTCTTTGTAGCTCCATGTAACCTCATTGCTAAATTCTGACTAATCAAAGGTGAGGGAAATGATGTGTGGATCTTCTAGGACATGTCATTGAAGGGAAATTCCTGTGCTCCATGTCCTCTTTTGTCCTTCCTTTGGGCTGGAATGTGTGAGAACCAGCTTCCATGTACAATCCCCTGGGAATGATGGCAGAGCAGTAACAGTCAACCTACCTTCCACCTACCTCCCAAATACCTAGCAACTTGGATTTTCATATCTGAAATGAAAAAAATCTACATTGTTTGTTGATAATACCATATATTTTGTGAGCCCTTCGTTACAGCAGCTCAGCATCCCCATCCCAACCAATACAAGACCTTGCCTAGGCTTCATCCCTCCTCTAGGCTTAGAGTCTTCTCATCCTTTCAGAACTCTGTCTCTCTGTTCAGACCCTGTGAGTTGACCACTGCTTGGATCATTGTGGCTGTGACATTGACTTCTCCCAGGTCCCACGTCTGGGCCCTCCCTGTCCTGGAGAGCCCAACACTGTGGCCTGTGAATCAGTGACCTCTTCAGGCTTCCAAGACTCAGTTCCTAGACTGGCCCAGCCTAGCCATGGTATCAAACAAGATTAAGAACCAATCCCTACAAACTCCCATCCCTCAGCCTTCCCAAAGCAAGGTGGCAGGAGGAACTAGGACTAACTTGTAATAAGTATGGGCATGCTTTCTGGGGTGATGGAAAAGTTCTGGAATTATGTAGTGGTGATATTTATACACATAGTGAGTATACTAAAAACTACTTTTCAATTGTGATTGTATGTTATGTGACTTATATTTCAATTTTTTTAAATGTTACATTTTAGAAAGCTGTGGAGATGATAGGGGAAGAGATTCAGAAGTGTACATCTTGAGAAGGGACAGGGAGTGAGAGGGTAACAGGCAGGAAGGCTAGGGGTCTCCAAATGGAGGAAATAGGCTGCAAGTGTCAGACATTTTTTAAATTAAAAGTATCAGATTTTTTCCCTTCTCTCTACAAATTTAAAAGGAGGTTTCTTTTAAAATTCTGTGTTGCCATGACGATGCCTGGTTCCACCTGAACTTAACTTTTCTCAAACCTTGAACTAACCAGTTCATTTTTCTCATGGAAATGTTTTTCTTAAGCTCTATTAATGAACCATGTATTTACCCTAGACTCTGTCTTTCTTCAAATCGGTTCCATTGGTTCACCTAAGCCTCAAAATGACATTACAAACCAGTATGTTTTACTCATGCGAATGTTCTCTTAAGCTATGTTAATGAGACTATGTCTTTGCTTGGAAAACTGCCTTTCTTCAAGATTCATGTCAATTGTTTTATGGTCCAGGACAACTCACCTTGTGCCAATGTTATCTCAAAATGCATGTTGTAGGTGAGGGGCCTAGTGCCAATCTCGAGTTTTGAGACATTTCCTTTCTCATTAGCAGCCTACTAGTAGGTATATAACTTCCTACTAAAGACTAGCAGGAAGGTACTACTTCTGCCCCCTTCTGATGTCTATGTTGGAAGCTTTCTCTATCTCTTTTATACTTTAATAAAACTTTATTACACAAAAGCTCTGAGTGATGAAGCCTTGTCACCTGCCTCGGCTTGAATTCCTCTCCTCTGGAGGCCAAGAATCCCAGTGTCTTTCATGGCTCAGCAACAACCTTTCAGGAGGGTCAGATGGAGAGAGGACAGGGCAGAGACGAGGAAGCCATGACCAAATCTCTGCCTGCAGAAAGCAAAGTGACAAGTGACAGGGGTCATGCTGGTTCCTGAAGGTTAAGCACATTCAGGGGCTCTGGAGGGGACCCTGGCAGAGTGGACGAGTTGGGAGAGGTCTCCAAGATCCTTTCTTATGGTCTAGGATCACCTATCCACAAAAAGCAATGAACTACTGATACTCGCAGACATTTGGGTGGGTCACAAGGACAGTTTTGTTAAGTGAATGTTTTAAAAGGTCAGTCTTAAAGTGTTAAACACTGCGTGAGGCCGCTTATAAAACATTCTTAAAATGCCAAAATTCTAAGGATGGAGAACAGACCAGTGGTTGCCAAGAGTTAGGGAAGACCCAGGAAGGGCGACCGTAAAGGCCCAGCACAGAGAGTTTCTAGCGACAGAACACTCTGTGTGTCAATTGTCATTTTGGTTAAATGGGGAATGTGCACATATGATAAGATGCCATAGGATCATCCCCAAAACATAAAAACAAGAGCCTGCAGCAACTGGTGAAATTCAAGTGAGGTCTGTAGTCTAGTTAGTTGTATTCTGATAGTGACTGTAGCTGTATAAGTTATCAGCACTGTAGGAAAAGTGGGTGAAGGATACACAGGACCTCTCTGTAGTATTTTTGCAACTGTGTGGTTTTCTCTATGAGTCTAGACTTACTATATTTTTTGTTAAGTCTCTGATTCAAGAGCTGAATTTTGGAGGTGAGGATCAGTGGGTAAAAGAAGAGGAGGTGAGGCCAGCTTTGTGGACCTTGGGAAATGAATGAATCCTCTAAGTCTGTTTCTCATCTATGCACAGGAATGATGAGAACAGCAGACAACTCACCAGGGCTTTGAAAGAGAAGAGGAGGTAATGCCGACACAGTGAGCCCAGAAAACAGCTGCCCCTGTTGACTGAGCACCTACTCTTCGCCAAGCCCAGTCCCTGCCTTGTCTCATTCATCCTCTCAATGACTCTGCAGGCTACACACTCTTTCTATGAGCAAGGACACCAAGTCACAGCAAAAAGGTAGAGGAGATGAATTCCAGGAGGGCTGCATGATGGCAAATCCTCTCGTCACTCACAGAAGATGGGGAGACATGCACACAGCTGAATGGGGCTCAGAGCCTCTGTGACAGAAGAGTTCAGACAGCTTTCTCCCTGAGGTGGAGTGTTCCAGGAGTGAGTTAACACTTGGCACCGGTCACAATGAGTCCCTGTGGGGCCAGCCAGACTCCCTATGCCCACTAGGGACTAGGGTCTCTGGACTCACTTGTTAGACCAAGCAGTATTTGATGTTTATGACTCATCTCAAGCTAATAGGGATCATTTATGGAAGAAAATTTCATCTTTTAGACTACTTGAGGGTTTAAGGATTTCTTTTCCTCTAAGGAAATGACATAGTCCAGAAAATAGACCCAACAAGAGGCAGAAAGACCAGCCCAATTTCTCCATTTGGAGGGCAAGTCTGAACCTTAGTTTTCCTGGGTAATAAACAGGGATAATAAATATTTTTATCACAAGGTTGTGGTAGCTTCCACGATGATGTGTGTGAAAGTGTTTTGCAGACTAGAAAGGGTTCAGGTGCTGCTATGTTTTTCCACAAAGTTTCAGCTTTTTAACAATTTTTTATTAATTTTAAAAGTCATCAGACTTACCATTTTAGCCATTTTTTAAGTGTTCAGTTCAGTGGTATTAAGGACACCCACATAGCTGTACAACTAGCATCATCATCCACAGAATGTTTTACATCAAAAATGAAACTCTGTCCCAATTATACACAACCCCATCCCCCCTACCCTCCATCCCTGGCAAGCACCACTGTACCCCTGGTCTCCGTGAACTTGCCCCTCTCAGGACCTCATGTGAGTGGAATCATACAGTATTTGTCCCTTGTGATGATTTTTTTTCTTTCTTGTTTACTTCCTGCAGTGAAATATATACCACATAAAATTTACGAGTTAACCATTTTCAAGTGTACAGGTGAGTGGTGTCAAATACATTCAGATGTTGTGCAGCCATCACCACCACCCATCTCCATATTCTTTCATCCTAAAAACCTGAAACTCCATTAGACCGTAACGCCCCACTCCCCCTCCCACCACCCCTGGCAACCATCCTACTTTCTGTCTTTATCAATTTGACTACGCCGCCTACCTAATTAAAACAGAAAATACAGTAAGTCATTTGTGACTGGTTTATTCACTGAGTATAATGTCTTCAAGCCACATCCAGGCTATAGCATGTGTCAGAATTTTCTTCCTTTTAAAATAAAGAAAAAAAAATTCTTCCTTTTTAAAGTGAATGACATTCCATTGTACCTATAAACCACATTATTCTTATTATTTTTCTTGCTTCCACGTTCTGGCTATGGTGACAAAGGCAGCCTGGCAGCGAGTGGCCGAGACCAGTTCCCCTGAGGTCATCTGTGCTGTCAGCATGACCTCAGGTATCCCCTCTGCTTGGACGACTCTAAAGCCTCTCTAGTCACATGCTCAACCTGAAGCTTCCTACCCACTCCCAGTAATCCTATAAAAGGGGACAATGACAGGCAAGCAGGTCTCTGTAGCCATCCTGAGGGACTTCTCCTGGGATGCTGTGGTCAAGCGGAGCCCAATTTTATAGTCACTGAATCTTTAGGGTCTCCAAACGGGTGGTCTCAGTTCATGTCTCTGGATTGAAGCCTTGCTGAATCCTCACTTTGATTTGAGTCTGCAGCTCCCACGGTTGCTTCCCCATGAGCTTGTTTTACTGAGTCCACGTATGTCCAGCATCCATTCTGCATTCTCACAGAGGAATTTCATGACAACTGTATGCAGCATGTGGATCAGCTGAGTTCTGCACCTGGCAGTGGTTTTATGGAAAGTAAAACTTCCCTAGACAGGGAAGTAAAAAAGATACACTTGTGCTAGTGGAAGAGAGAAGAATCAGACAGAGTTTACTGGAAAGAAAAAGGATGAAAAACAAAAAGTAACCTTAAACAAGGAGTGGACTTTACAATAGGCAAATGACAACCTTGGTTTGAATCTTGGCTCTTCCCCTGAGTTGCAGGAAGAAAGCTCCCACCTTGCCCCTCCCCTTGGCTGCCTTATCAGCAAAATCAAATCAGATTCCTGGTCTAATTTCCAGAATGATTGTAAGACCGAACTGTAGTGTGTGGTCCTCATGGGATAACACCCATCACTCCTCTGTCTCTCCCTCAAAAGCTGAGAGGAGGTGACCATGATGACCGGGGCATTTTCTAGGATGAAACAGCCCTGATGAAAGAGTGCGTGGGCCTCCACTGAAGGTCCAGACCCTCTGCTGCCCCTTCTGCTTGGGCACCAGCAGTCCACCAGGACTTATGGTGGCACCACTTAGGTCTACCAGGAGTCTAGCTGCAAGAGGCACAGGCTGTGAGACCTTTCCTTGTTTCTTTATCTGAAAAATGGAGCTGATGCTTCCTAGAGCTGATGTGATTAAAACAGGAATGGTGTGGACAGAGCCTGCACACAGTCTGTACACTCTCATCCCTCCATACACTTCAGCTTTTTGATCAGGAACCAAAAAGGAAATAAGACTGGTTTTCTGTTGTAACTTTTCTGAGTTGCAAGGTCACTAGCCTTCCTGTAAAAGTCCTCCATTTGAAGAGAAATAGATCTATGGTCAAGTAGAAATAAGCCAGGGTAGAAAAGAGTAGCATGTTCTCAGCCCTTCCCACAAACTTGGCATCCATCCAAATGGCCTTGACCACCAAGGCTGGGCCTCCTCAGGCAAGTTGCTGGACCTGAAGGCTCTGGAGTTGTCCTTGTCAGCAGGGCTCAGTCTAGGCGACTTGATCAAAAGAGTGGGGGCGGGCATGAAGAGAGTGGCTGAGGGGTGGCTTTAGTCCCCTCTCCCAGGTACCAAGGGAGCAGAGCAGGGACAGGGGACTCTGCAGGGGAGGTCCTGGAGGGCTTCTCAAAGGAGGTGATGCCAGACTTTGGCTTTACAGGATGAGTAGGATTTCTCCAGGTTCGATGCAGCAGGTGTCCCTGGCAGAAGGACCTGCATGAACAAATCCTAGAAGCCACGTGGATGTGACCCTCAGCAGCAGCAATATGACCAGTATGCGGTGAGGAGCTGGTGTGTTCTGGAACTGTGCCACGTGTTGGTGGCATGAGGGTGAATAAAGCAGGCAGGCTGGTGAGTGGGTGGATGGAGAGGGTGAGGGCTGGAAAGACGGCCATGGGGTGGGGGAGTGGTTGGCCAAGGGGCTCACGGTGTGTTGGTGGCAGGTCTCCTTCAAGGAGCCGAGGCAGGGTGGGCTGTGTCAGAAGGACATGAGATGTCGGGGCTGGGGTTGTTTCTCTTAGGGGGCAGCAGGAGGGGGGAAATAAGTCTGGATGGGGCCTGGTTGGCAGAGTGTTGGTAACTTGAGCCACTCAAAAGTGAGGGTTTCACTTCCCTTTTGGTTCTCTGAATATATGTGGGACCAGAAGGTGTGCGTGGTTTATTGCAGAGACACACAGAAGGCAGCTGCATCTGCAGAGCTGAGAACAGCTGGATCTTGTTCACACTCAGCCAGAGGAAGACTCCTGGGTAAGCAGGGTGGGTAGGACCCCCCCATCTCCCCATCCTCAGGAAGACTGTCTGAGAAAAGGGTGATCTTCATTACAGAAGAAAGGAAATGGAAGCTCAGGGAGGTGAGGTCATGGCCCAAGGCACAGGTTAAGCAGGGGCTGCTGCTGCTGCTGCTAAGTCATCTCAGTCGCATCCGACTGTGCGACTCCATAGACGGCAGCCCACCAGGCTTCCCTGTCCCTGGGATTCTCCAGGCAAGAACACTGGAGTGGGTTGCCATTTCCTTCTCCAATGCATGAAAGTGAAAAGTGAAAGTGAAGACGCTCAGTCGTGTCAGACTGTAGCGACCCCATGGACTGCAGCCTACCAGGCTCCTCCGTCCATGGGATTTTCCAGGCAAAAGTACTGGAGTGGGGTGCCATAAGCAGGGGCAGAGCCTGGATATGGAGGCAGGTGTGTCTGTGTTCCTACAAAAGCTTTCCTAAACCAAGATGACATAAAGCGTAGACAGTGTAGGTCTCATATTGCAGTTTACTGGCAGAGGGTGATCTCTGGAAAGTGCAGGATGCCCATAGATGGAAACACTCAGAAATGTGATGACACTGTATATCAGAAAGAACTTTTATCAAGACAGACCACGAAAACAAATCTAAGCACTCCACGCAGGTAAAAGAAGTGTGGTGCTGTGTCTTCACAAAGCTGGTTGCTTCATGTCCCAGTAATGGGTCCCACACCTCGTATTCTAGCCAGGCTGTGCCTGGGAGGGTGGAGGGAGCCCTGGAGGCCCTGGAGCAGGAGCAGCACAGAGAAGAGACAGGGCACCTGCCCAGTGCTGGGAGCTACAGAAACTCCATACAAACAGACCCGCCACCAGGAAAGTGCAAGGTTCCAGGGGCCTGG